>NC_080423.1:106114388-106488787 GCF_029873635.1 Malania oleifera | reverse complement strand
AGAGAAAGTGGGGCCGGTTTCCTATAGGTTAGCTTTACCACCTGTATTGTCTAGGATACACGACATATTTCACGTTTCCATGTTGAGGAAATATGTCCCAAACCCTTCTCATGTAATCAGTTATGGTGAACTATAACTCAATGATTCACTAGTTTATAAGGAGGTACGAGTACAGATTCTGGATAAAAGAGAACAGGAATTGCGTAATAAGAAGATTCCTCTGGTAAAGGTTTTTTGGAAAAATCATGCAATAGAAGAGGCTTCTTGAGAGTTCGAGGAACAGATAAGACGGAAATACCCGCAATTATTCAAAGAAGTTTAATTATAGTCGGGTAAAGTGTAAATAGTTAAGTAATATTTCTTTTGTAGGTACATATAGTAGTTTAGATAGTAAGTAATATTTTAGTTTTGGGAAATTTTATTTTATATATGTAATCTCCCATAACTTAGAATGTAACCATGGTATTCCTTTGCCATAAGTGAGGGTAAGTAATAAAATAAGTAGACCATTTATTTTTAAAGGGATGACGAATCATATGAATAGTAAATTTCGAGGACAAAATTTTATAAGGAGGGGAGAATGTAGAGACCCGAATAATTATCGTAATTTAATAATAGGAGGAGGAAAGAAAATAAGGATTTTAAATAAGGTCTCGTCGACGAAGACAAGGGATTTGTAGACGAGAACACATAAGGGGCTTGTCGACGAGGACGTGTCTTGTCGACGAGAAGATAACAAGAGATATTTCGTAATTCTGAATTTCGTCGACGAGTGGTGAGCATTCGTCGACGAACTTCCTTCTTGACCTCGTCGACGAAGTGACGTGGCTCGTTGACGAAGGTCAGTGTATAAATAGGCCTAAACTTCATTTTTTTGGCCAAAATTCATGCACAAATTCCTTTCTCTCCTGTACAACCCATTCTCCTTCTCTCTAAGATTTTGGGCCGGATTCTTGCTGGTTCAACGATCCGAGGCCACCGCGACACTCCTGAGGAAGTTCTCTTCAAGTCTGCCTGAGTGGATCGTGGGTGAAGCTGCCTTGGATTTCATCCCAAATTCAAGGTAAGACCTTTTATTCAATATTTGGCTTTACCATAGTTACAAGAAATGTAGTATACAGAGAAATACTGAAATTTAGTTCTGAGAGATGTTGTTTTCAAGGTGTTGAACGAGGAACCCTGCGAGTGCAGGACTAAAATTTCATAGGCGCTTTTTTCAGTTTTCAGGTAAGGGAATAAACTAAAGCAGTATTTTTTTCATGAAAATTATTATTAAATTATTAGCAGATTTATGTTCAGAAAGCATGTATTATATCTGAGTATTTTTTAGAAAATGCATAACTGGGAAAGTACTATTGTTACACTGGAATGTATGCTTTTAGTATAAAATGCCAGAAAATACGATTTCACAATAAAATATATGGTTTTATTCAGAATTGTATGGCATGAATATTATTTTACTCAAATTGTATCATGTTAAGGTAATTTTACAGATAAAGTATATTTAAGTGATTTTCAAGAATTATGGAATAATGTAGCACATTATGATTTTAGAATACATGATAAATGATATATTTATTGAGATCAATATGTATGAAATGTCCAGAGAAAGGCCGTGATTGATAGCTGGCACAATGCCGTGTATTATGTATGATTTCGACGCAAGGCCGCAGATATGAAAGTAATCGGCGTAAGGCCACATTTATTTATGTTATTACAAAAAATGCTATCAATCTATTTACGTTAAACAATATATTATCATGTATTATATGTTATCAGAACCCAGATGATAGTTCAATTCAGTTTTAGGAGCACAGTACCGTAGCTATACAGTTCAGATTATTACAGTTTAGACTTGTGCTAACCGCCCCTGTAAGTAAAGGGGGTGGGAGATGGATAGTCTATGTGACTTTTAGTGTAGAGTTGTAGACGTCCACCTGGAAGTTCGGACCAAGGTGTGATGGGCCCATCGTACTTACAGACATGTTTGACTTGGTAGTGGTCAGTCAGCCATTGTTGGGTCCCACCTTCGAGCTGCACAACCCATCATTGTGGGTAATACATGACATCAGCTAGCTATGCATCCTGGGTAAATTTTAGTATTATTAGTTACATCAGACAATTCATGAACAGTTTTATTGGAATTATGAAATTATATGTTTACTCAACTATGTTATGATTAATGTTTTCTAGTAAGTGAAATGTACTGTATATCTACAATAGTATTAAATATTCATGTTATCACACAATTGTATTTAGTTTATTTTACCTTACTGAGAGGTGTCTCACCCTAGTTTAAATAATTTTCAGGAAACCCAAAAGGATCGGTGGATCGAGGTGATCGAGGTCGCCGTTAAGTTAGTTGTGCTATCCCGCTAGGAGGGTAAGTTTTAAACTAGGATCAAGAGATTTAGCGGGGGGTAAGTTTTAAACTAGGATCAAGAGATTTTTGTTGTGGGATCCTAGATATATTTTTGGATGTTATGGGAATTGTATATAAACACAATATTATTGTGGGTTATAGTTAACTCTGGTATTATGCACTAATGGTTTGGTAAATGTAATTTATTTTACTACTGTTTAGGTTTTCGCTGTGTATGACAGGTGTGTCCTCGTTACCCACGGGTTCGGGTTGACTATATTATATGTGATTTATTATCTAGTAAGTTAAGCAGGTCATTACGGTTTGACTAAGATCATCCATTTCTTTCCCATTAAGATCAGCTACTCCATTAATAGAATGACAGAGATTTATATTCAGGAGATAATCCGTTCTCATGGTGTGCCTATATCTATAGTGTCAGATCGAAACCCGCCTTTCATGTCACGATTTTGGAAGAGCTTGCAGGAGGCTCTAGGGTCTCAATTATCTTTCAGCATGACATTCCATCCTCAGTCAAACAGGCAGACTGAGAGGACGATTCAAGTATTAGAAGATTTGCTTCGAGCATGCATGCTGGATTTTGGGGGTAGTTGGACCCAATTCATGCCGCTGGTAGAGTTTGCGTAACAGTTATCAGGCCAGCATTGGCATGACACCATTCAAGGTGCTCGATGGTAGAAGGTGTCGTATTGGGATGAAGTAGGAGAATGATGAGAGTCGGGACTAGAGTTAGTACAAGAAGCGTATGATAAGGTTCAGCTCATCAGAGATAGAATCAGTGCAACTCAGAGTTAACAAAATAGTTACGCTGATACTTGCCGCAGGAAATTGGAGTTTAATATCGGTGATCATGTGTTTTTGAAAATAATTCCGTTAAAAGGGGTTACGATATTTGGAAGGAAAAGTAAACTTAGCCCTAGGTTCATTGGTTAGTTTGAGATTCTAGAGAAAGTGGGGTTGGTTGCCTACAAGTTAGCTTTACCACCTGTGTTGTCCAAGATACATGACATATTTCATGTTTCCATATTGAGGAAATAGGTCCCAGACCCTTCTCACGTATTCAGTTATGGTGAATTATAGTTCGGTGATTCACTAGTTTATGAGGAGGTACTAGTACAGATTCTGGACAGGAAAGAGCAGGAATTACGTAATAAGAAGATTTCTCTAGTAAAAGTCCTGTGGAGAAATCACGCAATAGAAGAAGCTTCTTGGGAACTCGAGGAACAGATAAGGCAGAAATACCCACATTTATTCAATGAAATTTAGTTGTAATAAAAAAAGTGTAAGTGGTTATAAAATGTTCCTTTTGCCGATTAGTCAGTATATGTAGTAGTTTAGTTAGTAAGTAGTATTTTAGTTTTGGGAGAATTTTATTTTATATATGTAATCTCTCATAAATTTGAATGTAACCACGATATTCCTCCACCACAAGCGAGGGTACGTAATAAAATAAGTAGATTGTTTGTTTTTAGGGGATGGTGAATCATATGGATAGTAAATTTCGACGACGGAATTTTTATAAGGAGGGGAGAATGTAGAGACTTGAAGAATTATGGTATTTAAATAATAGGAGGAGGAGAGAAAAGGAATTGCAATTTGGAATTCAAACAGGGTCTCGTCAACGAACGCACTTTGTTGACGAACATGCTTTATGGGATTGTCGACGGGGACACGCGTGTCGTCGACGAGAAGTTACCAAGAGGCTATTTTCAGTTATGAATTTCTTCGACGAGGAGTAAGCATTCGTCAACGAACTCCATTCATGTCCTCATCGACGAAGTGACGTGGATCATCGACGAGGGCAAGTGTATAAATAGTCTTATTCTCGGATTCAGCGCAGATTTTTCAATCTAATCATATTCTCTCTCCTATTCATCCCCTTTGCCTTCTCTCTAAGATTTTGGATCCTTTTTTCGCCGGATCGACGATCTGAAGCCGCCACGCTACTCCTGTGGAAGTTCTCTCCAAGTCTGCTAGAGTAGATCGTTGATGGGGTTAACTTGGACTCCATCCCAAGGTTAGGATAAGACTTTATGTTGAGTATTTGGCTCTCCTACAGTTGTAGAATAGGTAGCACTGGAAGAAATACTGAAGTTTTGTTTGGGGCGATGTTGTTTTCAGGGTATTGAATGGGGAGCCTTGCGAGTGCAAGACTAGTCAATGTAGGGGCTTTCTAGAAGTCAGGTTAGAGAATAAACTAAGTCAGGTTCCTTATGAAAATGTACTTATTATTTTATAGCATTTAATTTCAATTAAATATGTATATTGTAGAATTATGTTGGAAATTATGTTGTTGATCAGAAATGTGGTTTTCATGTATAATATTAGAAATATGATTTTATAACAAGTTTTATGATTTGAGTATTACCCCTTTCGTGTGATATGAGTATTATTTACCATGAAAATTATGATGATGAAATATTATGTTTACAAAATAAGTATGTTATTACTACTTTCAAGGAAATATTCAAATAACACAGAGATTTTTCAAACTAAGGAATTTGTATGATATGTCGGCGTAAGGGACGAAGATTTTGTATGGTATGCAGACGTAAGGGTTGAGATTTTATATGAAATACCGGCATAAGGGCCGAAAGTTTTATGATATGCTATACTGACGTAAGGGCCGTGATTTACAAGATACAAAATGTCGGCATAAGGGTCGTGAATTTTATATGATATGCTATGCAAAGTTTTATGAAGATATTAACATCACTACAAAAAATAAGGTTATTAGTGACGGTTCAAAACCGTCACTAATACTCACAAAATCGTCACTAATAGTATTGGTGAAAGTTTTATGATATACTATACTGACGTACGAGTCGTGATTTACAAGATAAAAATCTCAGCGTAAGGGTCGTGAATTTTATATGATATGTTAAGTTTTATGAAGATATTAACAATACTACAAAAAATAAGGTTATTAGTGACGGTTTTGAATTAGTCGCTATATCTGCCATTACTAATACTTATTAGTGACGAATTTTTCAAATCGTCAATAATAATAGAGTATTAGTGACGGATTAAAATCGTCACTAAAAACCCTAAGTCCGTCACTATAAATTCTACACCAGTTCAATAAAAAATTGTCACTAAAGTTATAGTATTAGTGACGGTTGTAAATTCATCACTGATGTTGTACTATTAGTGACGGTTTGAAAATCGTCACTATTGCTCACAGGCAACTATTAGTGACGGTTTTCAAACTGTCACTAATACTCTAAAATTGACACTAATACTATATTATTAGTGACAGTTTGAAAACTTTCACTAAAACTCTTAAAAAAAAGGCAATTATTAGTGACGGTTTTGAAACCTTCATTAATACTTAAATTGTAAATTGTCACTAATAATTTTAAATTAATTTTTTCCAATTATTAATTCCTATAAAAATATGTAATTACATTTTCGTATACGTAACATTAAAACATAATTGCTAAAAAATTCATAAATTATTCAAAATTCAAATTCAAATTCAAATTTAAATAAAAATACAAATATATTATATAAATTCAAATTCAAATACAAATATATTATACAAATTCAAATTTAAATACAAATATAGTATACAAATTCAAGTTCAAATACATTATCCTTCCCTTGCTCCCTCGATCTCTGCCACAAAAACATCACAAAGCCGACAATCACAACCACTGAGGTCATCACGATCTCCACCGCCCAGTCAGACTCCATCAACACCCACATCGCTGCCTGGATCGACCTAAATATATTTTAAATAAATAAAATATATTTTAATTTAAAATTTTTTTGAACAAAAATCTTATTTCATTGAAGAAGACAATGGAACTTTAGCGTCGAGGATGGATCCACCATGATGGTGATGCGAGCTTCGACAGTACTGAGAGACCATGGCTGCATGAGCGGCTATGGCTTGCTGCAGCGTCATCCTTGAGCGCGAAGTTTTTGAACAATAAGGCTCAATCTGCAATCTAGGGCCCAACTTCAGAATCCTCGACCTTGATGGTGATGGAGCAGACGACGAGGTCATGGAGGGTGATGAAGGACAATGAGGTCTTGGATGACAGAGAAGGACGAAGAGGTCGTGGATGGTGGTGGCTGCATCAACGATTCTTTATCTAGTTTACCCAAAGTTTCTTTTCAAAATTGATTTGAAATGTGATAAGTCTACCCATGTAGACAAAATGAATTTTGGTATTTCTTCTGATACGTTGTCTCTTATAGTTAAGGTATGATTTAAATATTAATTTTATTTCTTTTGAATCTTGATACCCTTCTTGTGGATGCAATGACCACAAACCGTCACTAATACCCTTAACCATTTCTTTTTTAATATTTTTTAAATAAAAACACTAGTAGTGACGGATTCAAAACCGTCATTAATATCCCTTTATTAGTAACGGTTCTCCCAAATCGTCACTAATACCCTTAACCATTTATTTTTTAATATTTTTTTAAATAAAAATACTAGTAGTGACGGTTTCAAAACCGTCACTAATACCCTTAACTATTTTTTTTAATATTTTTTAAATAAAAACACTAGTAGTGACGATTTCAAAACCGTCAATAATACCCTTGAATCCTCGCTAATATTTTTCCAAAAAAATTTTCCCGCGGAAATTGTTTACCGCCTTGTTTTCAATGATGAAAGTATTAGTGACGATTTTAAAACCGTCACTACTAGTGTCGTATTAGTGACGGCTACTAAAACCGTCACTAATGCTTAGACTATTAGTGACGGTTCTTAAAAATCGTCACTAATACCAACTTTTAGTGACGAAATTGAATTCGTCACTAATACTTTCGTCACTAAAAATTAGTTTTTTTGTAGTGCATGACAAATATTATTATGAAATAGTCATGTATCATTATTTGAAAATATATTATATGTTATCAGAACTTGGTTAGTTTGGTTTAGACTTTCACAAAACACGATACCGTAGTTATATGATCATGATCATGTATATGTTAGTGCTACCGCTTGTCGTAAGGGGCAGTGGGAGATCGACAATCGATGTGGTTTATTGTACTGCAGACATCCTTCTAGTGTCTGGACCAAGAGGGGCAGATCTATTGTACTTACAGACTTATAATGATCTAACGTGATCGGCCAACCATTGTTAGGTCCGGCCTTTGGGTCGCACAATCCAGTCATGTGGGGGTAAGACATGACACCAGCCAACTATCCATCTAAAGTGTTTTCCATGTACATTTATATGAGATGATTTATATGTATAGAAACCCAGTATGTTATACCATGTTATGATAAAAATATGTTTTCCATATATGATATAGATAGTTTTATCAAGTATGATTTTTGTACTATTGTTATATGTATAGTATGAAAATACTCATGTTACCCCACACATTGATATTAGTTTATTTCACTTACTGCACCCCAACTATATAAATATTTTAAGAGTTCTAGATAGAAGAGCGGATAGAGCTCCGTAGCGTTAAGGTTCAGCTGTTCTACCCTGTTTGAAGGGTAAGTCATTTTGTTAGGATCTGACAGATTTTGGGTGGTGACCTTAGGCCACTTTTGGATATTTTAGTATACGTGTATGTACATGACAGTTGTAGTAAAATTTTGGTATTATGTTAATAATATGATATGTATATGATTTTACGTTTCCTGCTACTTAGGTACCCAGATTATATTTTAGGTATATTCCTACTACCTATGAGTCCAAATTGATTATAATTTGTCAAGATAAAAAAAGAAATTGGTAAACTAGGTAGTGGTTACAAAGCACCGCCCAAAAAAGAAGAAACCATCGTTGATTGATATTACCACTGATCCCCTTTTCCATGGATCATATGTTCTAGCTACGACTCTTACCGCTCTTGCTTTGCTTCTCGACCTTCCTGCTCTTCACCTAGTCAAGCATTTCTGCTGAGTTCGTATCCGGGCTCACCAATCTGTCTGAACAACAAGAACATTTCTCACAACTTCATTTTGCGATCGGAATAGAGGCAGGATGAAGAACCCAACACAGCATATGATGCATAATGTAAAAAATTCAATAAGTTGTTGAAATGTTCTTCATTACAATATGATTTTTACAGACTTTGACCTGCCACTTCAAATCCCACCACTGAAAGTATAAGCATTCGGGTCAACCGCTGCAACTCGCTGTGTCCCCCACCAAAGGTAATGGTGCTAAAGCGGCAGCCTTGTTTGACCCTTTAATACATAATTGTTAAATCCAGATTCCAATCAGGAATTGAAATATTAATTTTGGGAATTCTAAATCGAGAATCGAATCGAAATCAAGATTCGCTATAAATTTTCAAAATGAATTCTAAATTGAATACATATATAAGATAGTATAATACATTTACATTTTGACTAAAAAAAAAAAACACATTTCATGTGTATGCTTTCCATAAGGGAATGAGTAAATTTTTTTTTTTAATTAAAAAATAAACATTATTCATATTAATAGAATAATAAAAAAATTAAACTTTTGTGTTTATCAACCATTAAAAAATATATATTTCATGAATATCCTTTCTTGAATTAAAAAGAAAGAAATAATTAACTTTAAAAAAAAAAATTGAATAATATGCTTACGAAAAAAAAAAACAACTGTTGAATCTTAAGGAAACAACTTTTAATCAATATGTTATACGCCCCTTATTCTTAAAAGCAGAGCACTATACTCCAAGAGTGAGGAATAATTTATGTGATGCGCAATGGAAATATATTTGAATCGGATCGTGTAATGCAGTAACTAATAATGAACAAATAATAAGGAAAATAAATGAATAATGATACAAGAATTAAAGTAGTTTGACAATGTGCCTATGTCACGGGAGGAAGCGGTGACTGAAATTCACTATCTATCAAAACCAATGTTACAATATTATATATATGTTAACCCTATAAGTATAAAGGGATTAGCAAGTTTCCCAAATACCCCCATATCAATCCCCAAGGATTTTCCTCCGAATTCCCAATCTATTGAACTTCCCAATTCAAAATTCAAAATGGGCGCCAAACAAAACTGTTGAATATTTCATCAAACCATCAACGGTTTCTTAATGAGATTGAATCGTCGATGATTTCAGACAAAACGTATACGGTTTCTTCCTGAACCTAAACCGTCGATTAAATCTTTTTTTTTTTTCCTTTCTTTCTTAGCATGTTTTATTGGTATATGTGTTCCACTCAATATGCGCCACATACATGTGAAAACAATGTAAGACCTAAAATTTTATTTTTTCCTTTTTTTTTAGCACAAAAAATTGATGTATACGAGGAATGTAGGCTAATCCTGTAAAAAAATTGATTCAAGGAAAAATGGGGTTTTAAAGTAATTGTACTTTTTTGGATACAATAAGTTTAGCATCTTGCGAATTGATAGATTCAAATCAATTCTCTAAATTCACAAGGTAAACTTAAAAATTATTGATTATGTTTCCTACAATGTTATGTTGTAGACTTGTAGTAATATAACAGTACTAAGAGTACAAATTTTGCAATATTTATGATGCAATAATAATGCATCAAGATCTATTTTTATAATATTGAGATATATAATTTATATTGCATTAACAAGCTCTAAGCATTATTAGGAACTAATAATGGGCATGCACTATGTGCATGTTTTTTACTTTTTAAAAAGTACTTGTAAAAAATGAAGAATTGAAAAGTATTTAAATTTATATAAAAAATTAGTTTCAGTGAATTATAAGGATATTTTAAGATAATTATAAATAGTTATTAGGATATTTTAGGTAGATAATCGAAATTTGACTTATATCCTATTTTTAAGGGGCTGAATTTTTTTCTTTCTTACTTAATTATTAATTTTTTTAAAAAATATTTATATAAGGGTAAATTTGACAATAAAAAAAATGATACAAAAAATAAATCCCTTTTACTTATAGTATTAGAGAAGATTTTATGTATATTTTTTATT
Organism: Malania oleifera; assembly: GCF_029873635.1. Classification (NCBI taxonomy): domain Eukaryota; kingdom Viridiplantae; phylum Streptophyta; class Magnoliopsida; order Santalales; family Ximeniaceae; genus Malania; species Malania oleifera. The sequence continues at coordinate 106,478,494 of NC_080423.1, read as the reverse complement.
ATTTTATATATTCTTAATTTCTTATTTAGTTATTAAAAAAACTAGAAAATGATGTTTGATATTGTAATTAGTTGATAGCATAGAAACGAAACATGAAAATCAATTTTTCCCGCTAAAGAAATTATTTATTTATTTATTTATTTATATTTTTAGTATAAATATTGAAAAAAAGTGAAACTTTTACAATTGTTGAAAAATTTATAATAAAAATTTTAAAATTTATTTTCTATAAATAAACAAATCTTAATATTTTATAATATTCTAGAATCTAAGAAAAATAAAAAAAAATTCAACCCAAAAAATATTATACTCTTAGTTGTTTTATATATTCATAACTGATTATTTAGTTATTGAAAAACTAGAAAACGATATGTGATATGTGATACTGTAATTACTTGATAATATGGAAATGAAACATGAAAATTGTTTTTATCACTAAGAAAATTATTTATTTATTTATTTATCTTTTTTGTATAAATTTTGAAAAATAAAAAGCGACACTTTTACAATTTTAAAAAATTTATAATTAAAAATTTAAAAAATATTTTCTATAATTAAACAAATCTTAATATTTTTATAATTTTCTATAATTTAAGCAAAATAAAAATAATTCAACTTAGAGAATATTATATTTTCAAACAATAATAGTGTCCGAAAGTGTGTATTTTAATTTTCAAGGCTAACATTTAAATTTATTTAGATTTAAATAAAATTTAATACAATTTAACTATATTTAGTCTAAATTATTAAAAATTTAAATAGATCGAATTTTGTGATTTGCAATTGAAATGCCCCTAAAAAAAAAAAAAGAAAAGAAAGCAAAGAAACATTTTTCCCGCTATAGCAAAATTGATATTTTAAATTTAAATATTAAAATTCCAGCCAAAACAAAGACCCTCATTTCCCTCCATCAGAGCGAGGAAGATCTCTTCGTCTCCCTCTGCACATTCGCTCTTCTTCTCCATCAATTCCTCTCTCTCGGCGTTTTCGCCATTGATGTTGTAGTTGTAAGGTGGTATAATCTTGTATCAGGTATGCCTTGGTTATTACACTATTACAGTTTTTCAGATGGGTGCTATAACAGCATTAAAAGCCCTAATGGTTTATCCCACTTAAGGTCACTAAGGTTCCTTTGTTCCAAGCGCGTAAATGTGCCCAGTGAGCTACTTGAGTATCTTCTTCCAGCTGTCCCCTTCTTGAACAATTATGCGCGGTGACTGTAAGTTGTTTAGTGAATCTCAATCAGTGGTTCATCACTCCAGCTGAAGCGCTAGCAGATATCATCCTGTTTCCGTTTGCAATACTCGGAAGTTTCTGCCTTGAACCTGGTATCGTTCAAAAATTAATGGTAAAAGAATATCATTGCATATCGCGAACTCTTCCCAGCTTGTCGAGCTATATATGATTGGTGCGTGATGTAGCGGACTTGCAATTCTTGCTGTTTTTGGGTTATTTTTCTCAGCTGGAGACAATTACCTTAAGCTTTGAGCATTGCGAGGTTAGTTTTAAACTTTTGCTGAAGTTTAGGTTTTTGCTTCCTAGTGTTTTGATTGGTTTATAAGATCTATTGTCTTGTTATTTGTTTGGTTTTTCAGGAAAATATGGTGCTTACACAATTGCCTGAATTAATCAAGCTTATGCAATTATGTTTTAAAGTTTACACCAAGAATGCTGACACTCCCCTTGGTTTTACTTCGTTGAAAAGGGAGCACCTATTTTGCAAAGATTTACATTGGAGGTGCGTTCTTACTATATAACTCTAGTCTTAATTTGATGACTTTGGTATTTAAAAATCCATTTCTTAGTTTTCTTCATTGAATATAGCTTCATTTTCTTGGAAAAAAAAAAGCCATTTCTTAGTTATGTGAATGGAATATTGGTTTAGTATATTATCTGCACTTAGTTCCTGACCTTCTCTATGATCATCTGTGGGAGATCAGCTATATGATTTTAGTGAATAGTATGGGGTTTTACTGTGATTCACATCACTAAAGAAACTGTCATGGTTGTTTGTACGTATGTGTAATGTAGTTTTATAGTTATTGCTTTATTTTAGTTTTGGTAACTTCGCTGTCATAATGCGTGTTCTTGAAATAGAGTACATGTGTTTACAAGATTGATCTACAATCTAATTCATGGTTATTTTTCTTTTTGAGAGTCTCATTTTCTAGAAGATTATATCTTGTGATACATGCACAGTTTCTATTATAAATTTATATGAAATTATGATTCCAGTTAACATCTTGTGGAAATATAGGATATATGGGATCTAAATTTCCCAAAGAAATAACAATTTCAGTATCTTCTTTTGATTGACCATTAGGTTGTATTCTAATAATCGCTTCACTTTCTGTAGAACACAAGCATACACAATGTTTCTTTCTACAGATGCCGGTTGATACACAATGTTTCTGATTAATCATTTGGGTTATCTGTGAGGTTCATGAAGGTCTGGGTCATGTTGAGATTGATTTTATTCAGAATCATATGGTTTGAGGTCAACTCTTTTATCATTTGTGGTAGTATTGAAACTCTATATGAAATCTGGGTCCTTAATAAAAGGGTTCAACCAATTATTTGACTTGCCAATAAATTTAAAATTAGAAGCTAACCAGTGTATAGAAGCGTTAAAATTTGCAAAAAATATCATAGTTGCTGATTATGAGTTGGAATAGGGTGGCACAAAATATAAATATAATATTTTGAAACATTTTTCAGTTAGCAGATTGGGACTCGATGAGGTTGGAAAGTCAATCCTGCTAAATATAGAAATAATGATTGTCTTATCTATATTTATATCTATACTATATAAAAATGCAATTAGTGTAAAATCATTTTTGGAACAAAAATACCCTTAGTTATATCCTAAATTACATATAGACTTAATTGCTTTTGATTCTTATCTAATCCATGTCCAACTTTGGAGAAAATAAAAGTACTTTAATTGCGAATTCAATTTTACTGCATTTTTATTTAATTAATTTGATTTCTTATATTATAAATAACTTACATCAATCTTCTTCTTCCTTGAAATGAAAAAAAAAAAAAAAAAATGAACAATAATTTTTTCACAGAGATTAATATTATATTTTTTTTTTGGTTAGAGTATCTATTATTTTGTTTTAAAAGACACAACAGTTATCTTTACAAGTAAATCTAGCGACCTAAAAATTTAACTAAGGGGATGCCAACACAAACTACCACAGTCAACTTACTGATAAGGAAAAAAAAATTAATATACATTTAATCTAAGGGCTAATAGAATTAAATTAATCTCAAATAAACTCTTGTTGCATTCCTAACATTTTATTGATCTGATTCCATATACTAAAATGATTCACATGCATATGTTTTTCCATACAGATGTTTTATTTTGAAATTAACTCTTCTAACATTCTTATGCTCAAAAAAACTTAATTTGCTATGCTAGAAATTTTTACATGCAACACATTTTTACATGGATTAAAATTAAGAAATATACATTTTATAAGAAATAATTGAAGTTTTTATCTTATGCAGACTAATGTTAGTTATAAAATTTTATCTTGTTCAAATCCAATTTACAATATACTGAAATCCTAAGTGAACTCTCGTAATTTTAAATGTATATACTCGTTTAGTCCAAGGATGTATATGAGTGCCAATAGGTCAAAGGTTTGGCCTCTGTTTATTTTATATTCATTTTGTTTAGGGTTTTTAGCATCTACTAAATCTGATCAGCTTATTATTTGAGTTTCTCATGCATCAAAACTTTCACATGCAACATGCGTTATGTAACTAGTATATATATTAAACTTCTATACTAGTATTAAGAAAGAAACAATCAACTTGTTCTTCGGAAATAGGGTGAATGTAGTTCAAATGGGTGAATCCCCACTTTGGATCATGTTTCAAATAATCTTTATATTCCTACAGCCATTCTTCCATAAAGCAGTCTAAATATATAATTAGAACACTAACTTAACAATTTAAAAGTGAAAATAATGAACAATTAGGACCTACTTAAGCATTCATAATACAACATACAGCCATTTCTACTAATTTTATCTATTTAAAAAAATATATATATTTTTTTAATTCAAAAAATTATTTTATATATTGTCATTGCATTACTATCATGCACTTTTCTTACATGGGTAATATTGTAAATTGACTATGTATACTTTCTTTTATTTTCTCTCCTATTAGTTGAACCAAGCAGGAAATTTTTTTTTTTTTTTTTTCTTGAGGTTTCCCCCCTTGTTGAACCAAACATACCAAGGACTCTGTGGTGGTGTACCAAGTCAGTGAGATTCGAAATGGATAGCAGCTCAAGACCCAATTATTTCTTGAAAAATGTTGAGTAACTCGGTGCAAATTGCTAGATCTTAAGGCAAGGGAGTGTGTGAAACAATTCTCTGCTTTGGTGTAGGATATCTTAGACATGATAGAGAAAGATAAGATGTTTTTATTTCCTTGAAGGGTTGAAATAGTGGCAAGGGCTGAATTTCATCAACAAAGGGTTGAAGACTTATCTCCTAAATTGGTTGTTGAGGAGTGCTTGACTGACTATGCTGTAGAGAGTCTCACCACACCCAAGGAGAGTGGTTTATTGGGTGGAAATAGCAAAGACTTTCAAGAGGGTTCAACCTAAAAGTTGGAGAGCCAACACCAAGACATCAACTTCTTTGAAACTTCAACAAAGCTTCCTTATCTTGGTATTTCACATCTGGTGGTAAGGTTAAGTTAGTGTGCTTCTTATGTTGAGGCCCTTGCAGAGTTTCTAATTGCCCTCTCAAGTCATTGGTCAATGCATTGCAACCTTCCATTATGGAGTGGACAAGGACATGATGAGGATGAAAAAGCAAACACTAAGAATGGGTGCAATGGGGTTACTTAGCATGTTAGAAAGACAAATGAAAGAATCAAAAGTTACCTAGCTAAAAGGTTAATGTTTGTGGATCTCTAGATTATTTGGACACTTGTGCTATGGTGGGTATTGAGGCTACTATAATTTTGTCTCGTAGGGAGTGTAGAGTCTCAACTTAAAGTTAGAGAAGGACTCGGGACCCATAAAAGTGGTTAACTTTGCAGCCCAACCTACTATTTGAGTAGCTAAGCAAGTGATTGTAAATGTTGGACAGTGGGCGAGACATGTGAATTTCACAGTCGCTCCAATGGATGATTTCAAAGTGATACTTGGAATGGAAGTATTAAAGGAGACTAAGGCGGTCTTGATGCCATTTGCTAGTTCCCCTTGTTTGGGGTGATTAGCTGTGCCTAATGCAAGCTGTTGCGAAGAAAGGGGGGCGACGAGATGTTCCTATAAGCCATGTAACTCAAAAAGGGATTGAGAAGGTAAGTTGGCATATCTTGTCTCATTGGTAGTGGATGAAGATGTAGGACATGATTGGGTGTCTACTACCATCCAGGATGTGTTAGAGTACAAAGTTATGATGCTCGATAAGCTACCCACAACTTGTCTTTACGATAAGGTGTTAATTGTTAAGCATGAGTTCGAATTGTTATTAGGGGTGAAGCCTCTTGTTAAATACCGGATGGCATTAACAAAGTTGAGGAAACAACTTGATGAGTTACTGGAAGTAATTATGTATGTCCTTATAAAGCACCATTTGGAGCACCACGTATGGGACATGTGGATGTGTGTGGACTATCATACGCTCACAACATCATTTGGAGCACCACATATGGGAGTATGCAGATGTGTGTGGACTATCACGCACTTAATAAGGTGATTGAGTGCAACAAGTATTCCATTCCACTAATTGTTTTATTTGATCTGCTAAGTCATGCCAAGTACTTCACCAATCTTGACCTTGGGTCATGCTACTATCAAGTGAGGATAGCAGATGGTGATGAACCACAGATTACTTGTGTGACATGGTGTGGGGCATATGAATTCTTGGTGATGCCATTCGAATTGATGAGTGCACCAACAACTTTCTTCACACTGATGAATTAGGTGTTTCATGCCTACCTCAACAAGCTCGTCGTGGTATGCCTGGATGACATTGTTTTCTAAAGTTCCACTCTGGAATAAGCTTTTTGGTATTATGGGAGAAAGCTAGGTGTATCCTTCTTCCATGGAAGACTTGTTAGCCATTTTGTTCATCGGCTTTGGTAGAAGGAAGAATAGGGCAGCATTATGGAAGGCGACATTTTTGTAGTTTTATGGGGAATATAGTTGGAGCGCAATGCACGAATTCTTTTTGGGAAAGAAATAAATTGGGTGATGGTTTGGGAAAAAATCCAATACTTGGCCTCATTATGGAGGGTTGATTTTGGATTTTTCAGAGGGGCTAGTTTTTAGGAGTTACAAAGAGATTGGAGTAACATGCTGGCTTGTTGGTCTCTTCTCTCTTTGTTAATCTTAATTTTTTATTTTTGGTTTGTCCCAGTTTTTCTTGTGAGAGATGTCTCATTTTCCCTCTTGTAAATTATTTTCCTATGCATATATGTGTATATATATATATATATATATATATATAAATATGTATGTATGTATGTATGTATGCATGTATGTCTGTATAATTATATAATTAGTGCTCCTAGGCATATCATTGTTATTACTCATTGTTAAATTAACACTTAAAAGCTTAAGCTGTTAAGTTGTGGGCCAACAATGTATATCAAACTTTAGCACTTCCTCATGCATCAGCCCAACAACATGTGGAGAGATAAGCAAGTGAGAAATAACACCCATCACAGGGAATACCATAATTTTTAAGCACCACACAATAAACATAGGCAACAAGACTAAAACCCAGGCCCTCCTAGTGACTAGCTTTAATACCATGTTAGATTATCACTTTATTTAGAAGCTTAAGCCATTAGGTTGTGGGCCAAAAATGTATATCAAGCTTTATCGCTCAGCATGACAATGCATCCCTATTCCTTGCCAATTTAGAGAGCTCTAGGAAATGGATTGCAAGAGTCCCCCTCACTTATCTCAAACTTTAAATATTGCAAAAGTCCTCCCACCAATTCCTAATCCACTTCCACACTGTCCGCATTGTATGGATCTCTATTCTCCTCTCCAGCCCAACTATTTCAATCTAACTCATATTTTGCCTTAATGGCTTTCCTCCACAGATTCTCTTTTTTCACCATGAAATGTCATACAGCAGTCGTTCTCAGAGAAGAGTTTTTCTATATGGAACAAGGAACTTAGTGCCCAAACCCAGCTAATTTGATGATACTTGAACAGCTCCCTCAAGTTGCCCAACAGCGAATATGACTTCCTCCTGCATGTCTACCATTCTCTTCATCATCAATCTAGGGACGGGGAAAGAGATCAAGTAAGCAAGAAGATTTGATGAGGCACTCTTAATGAGAAGTGGATTTGATGAGGTCCTCAATTTGGGGGAATGGAATTACTCCCTCAGTTTCTTCTCATGCTTCCCAACCACCCGGAATGATACTCCTATTTTTCTTTTTTTTTTTGGGGGGGGGGGGGTAGAGAAGAAGATTTATTGAAAAACAGAAGAATAAATAGATACAGAAAAGGAAAACAAGAAGTCATCACTCAAGAAAATAAAGAAAATAAAAAACTACATCTACTTAGTAAAGCCCCTTTGTCTTGTCTGATGTCTTGAAAACAACAGTTCCTCTTAAAACATCCTACGGAATAAGCCAAAGAGAAGCCAAGTAACGTACCCTGTCCTAAAGAAGTCCCAATGATAATATCTTACTAAACAAATCTAATATTCCTTTCCAGACAAATTCCCCATAACACATCACAAAGTAGACACCTCCAAAGCCTTTTAAAATCTTTACCTGGACCCATATTCTTAAAGCTGCAAATGAACCGAGCTGAGCCATGTGTAGGTTTACCATGTTTGAGCTTATTGATGTAGGACAAGAAGCAAGACCTTGGGAAGATCCTTGTTGGGGAATACATAAGAAGAATTAGATTGAGGATTGTTGGGTGTAGTTAGTAATATAATTGTGTGTTTAGTTTAACTATTATAGGATTATGTGTATTTGGGGGCTTATTTATAGTATATATGTATTCTAGAGGCTTATGTCATTCTTCTTCTCTTACTTCTCTGAATTTCTACTTCTTTTAATATTTTTTTTGTGTTCTTTTATTCACCATCCACACCAACAAAAAAAAAGCCTCCAAAACCCTAGCCACTGAAATTTTGCTGCTGTCCGGCCAGCGGTGAAGCCCAGCACTTCACCTGAAATTTTCTAGCCACTGATCCCTTTCAAAACCCACACTTGCCAGAGTTGTTTTGACACACCACACTACTATTTGACTCACCACCCTTCGATCTATCACCTCCAGAAAAGCATCACCAGAGCACGCCTGAGCTGCAAGTGAGAAACTTCCCGAGTGTTCTCTTGCTGCCAGAATCGCGAGACATTGGTTCCAGCCATGAGAAATTGGTGTTTTCTCCTGAGATTTTTGTAGCATGATATTTTGGTTCTATACTTGATATTTTGAAAGTAAGTGTGACAATTTGCTAGGAGAATTGAGGAATTCTTGCTGCCAGCACTAAAAACCAGGTTCTATTGCTGAATTTTGTGAATTTTCGAGGTGAATTTGTTTGATTTCGGCACGAGACTCAAGATCTAAGGTGAATTGAGGACAGTTCTTGAAATTTGGCGGTCAAGTTTATGGTTTTGCATGACGAGATTGAGTATTGTGGGCAAGTGTGTGAAGAACTTTTGATGATATATAGTTGCAGTGTATAATGTATATAAGTCCAGCAATATGGTGACAAATTATTGGACAAAGGATGCCATTTATCATACCTTGGCACAATTTCAAGCTTTCCCACTCGTTTCTCAAGTGTGGAGGAAATGTTCGCAAAATCATCATTGATGGACGATGACTTATGAATTTGTTTTCTACAAAGGATTCACTTGACTGCAACTTCATTTGGAACCTCACCCAGAACCTTATATAAGATGTCTTGGGTTGATAACTCTTACCATACATGTTTTTGTGGCATCGTCCAACCTGCACTGCCAACAAAGAATCTGTTAGAGTTACTCAACTTGAAGACACTTCAAGCGAAGAAATGAATGTGCTTGAAGACATCCAATGTCTTATGCTGCCAAAGGATCGTGATTTCTTGTACCACTCAAGTGCTGGCTGTCGAAGAATCCAAGCTTGCTTCTTAATTCCGATTCTCCGACATTTCAATATTTGAGGTCATATTTTTTCTTGTTGGGGGAAGTTGATGTAGGACAAGAAGCAAAACCTTGGGAAGATCCTGGTTGGAAAATATTTAAGAAGAATTGGATTAAGGATTGTTGCGTTTAATTAATAGTTAATTGTGTGTTTAGTTTAATTAGTATAAATTATGTGTATTTGGGGGCTTATTTGTGGTATTTGTGTATGTTGACCCAAGTGGCAACCTAAGAGGGGAGGGTGAATTGGGTTTGATAAAAATTAAGTGCTTGATTACTAAATTTAAAACAATTTAAAAAAACCAAGCAGATACACAAATATAAAGCAATAAATTCAAAGGATAGGGGGGAAGAGAAATTGCAAACTCTTTTTATAGTGGTTTGACAATTGGTCTACATCCACTCTCTCAATGCCAACCACCTTGAGGCTTCACTAGTTCCCTTGTTTTAATAGAGACCAAGGAAACCAATACACCCTTTGTTTTTCGGAGACAAGGCAACCAATTTACAGCCCCTTGTTTTTCGGAGATAAGGCAATTAATTCACAGCCCCTTGTTTTTCAGAGACAAGGCAACCGATTTATAAGAATAATTGCAACGGATAATTTTTGCACAAGGATGGATATATGATTTGAAGTTCAAATCTAACTGTCAAAGAATATTTAAAAGATGATACAAGAGTTTTGTATGCGATCTCTCAAAAGTGAGCAAATTGAGGCACAAAAGAGATTAAGAGGGAATTGAAAGTTTGGGCATTTGGAAATTTAGTATGAATATGTTCTCTAATGTTCCTTAGACTTTAGAGGGCATATATATAGAGTTTAGAACAAAACTAGTCGTTTTTTACCTGTTGGGGTCTAATACAGATTAGGTTGGTCGACCAATTACAAAGGTTGTTGACCTAACACTAGCCGTTAGAGAAAATTAGACCGTTGTAGAAAAATCTAGATGGACAGGTCGATCGCCTCTTGGGGACCAATCGACTGGCCCAACTATTGCCTACCGGTCGATAGCTTTTTGGGGAGTGGTCGATTGTCACCCCTGGCAGTGTCAGTCGGAACAGTTTCTTCATTTTGTGTGTTTTTCCATGTTTAAGTGCCTTAGTGTCATGACTTTCATATTCTTATAAATATACAAAATAAAACATATTACAATTTGAGAGAAATTATTATAAATAAAGCAAATAAAGTCTTCAAATCTTCTCTCAAATCTTCAAATTCAATGGCTTAATCATGTCACAAACAACTTAAGCACAAAGCATTAGTACCAAATACTTTGTTATCATCAAAACTAGGTTAACGAAACATTGAGGCTAGTAGTGTATTCTAGGGGTATGTTTATAATGTGATGTAGTTTTAGGGGTTTATGTGTAATTTTTTCATATGTAGAGGCTTTCTTATAAATAGTGTGTGAAAGCCATTTTGCAGCAATCATTGTTGAATTTGAATTTGAGAATTAAATGTGAGTTCCCCTTGCATCTCCTCTCTCCTTTCTTCCCATTCCTTCCTCTCTTCAATTTCTTCTATTCTCTCCTATGGCTGCTTTGATGCTGACCGTACTTCACTTATTTATTAAATTTTACATCATTTATTTATTAAGTTCTTAACTAGTAGAGCCTGAAACGAGCTCAAACCAAGCTTGCCTAGCAAAGTACTAGTTGGAACTCAAGCTCTCACCATTTAGCACTAAGGTTAGTTGATTTTACAACTGAGTTTATTTGATAAATTTACCACACAAACAACTATAAATATTTTTGTAGATAAAATTATTACAACAACAACAAAACCAAGCCTTAAGTCCCACTAGGTGAGGTTGGCCATATGAATCCTTTTACGCCAATTTATGCGATCATGAACCATTTCTTTTGACAGATTCTGGGCTATTGAACCCTTATTTACCATCTCATTCCAAGTTATTTTAGGTCGACCCCTACTCCTTCTACTGCCTCCCACAGTAACTGTAATGACCCCAAAAATAAATATACATGAGTTGAGTAGGGTAATATAATATAATATATATATGTATAATAAAATAATCTTTTATTGGAAGTCCATTCCCACTTCCGTTTACACTTCCTTCCTAAATAATACGTACAGTAAATAATAAAATAATATGTATGTATATATTATAAATAGGAACATGATAATAATATAATAATAAATAAATAAATATAATATATATAAAAATAATAATATAATATAATATATATATATGGATATGGATGATGGTGTCATCATGTTGTTTTTTGTCTCACATTGGTAGAATAGTTCCACATTAGTATAAAAAGTTGTTTTGAATATTTTGTATTGTTGTCCCATATTGGAGAGAAGTGTTTTTTGTACTTGAGGTTGAAGCTATATAAAGAGCTCAACTCTTTATTTGTAAAATACACCTCAAAGTTGTACTTTGTCAAGAAGTAGTGGATTGATCGTCGGCGCCCAAGGACGTAGGTAATTCTATACCGAACCTCGTTAATTTCTTATCTTGTTCTTTTTACAGTTTTATTATTAGTTTCTGCATTGCTTTAATTTCTTATATATTCAATAGCAATAGTTGTAGTATTGGTGTTTGGCACAAGTGAGGTGCCCAACGCAACAATTGGTATCAGAGCTAGGTTGAGTAGTGTCGATACGGAAGTGTTTCTCTGTTAGGATCCTTGATTCCACGTTTGATGCTTAAGAAAGACCTTGTCTAAGCGAGTCCTCAGAGACCATTGCGACTCAGTCGCTCCCTGGAGGTCGGCTTGGTCAAAATGGAATTTCATAAGATAAAACAGAGTAGACACAGTTGGTACACACTATTCATTTTAGGCCTTTTACTTTGTTGGTTGCTATTGAATATATAAAAGATGGCAGAAACTAGTGCAGCAGTAGAAGAAACTCTGTCCATACGAACTCCAGCTCCTTCGGCTTCGGCATCATCATCGAAGACGATAGCTAATGCTCGGTTTGAGGTGGAGAAATTTGATGGTTCCAATAATTTTGGTATGTGGCAATGTGAGGTGATGGACATCTTGTATCAGCAAGAACTAGATATTGCTTTGGATGATAAACCAGTAGATATGGGTGACAGAGATTGGGAAAAGATCAATCGTCTGGCATGTGGTACGATTCGTCTATGTCTCGCTAAAAATCAGAAATATTGTGTTATGAGGGAGACATCTGCAAGGAAATTGTGGAAGACATTGGAAGATACATTTATGACCAAGAGTTTGGAAAATCGGCTCTATTTGAAAAAGAAATTGTTTCACTTCCAATATCAACCAGGTATTTCGATTAATGACCACATAAATGCTTTCAGTAAAATTTTGGCCGATTTGTTAAATTTGGATGAAAAGGTGAAAGATGAGGATAAAGCCATATTGTTACTGAATTCTCTCCTCGATGAGTATGAACATTTGACCACCACTTTATTGTATGGGAAAGATAAAGTTACTTATGATGCTGTTTGTACTGCATTAATTAGTATTGAATGCAGAAAGAAGGATCAGAGGGTCCATAAGGAAACAGCAGAAGCACTAACAATAAGGGGACATTCTCAGAGTCGTATGTTTGGAAGGAAGAGTAAATCTTATAGGAGGAGTAAATCTCGTGGGAGACCTACTAAAGATGAATGAGCCTTTTGTCGTGAGAGAGGGCATTGGAAGAAAGATTGCCCTAAATTACAGCAGAAGAATAAGGGCAAAGGACATTCTAATATCAATATAACCAATGATGATGGAAGTGAGTCAGATTTTTCTCTTGTTGGAACATCTTCGCCGCATTATTTTGGTGAGTGGATTTTGGATTCTGGTTGTTCCTATCACATGTGTCCCAATAGGGAATGGTTTTTTAATTTTGAAAAATTAGATGGTGGGGTTGTTTTTATGGGAAATGATAATACTTGTAAAACAATTGGAATAGGATCAATATAGTTGAAATGTCAAGATCGAACTATTAAGACCTTGACTGATGTTAGGTATGTTCCAAGCCTAAAGAAGAATCTGATTTCTTTGGGTGTTTTAGAATCTAAAGGGTTCACTATCACTTTGAAAGATAGAACCTTAAAGATTAAATTAGGTGCGCTGGTGGTGATGAAAGGAATAAGGAAAAATAGCTTGTATTATTTACAAGGTAGTACAGTTATTGGCTCAGCAGCTGTTGTTTTGAGAAAGATGCAGGTTCAGATAGGAACAGGTTATGGCATATGCGATTAGCACATGCAGGAGAAAAATCTTTGTAACAATTAGCTAAGCGAGGTTTGTTAAAGGGTGCAAAGGTGGGCAAACTTGAATTTTGTGAGCATTGTATTCTGGGAAAACATACTAGAGTGAAATTTGGCACTACAATCCACCAGATCGAAGGTATTTTCGACTACATCCATACAGATGTATGGGGGCCCACAAAAACGGCTTCGTTGGGTGGTATGTTTTATTTTGTTACTTTTGTTGATGATTTTTCTAGAAGAGTTTGAGTGTATTCTGTGAAGCATAAAAATGAAGTGTGATATTTTCCTTAAGTGGAAAAAATTAGTTGAAACTCAAATTAGCAGAAAGATTAAACGACTCAGATCAGATAATGGTGGTGAATACACGAGTGACCCGTTTATGCAGGTATGTCAGGATGAAGGTATTGCTCGACACTTCACAGTTCAAGATACACCACAACAGAATAGGGTGACAAAGCGCATGAATCGAACTTTGCTAGAGAAAGTTCGATGTATGTTGTTTAATGCTAGGTTAGACAAAAGGTTTTGGGTTGAGATTGTTAGATATGCGTGTCATCTCATCAATTGTCTACTATCATCTGCAAAGGGGGGAAAACACCCTATGAGGTATGGTCTGGAAAGCCTGCTAGTGATTATGATTCTTTACATGTATTTGGTATTATGACTTATTATCATGTTAAAGAAATCTAAGTTGGATCCAAGAGCCAAAAAAACAATATTCTTGGGGATAAGTGCAGGAGTCAAAGGATACCGTCTTTGGTGCCTAGAGATGAAAAAAATGATTTTAAGTAGGGATGTGACTTTTGATGAACTTGTGATGATGAAGAAAACAATACGCAAGGAGTTAGGAGTTGAAGAGAAGATCAGTGGTACTCAACAACAGGTGGAGGTTGAGACAATTTTGGGAAATCCAATGAGAAATGAGACTACACAAGGTAACTCTCCAGTTACGGTGGGGAATAGTTTGCAAGAAGAGGAGATTTCAATTCTAGAATCTTCACAGCAATAAGAATCAATTGTTTCTCAGAGGCCAAGACAAGAAATTCGAAAACTTGCTCGGTATACTGATATGTTGGCCTATGCACTTCCAGTTGTGGATGATAATGTTCCTTACGCTTTCAAAGAAGCAATAAGGAACTCTGAATCAGACAAGTGGAAAAGAGCGATGGATGAAGAAATGCAGTCTCTTAATTAGAATCAGACTTGGGAGCTAACCCAGTTGCCCAAAGGTAAGAAAGCAATTGGTTGCAAATGGGTTTATGTAAAGAAGGAAGGATTTCTAGATGCAAATAATGTTCGCTTTAAAGTTAGATTGGTAGCTAAGGGTTATGCACAGAAGGAAGGCATTGATTATAATGAGGTATTTTCCAGTTGTTAAACATTCTTCCATTTGAATTTTGTTGGCTTTGGTAGCCCAATTTTATCTTGAACTAGTTTAGCTCGATGTAAAAACTGCATTTTTACATGGTGATTTGGAAGAGGAAATCTATATGATTCAGTTAGATGGATTTCAGGTTGCTGGAAAAGAAAATTGGGTATGCAAACTGGGTAAATCATTGTATGGTTTAAAACAGTCTCCAAGACAATGGTACAAACGATTTCAACAGTTTATGATGGGTCAGAAGTACATCAGAAATAACATGATCATTGTGTTTATTTTCGTAGATTACAAAATGAATCTTTTATATATTTACTCTTGTATGTTGATGATATGTTGATAGCTTCAAAGAATAGGGAAGAAATCAACAAGTTGAAAAGTCAGTTAAATCAAGAGTTTGAGATGAAAGATCTTGGTGAAGCAAAGAAGATACTTGACATGGAGATTCGCAGAGACAAAATGAGAGGAAGAGTTAGTTTGTCTCCGAAACAGTATTTGAAGAAGGTAGTACAGAGTTTTGGCATGACTGAGCAGTCAAAACCAGTAAGCACTCCTCTTGCTCCTCATTTCAAATTTAGTGTGGCTTTATCTCCTAAATCACATTGACAAGCTGTAAAATGGATTTTGAGATATATTATGAATACAATTGATGTTGGTATAGTATTTGAGAAAAATAATACTATTGATCAACGTGTTGTTGGATATGTGGATTCTAATTTTGTAGGTGATTTGGATAAACGTCGATAAACTACTGGATATGTTTTTATATTTGCTAATGGTCCAGTGAGTTGGAGGTCTACCTTACAGTCTACCATTGCCTTGTCTACAACAGAAGCAGGGTACATGGCAGCTTTAGAGGCTGTTAAGGAAGCTATTTGGTTGTAGGGTTTACTTGAAAATTTGGGAGTTGTTCAGAAGCACATTGTTGTGTTCTGTGATAGCCTGAGTGCTATTTATTTGGCAAAGAACCAAGTCTATCATGCACGAACGAAGCACATCGACGTTCGGTTTCATTTTATGCGGGATAAATATTATTGATGGAGGTAAGATACTTCTTCAGAAGATTGCTACAATTGAAAATCCCGCAGATATGTTGACCAAGATTGTGACAACAATCAAGTTCAAACATTGTTTGGACTTGATCAATATCCTGCAAGTCTGAATATTTTTTGAGGGCGTCGATGATGTGGAACTCTAGAAAATGTTAGTGATTGAAAAATTTGTTGAATTTATCGTCAAGGTGGAGATTTGTTGTTTCTTGTCCCACATTGGTAGAATAGTTCCACATTAGAATTAAAAGTTGTTTTGAATTTTTTGTATTATTTGTCCCACATTGGGGGGAAGTGTTTTTTGGACTTGAGATTGAAGTTACATAAAAAGCTCAACTCTTCATTTGTAAAATACACCTCAAAGTTGTACTTTGTCAAGAAGTAGTGGACTGATCGTCGGCGCCCAAAGACGTAGGTAATTCTATATCGAACCTCGTTAATTTCTTGTCTTGTTCTTTTTACTGTTTTATTATTTATTTCTGCATTGCTTTAGTACTTATATATTCAATAGCAATAGTTGTAGTATTGGTGTTTGGCACAAGTGGGGTGCCCGGCGCAACACATCATCCATATCCACCCCCCCTTTTTCAATAAAATCTGATAGTACTTTCCCCCCTTTATGTTTAATTTTAACCAGACACCCCCCCCCCACTTGCTTGCATTCACACCCCCCCCCCCACTTGCAAATACTACCCCTTGCAAATTACATTTTCACCCCCCATGCCTATAAATAGGTAAGCTCCTAACCTTCTTTTGCATAAGAATTCTAAAAGGAAGTGAAGGAAAAGTGAGAGAACAATTTTAGTAGTGGAAGGAGAATTTAACACTTAAAATTCTCACTCTCCCACTCTTTCTAAACTCATTTTAAAAGATAAAATTCATCTTTTACCGTTTTAGAAGAATAGATCAGTGTAAGTAAGTTAAATTATGCCAGCTTTTTTATAAAATATGCTTGAGTTAAATTAAAGTAAGTTAAATTATGCTAGTATTTTTATAAAATATGCCTGAGTTAAATTAAAGTAAGTGGGTTGGATTATATCAGTTTTATATAAAATATACTTGAGTTAAATTAAAGTAAGTGAATTTGATTATATAAGCTTTTTATAAATGTATCTGAGTTTATTTTTATTGTTATTAAGAAATATTTTAATTCTCTAGGGTAATTTACAACATTATGATATTCTATTAAAAATAAATATTTTTAGCACGCAAATCGTGTGATATGAGTTTATTTTGATTACTTATTTATTAATGAGCAATGATGAGATTTTTATAATGCAATTTTTATTTGCATGAATTATAATAATATGTTTTAAAAACCCTTATGGCTCAGAGTTTATAGAATTACAGATGGTCACTACCGTAGCTTATAGTTTACAGTTTACAGAGTGCACTCACACTGTTTTACAGAGTGATTTTATAGAGCAGTGGATTTCTCCTGAGTGCTCATCTGGTTCCGGACCAGGATTTTATAGGAAAAATCTCACTTAAGTTAAAGTTACAGTTTGATTTAGTTTGGTAGGCCAACTAGCTAAGTCCAGTCTTCGGGCTGCACAACCCAATAATGGGGTAAACATGACTTACAGTTAACATGCCTAAGGGATGCTTTCAAATCAAATTATGTTGGTATCAGAGCAAAGGGACAACTAATGTCTCCCAATTCTCGAGAACTCTTGCTTACGAATGATTGTGGCAAAGTAGGACTCTCTGCCCGGGGGCTTGCTGGTTTGGGGCAACTAATGTCCCCCACTCGCAGCGAGTGCTCTGATAGGTGCCCATTGTTGCCACGGGCGTAAGCCCCAAAGTGGAAGTTTCAATTGTGGTATTAGAGCAAAGAAAGATTTTTATAAACAAGTATAAGAGAAAGTATTTATATATATGTATGAAAACAAGGCCTACAGTTAAAAGACCTAAGAGATATTTTTACAAAGCAAGTAATAGAGAGTATATATAATATATATTACATATATGTAAGTATTACAGTTATAGTTTATAGTTAACAGTTACAGTATACGGTTATAAATTTTATAGCTATATTTTAATGAAAATAATTTTTTGAAGCAATTTATAAATGGTTGTTTTGGTTTTTCAAATGCAGTTTTGAAGCTACAATATTACATGTTAATTGTTACGAAATTATGATACAGTAAAGCTCATCTTAGCTACACGCTGATATAATTTTTCTTACTTACTAAGCGTCATCTCACTCAATTATTATTTTTACCTTACAGATAGCTTCGCAGAACGTATTGGGAATCAGGCATAGCAAGCACGTGGGTGAGATTAAAGAAAGTAGTTTAGAATAAATACTAGAATAGTATCAGCTAGAGATGTATTTATATTTTGGAAATTTAAAGAACGCTAAATTTTGATATTTTGGAAACTCCTGTAATATAGTTATTTATTACGCCACTTGTGAAATATTTATAGAAAGTGGCACCTCAGACCCAATCGGGTTCGGGGTGTGACAGTAACTAATTCACTCTTCCTCACTGGTGCACTATGTGGTCTATGTTGCAAGTGTCCATACCATCTGAGTCATCCCTTTTAAAGTAAAAAAATGGAAACGCAGAGGATTTGTTCTGAAAAATAATATTTCTTATTTCAATGAATGGCAACATAAACACTTAGGCGATACAAGGAAGAGTATTTAAACAGAGTTACATGATACAATTGTAAATCAAAAAAATATTATGAATCCCATAAAATCTGCTTTGTTAACACATGCTCCTCAGATTTTACGATTGACATAAGATCTTCTTGGGTTGACAGCTTCATATCAGGATATCCTTGATTAGTCGAAACCAATGGATCTTAATGCTGATTTGAATTTTCCTTATTTGTAGGATTTGTTGAATCATTACTTTGGTTTGAATTTGTTGCCGTTAGAGCTCTTGTATCCCTCAACTTCTCTCCATTGATTTTAGCTAGATTGTGAGTCTTCAACCTTTGTTAACATATGCTCCTCAGATTTTGCAATTGACATAAGATCTTCTTGAGTTGACAACTTCATATCAAGATATCCCTTATTAGTCAAAACTGATGGATCTTCATGTTGATTTGAATTTTCCTTATTTGTAGGATTTGTTGAATCATCACTTTGGTTTGAATTTGTTGCCGTTAAAGCTCCAGTATCCCTCAACTTCTCTCCATTGATTTCGGTAAGATTGTTTCAACCTTTTTTCTCCAAGAATCCTTCACTTCCTTATTGCTCCATTGACTCTCACGGTTGTTGAGTGTGCCAAGCTGTGATGTGTTACTAATACCCTCCCGCAAATTTTGCTGGAAAGTTTGTTGCGAAAATAATGAAGGACTGCCTTTGACATTGGCTTTGTGAATAGGTATGCGACTTGGTTATTAGTGGAGATATGTTGAGTGATGAGCAATCCACGTGCAACTCGTTCGTGCACAAAATGATAATCCAACTCAATGTGTTTGCTTCGAGCATGGAATACATGATTAACTGTCATATGAAGAGCACCGAGGTTGTCACAGTAGAGTATGGGAGGAGACATTGTAATTCAAAGGTCTTTTAGAATAAAGGTCATCCAAGTGAGTTCGACTGCTGTGTTAGCCATGGCGCGGTACTCTGCTTCCGTGCTTGATTGTGAAATTGTATGTTGTTTTTCTGCACACCATGAGATGAGGTTCCCTCCAAGGAATGTACAGTAGCCTATGGTTGAGCATCTTGTTGTAAGACACCTTGCCCTGTGACGCCTCGATTTCCATACCATTTTTTTTTCAATAAATAATAAATATTAATCAAATATCTGCCATGTCAAAAACTCTGATACCATTCCAACATAACTTGACCCAAAATGGGTGTCGGGAAAACAGTCAATCTCATACCAACAAACCTAATATCGGAAGTCAATATATACAAACCATCCATAATACAAATAACCATAGTTCTATATATCCATACACATCCCAAAAATCCATAACCTACTCTAGGGGATTACACAAACACATTCCCAACACAAAACGCTTACCCTGTCTATCAAGGTACCAGCTCCCCTCTATCTTGGAGCTCTATCTACTGGTCTATTACGGTTTCCTGAAATATTTAAATATTTCGGTGAGACACTTCTCAGTAAGACGGAATAAATTATTCACAGTGTGTGGCAGTATGAGTTTTGTTATATCATAATATACTTATTTAAGTGATTATATCATCTGAGAAAATATATAGATATGTACTCATAATCATATAGATATAAAACATAATTTCATAAGTTTTGATACCATTTCTCATGCTCATATATATGTAACCTATGTTTATCAGTGAAAGTTTTCAAGGATAGGGGAGATTACACGCCTATACATGTAACGCCCCTCTGCTCTGATATCGTTTGTAACCTTGCTCGATTAATTCGGGTGTGACTACAACTGATACTTATCAGGGCACTCACCTTACTTAGTAAACCTTCTGGCGGAGAGTTTTACTTCGCCCTAATTATTTATGCCATTAAATTCACACTCTTTCATTTCTCATTTTCATCTCACAATCTAGCTCATGATTGTCCACTAATAACAAATATGCATCCTGTCTGTAACTCATGGCTGCCTTGAGAAAATTCACATCGACATGCTTCCCCCATGATCGGGTTGTGTGCCAAAGGCTGGACCTAATCGCGGTTGGCCTACCCGGTTAGATCAAAACAAGGAAGACTGTCTGTTTGTAGTACGATAGGCCTGCCCACTCCTGATCTAGACATCAGGTGGCAAAACTACCCTTCTCACTGGCTCAATTGACTGCCGTGCCACACTCTCCACGAGATTGTGTGGTTGTACTAACACTTCACTAGCAATGGTACTGTGCTCTCTAACCAACAATCATCCATTAGGGTTCCCATTTCACAATTCAGTATTCATATTTCAGTATGTTGGTACATTTCATCACATCAGAAATATTCTCACCATTTTCTATATCATTTTCATCATTTCAGTACACATCTCATCTCATATCAATATAAAACTCAATTCAATATTTTTGTATAAAACATTTTTGTACCAACATATCTTTCTATTACATATATCATTCTTTCAATGAAAACACATCTATATCTCATATTTTTATCATATCACTATAAAAATATGTCTGTATAACATATTTCATTATTTCCCAGTAAAAATATATCTATGTTTCACATTTCATCAATTCTGTATATAAACCTCGTATCATCATACTTATATATATGCAAATATTACTGGGTTTCCATTTCTTCATATCTGTATAAAATATTTCGATATAATCATATCATAATCTCATTTCTCAGTACAATTCACATATTTCAATTTCAATCACATTCCTAGTATTAAACAATCATTTCATATTTCCTCATGCCACACAATTTTTCACCTGATATTTATAATATGATAATCACCGTGAACATATCATATTTTCATTTTCATATATTTACTCAACTAGTAATTTTCAAAAATAATTGTTATAATTTATTCCCCTTACCTGGCTTACTGAGAGGCCTACTAAAATCCCTAAATCCATGTCCCACGGCGTTCGAAGTTCAAAACCCTGAAATTCACATTTCCCTAGTTCAAACAACATCAACCCTAGAATTATTATCATTAAAATATATCCAAGCCCAAACACTCCATTAAATCAATTAAATACCAACATTTAACATCCTTACCTCGACTTTGGAGTGGTGCCTGGAATGCCTAAATTGAAAATCTGCTCTGATTAAAACGCTGAGGATCGCTCCTAGGATCCCATGGTAGCTTCTGATCGTCAATTTGGGCTATAATCGGAGCGAAATCGTAGAGAGAATGGAGAGGGTGCCGTAGGGTTCCAAGAGAGAGAGAGAGAGAGATTTTTGTTTGTTTAAAACAAATGAAGCTCGCAGCCCCCTTTAAAATCAGCACTGTAGACAAAACTGTCGACGATTTTCTGTACCCCTCACAAAACCGTCAATGGTTTGGGTCTTTAACCCGCATTTTTTACCGTTTTACCTGTAACCGGCCCGTAGTAAATACAAAACCGTTGGCGATTTTTTTCTAGTCTCCCACTAAACCGTCGACGGTTTGGTCTACACCAAACCAAAAACCTTCTTTTCTTTTACTTTCTCATTAATTCAATTTTCCGGGTCTTTACATGCCCAATCTGCATCTGAAAAGGCAAACAGATCAAGTGTAGTGTGTGAAGAAAAATGTAATCCCATTTCAATTGTTCCCTTGACATATCGTAGGATTTGTCGAACCATTTTTAAGTGCTTCATTGTGGGAGCATGCATGAATTGGGATACATAATTAACACTAATTAAAAGAGCAGGGCGAGTGAGTGTGAGGTATTGTAAAGCTCCAACAAGTCCTCGATAGTAACTAGGGTCTTCCATGAGAGTTTCATTGGAAGAAGTTTTTGTTTTGGCTTCAAGCGGTATACTCATGGGCTTACAATCAACCATATTGGAGCGTTCAAGTATGGTAAGGGCGTAGTTTGATTGAGGTAAATGAAGTCTATTGTTGTGGCGAGATTTCCATTCCAAGGAAGTGATGAATTGGCCCCAAGTATTTCATCGCGAACTCACTGCTCAGTAGTTTAATGAAATTTGCAGCAAGTGTTGGAGTAGATCCGTGAGCAATATATCATCCATATAAAGAAGTAAAATTAATGAGCCAATATCAAAGTGAAAAATAAATAATGAAGGGTAGGCTAAACTACAAAAGAAACCATATTTAAGAAGAAATGCACTAAATCGATCAGACCACGCACGTGGTACTTGTTTTTGTTAGAGATGGAGCCAGAGAGAGCTGGAGATGATGCGTTGCTGAGTCAAGAAAACACATGGATTTATCTCTTCATTATCATCCCCATTGTAACTCTCATTTGTGATTAATTTTTATCTTAAATGTAATTTATTCCAAGCCACTATAAAAGGAGGGCTATGGAAGATGTATTATATTGTAGCATAGTAGCTCAGAATAGCACAGAGAATGCAGAGAGAGCTGAGAGGAAGAAGGGAGGAAGAGAGGAGAGAGAGAATTGTAATATTTTTCCGGCGAGTTATTGAATAGTTGGTGTGTGCTCCGTGGACGTAGGTCGTTCTTGACCGAACCACGTAAATTCTTGGTGTCATTTTCTTCTGGATGCTCACAGGGTCCTAACAAGTGGTATCAGAGCCTGGTTGGAGCAGAAAATCCAGATCGGAAGTGATCCCGAAATTCAGAGCTCTGTCCAGTAGATCGAAAGTGTGTTTTGAGGCCACCATCGTATTCTTCTCGCCGAGACGAAGAGAAGGGTGCCCGCCGGAGCTCGAACAGAGTTCATAAAAGCCCGCACGCACCCCTACGCGCCTTGCCGGAGCAAGACGTTTCTTCACTCGCCGGCCAACATCTCCTCACGCGCTGCACGCACCGCACGCGTCTTCTTCGCCAGTTCCGCCTCGACCCGACCCGAAAAGAACCCGACCCGACCTTGCAGGTGACTTGGATTTGGGTAAACCCGAGATCCGCTTCTTGACCCGGGTCTGTCCTCAGCGCCACGTCACGCGCATGCGCCAACAGGAGTGCCACGTGGCAGAGGCGCCACGTCAGCAGGCGTGTCGCAGTGCCACGTCAGCGCCACGTCATCGGTTTGACCAAGTTTGATTGAAAACTTTGATTGAGATTTTCGGGGTCGTTTTGGGTCCGTTTTTCGAGTGACTCGAACCATTTCTAGGGTTTTTGATCTTTCCGGATCCATCCGTGCTATCCATTTGAGCTAATTTCATCTCTAGATTAGCAAATCGAGATGTCGAATGAAAAGAGCTCAAAAATCGAAATGTTCAATAGGAACAATTTCGGTTTCCGGAAGATGCAGATAGAAGGCTATTTGTTTGGGAAGGAATTGCACTTACCATTGAAGGGTAAGCTAACATCCATGAACGAGGATGAGTGGGAGTTGCTTGATCGAAAAGCTCTCGGAGCCATCAGAATGACGTTGTCGAAATCTGTGGCGTTCAATATCAAGCATATAACATCCACCAAGTCTCTGATGGATGCGCTCTCAAATATGTACGAGCAGCCTTCAGCTACAAACAAGGTACATCTCATGAAAAGACTATTTACGATGAATATGTCTGCAGGTGAGAGTTTCAGCAGACATCTGAACAATTTCAATGAGTTGTCTGATCAACTCGCCTCAGTCAGGATAACGTTTGATGATGAGATTCGGGCTTTACCGATTCTCAGTCAGTTGCCTGAAAATTGGAATGGTGTCGTCACTGCCATCAGTAGCTCCGCAGGAAAATCGAAGCTTGTATACGATGAGGTCGTCAGCATGATTTTGACGGAGGAAATAAGAATGCAACCGAACCATAACTCCAATTCGAGTTCAGCCTTGAACATGGAGAATTGAGGCAGAGGAAACAGGCATGGACAATCAAACAACCGCGGCAGATCTAGGCCAAGAAATCCCAGAGGTACTCAGGACACAGGTTCTCAGAGCACTAAAGCTATTGAGTGCTGGAACTGTGGAAAGACTGGTCATTACAGAAACCAGTGCAGGAGTCAGAAGAAGGAATTTGAGACGAGGGCAAAGACAGAAGCAAATATTGCTTCCGAGAATGATGAGATGTTGATCTGCTCTTTGGAGAGCAAGCAGGAGTCTTGGGTCATAGACTCCGGAGCTTCATTCCATGCCACTTGCAGCAGAGATTGCCTGGAGGGATATACATCAAGTAATTTCGGTAAAGTTTATCTGGGCAATGATCAACCGTGTGACATTGCTGGTAAGGGGACAGTAAAAATCAAAATGAATGGGTCAGTATGGAAATTGAGAGATGTCAGGCATATTCCAGACCTGAGGAAGAATTTGATCTCAGTCGGTCAATTGGCAGATGAAGGCTATAACACATCTTTCATAGGTGATGAATGGAAGATTTCGAAGGGTGCATTGACAATTGCTCGAGGTAAGAAAAGTGGTACTCTTTATATAACTCTTGATACATGTTTGTCTATTACAGTTGCTATAGAAAATGATGATAGCAACTTATGGCATCAACGACTCGGACACCTGAGTGAGAAGAGACTCAAGGTAATGCACTTAAAGGGAAAGTTGAGTGATTTACAGTCGGTGCAGATTGACACATGTGAGGATTGCATGTTTGGGAAACAGAAGAGAGTTAGTTTCTAGACAAATATCGGTACCCCAAAGAAAGAAAGACTTGAGCTAGTCCATTCAGATGTATGGGGACCAACAACCATTTCGTCTATAGGAGGAAAGCATTACTTCGTCACGTTTATTGATGATCATTCACGGAAGGTATGGGTTTATTTCCTGAAATATAAATTTGATGTTTTTAATGCTTTTAGAATTTGGAAAGCGATGGTAGAAAACGAAACTGGGTTGAAAATCAAAAAGCTGAGAACAGATAACGGTGGAGAGTATGTTGACACCGAGTTCAAGAAATTCTGCTATGAGCATGGTATCAGAATGAAAAGAACTGTGCCAGGTACACCTTAACACAACGGCGTAGCAGAGCGGATGAACAGAACGTTGACAGAGAAAGCCAGAAGCATGCGTATGCAGTCAGGCCTGCCAAAAATGTTTTGGGCAGAAGCAGTCAACACAGCAGCTTATTTGATCAATAGAAGTCCTTCAGTACCATTGGACTACAGTCTACCTGAAGAAGTTTGGAGTAATAAAGAGGTAAGACTTTCACATTTGAAAGTTTTTGGTTGTGTCGTATATGTACATGATCATGTTAGAAATAAGCTGGATCCGAAATCCTGGAAATGCACTTTCATCGGTTATGGTGGAGATGAATTTGGATATCGCATTTGGGATGATGAAAACAAAAAGATGATCAGAAGCAGAGATGTGATTTTTGATGAAAAGATGATGTACAAGGATAGACACACAATTGAGTCTACAGAATCTGAAACAACCTTTGTAGATGTGGATGACGTTTTAGAAGGTGTAAGGACACGTCAGCAGAACATAGAAAATCCTCAGCAAACTACCGAGATTCCTCAGTCAGAGGAACATGTGGAGCAGATTGTTGCACCACCACCTCCTACTCCAGCACCAGAAATTAGGAGATCTTCTCGGCAGCACATACCAAACAGGAGGTATGTAAACCATTTACTTCTTACAGATGGAGGAGAACCTGAATGTTATGTTGAAGCATGTCAGGCAGGAGATGTGAGCAAGTGGGAGCTTGCAATGAAAGACGAGATAAAGTCTCTTAACTCCAACAAAACATGGGAACTAGTTAAGTTGCCCAATGATAAGAAGGCTCTTCACAACATATGGGTTTATAGAATCAAAAAGAAGCATGACGGCTCTAGGAGGTACAAGGCTCGGTTGGTAGTTAAAGGCTTCGAGCAGAAGGAAGGAATTGACTACACCGACATTTTTGCACCAGTTGTGAAGCTGACAACCATCAGATCTATTCTGAGTATTGTTGACTCAGAGGGTTTACATCTTGAACAGTTAGATGTGAAGACGGCGTTTCTTCACGATGATCTTGATGAGGAAATCTATATGCATCAACCAGAAGGATTCTCAGAGAAAGGTAACGAGAATCTGGTGTGCAGGTTGAAGAAGAGCTTGTACGGTCTCAAACAAGCTCCCAGACAATGGTACCGGAAATTTGACGGCTTTATGCACAGGAATGATTTTATAAAGTGTAACGCCGACCACTGTTGCTACTTCAAGAGGTATCAGTATAGCTATATCATTCTGTTGTTATATGTGGATGACAAGTTGATCGCAGGACCAGATATAGAAGAGATCAGAAAATTGAAGCAGCAATTGTCAATGGAATTTGACATGAAGGACTTAGGCTCAGCGAAACAGATACTTGGGATGCGAATCTCCAGAGATAAGCGACAGGGAATATTACAGTTATCTCAGTCGGAGTACATTAGCCGTGTTCTACAGAGGTTTAACATGAGCAACGCCAAAGCAGTAAATACACCTTTGGCAAGACACTTTCGCCTCTCCAAGGATCAGGTTCCCCAGACAGATGAAGAGAAGGACTTCATGGCTAAGGTTCCTTACGCCTCAGCTATTGGAAGTCTCATGTACGCCATGGTTTGTACCAGACCAGACATTGGCCAAGCAGTGGGAGCAGTCAGTAGATTCATGTCTAATCCAGGGAAGATTTACTGGGAAGCAGTGAAGTGGATCTTCAGGTACCTCAGAGGCACTATTGATAAGTGCTTATGTTTTGGCAAAGGAGACTTGAAAGTTAAAGGGTATGTAGATGCCGATTTTGCTGGTGAAATAGATCACCGCAGGAGCACCACCGGATACGTGTTCACTGTTGGCACAACAGCTGTTAGTTGGATGTCGCAGATATAAAAGATTGTTGCCTTATCTACTATAGAAGCTGAGTATGTAGCAGTGACAGAAGCTAGTAAAGAGATGATTTGGCTTCAGGGTTTGTTAACGGAGCTTTGATTAAAGCAGGAAAGGAATGTTTTGTACAGTGACAGTCAGAGTGCGATACATCTGACAAAGAATTCAGCATTTCATTCCAGAACTAAGCATATTGGATTGCGTTTCCACTTCGTCAGATCTCTGATAGAGGACGGTGTGTTGATACTTGAAAAAATCCAAGGTAACAAAAATCCGGCAGATATGTTAACTAAAGTGGTGACTACAGAGAAACTGAAGTTGTGTTCAACTTTAGTTGGTCTTCATGCTTGAAGACACATGTTATGAGCACATCATTTATTCATGATACTCTGGTTGAGAAGGTGTCTCTGTCTCCAAGTGGGAGATTGTTAGAGATGGAGCCAGAGACAGCTGGAGATGATGCATTGCTGAGTAAAGAAAACGCGTGGAATTATCTCTTCATTATCATCCCTATTGTAACTCTCATTTGTGATTAATTTTTATCTTAAATGTAATTTATTCCAAGCCACTATAAAAGGAGGGCTGTGGAAGATGTATTATATTGAAGCACAGTAGCTCAGAATAGCACAGAGAATGCAGTGAGAGCTGAGAGGAAGAAGGGAGGAAGAGAGAGAGAGAGAGAGAGAGAGAGAGAGAGAGAGAATTGTAACATTTTTCCGGCGAGTTATTGAATAGTTGGTGTGTGCTCCGTGGACGTAGGTCGTTCTTGACCAAACCACGTAAATTCTTGGTGTCATTTTCTTCTGGATGCTCACAGGGTCCTAACAGTTTTAATCCATAAAGTGGTCTTTGTAGTTTACAAACGTGTGTTGGATGTCGCAGATCTGCCATTCCTGGTGGTTGCTGCATATATAGATCTTCAGAAATTAAACCATGCAAAAAGACATTTTTTTACATTTAGTTGACGAATAGACCACTGCTGAACAAGTACTATAGTTGTAATCATGCGAATTGTTCCTGGTTTGATAATTGGAAAAAAAGTTTCAGTGTAGTTTACTCCATCAATTTGATGGTACACTTTTGCAACCAAATGTGCTTTGAGTCGATCTAAAGTGTGATCGGGTTTAAGTTTTGATTTGAATACCCATTTAGAACCAATGATATGCATGTTAGACGTGCGGGGAACAAGTTTCTAGGTCTCGTTTTGATGTAGAGTAGCAAGCTCTTCATTCATGGCTGCTTTCCAACCAAGGTGTGCTAAAGCAGTTTTTATGTTGTGAGGCTCATGGGGTATGTTGGCAGAGGTGATTGTGGTCAGGGTATACTTTGGATTGGGTTTTACCACACCTAGTTTAGATCAAGTGACCATAGAATGTGTTTGTTATGAAGAAGCAGATTTATGGTGAGATGATTTTGGTGGTGCAGACACGGGCTGTGGGACTACGACTTGGGATATTTCCTAATTTTCGATGTGTGTGACTCGTGTGGTGGTTATGTTTATGGTGAATCCGTTATGTGAGGTAACTCGTGAGAGTCATTTGCATTATTATCTATTGTGGTATAAGACACTATGCTAAGGGGAAACAGAGGTGAAGGTTCGGGTGACATGGAATTTTGTGAGGATGATGTTGTATCTTGGAGTGGCAATGAGGGACTTAACCATGGAGGTGTGGAAGAGTCTGAAGATGTCCCTGCGGAAGAGTGAGTGTTAGTATGTGGTAACTAGCTTTCGAAAATATTAATTACTTGTGGCTTTGCTGTTGTCACGCAGGAGGTGTTTGTAGAGTTATAAGGAAAAACTAACTCATCAAAGACAACATGCCGGGAGACAAATTTTTTTTTGCTTGATGGATGAAAACATTTTTAAGCCTTTGTGTTTTTCACTGTAACCAACAAAAATGCAAAGGAGTGTTTTAGGGTCAAACTTGTGGTGTCGCGTGTCCCAAGTGTGGGGAAAACACTTCCAAAGGCTCGAAGTGAGGAGTTAACCGGATGGGTTCCATGCAATGCAAAGTATGGGGTTTCAAAGTTGAGAGCTGATGAGAACAGTCGATTCATGAGATAAACGACTGTAGTGAAAGCTTCTACCCATGAGAATAA
Organism: Malania oleifera; assembly: GCF_029873635.1. Classification (NCBI taxonomy): domain Eukaryota; kingdom Viridiplantae; phylum Streptophyta; class Magnoliopsida; order Santalales; family Ximeniaceae; genus Malania; species Malania oleifera. The sequence goes on along the minus strand of NC_080423.1, from coordinate 106,449,316 downwards.
AAGAGCACCACAATGAAACAACATAGTCATACCTGATTCTCTTATAGTCCTATGGCGTCTTTCAACCATACCAGTTTGCTCGGGAATATACAGGGCTGAATCGGCTGATACTTGATGAACAATGTCTGTGGAAAGAAAGTGAGTTGAAAGTTTGGAATTGATGAACTCACCACCTCCATCTGAATGGAAGATTTTATTTGCTTGTTGAATTGTCTAGTAACATATTTTTCAAAGGCTAGATATGCATTGAAAAAGTCAGATTTTTGACGTAAAGGAATAATCCATGCATACTTAGAGAATTCATCAACCAAACAAGCATAATATATGAATTTTGGAATAGAAAGAATAGGAGTGGGTCCCCACAAATCACAATGAATTTTTTCAAAAATACTAGTACTTGAGTGTTCTGAACAAGAGAAAGGTAAACGACTAAGCTTTCCTAGTTGACAACTATCACAAAGATGTTGAGATTTTGTTGTCCCTACAACATCAATTAGTCCCTTATTCTTTAGCAATTGCAAACTGGGGGTGGTCGAGGCGTTGATGCCAATCTTCTCCAGTGCCATATTTGAACTGATGAGAGAAATATAGTTCTGGTGGAGTGGGTAGGACATAGGGATCACCCTTGCGTTTCCCTGTTATCATTGATCGTCTTGTTTCCCGTTCCTTAACACAAAAATCAACATTAGAAAATTCACAATTAACAGGAAATTGAGTAGTTAACTGACTTACAAAGAGTAAGTTCTTTGTTAGGTTTGAAACTAATAACACCTCATTTAGAGGTAAGGCAGATTCCCCCCCCCCCTCTTATATAAGAGTCTCCAATTGCGAGAATTTGCATGGAAGATCCATCTCCAATTAGCACTGAGTTGGAACTAGAATATTTTCAAATGTTAGTTAACATACCTGTCTTTCCTGTCATGTGATTGGAAGCCCCAGTGTCTGTAGTCCATTCTGTGTCTGCAATGGTGTTGTCCAGTGTTAATGCTGCAAGTGCTTGTGGAATTTCATCTTGAGGAGCTGATTTTTTTGGTACCCATCAGCATATCTTAGCAATGTGGCCCATCATGCCACGATATTGACACTGTTGGTCACGATATTTGTCCCTCTCGGCAGGTGTCATGCGGCATTCATTTGGTGGTGGAGGGCGGCGCTGTGAATTTGCAGGAGAGGAATTATTTGTGCAGGCTTGGCTTGAGTCCCTGTTTTGTTATGCCTGGAATCCGCGTCTAGTTGATATGAATTTTTGGGTTGGTCCATGATAGCCTGAAGAGTTCAACTAGGAACGTTGCTGTTGTTGCCCATAAAATGCCACTTGACGAGTGAGAGGTGAAGCTTAGGCATCGGTGTGGCTAGAGAACCAATTGCGCCTTTGGTTGAAGTTTTGGAGTTAAGAAACCAACTCAGAGTAGGATAGTCTTGGGGGCTTCAACATAGTTGTTATGAAGATTTCATATTGCGGACCAAGGTTGGTGAGGAGACAAAATACTTTTTATTTGTCTGGAACAGGCTTCCCAATTGTTGCTAAATTGTCATAGAGATCTTTGGAAGTGCGGATATGTTCTGTGATTGTTATGTGATCTTTTTTTTGAAGGTAGGTAACCTGTTGACGTAAAGTAAATTCATGTTCTAGTGATTCTTGGGCATATGCATTCTTGTGAGCCTCCCACATTGCATGAGCTGTGTTGAGGCCAACGACGAGTCTGAGAGTTTCCTCAGAAAGTGTCCCAATGATCCACCCTCGAAGGAGACGGTCAGACTTTCGCCATGTTATGAAAGCATCTGTTAATTGAGGAATGGTGTTGTCTGCATTTGTGGAGTTGCTTGGGTTTGGTATGATGTATTTGTTGGGTGCAAGATCTTCATTTGTGAGATGCCCCACTAATTATTGGCTCTCGGCAAGAGCCAATGCTTGCTCACGCCTCAAGGGGTAGTTATTTGGGGTGAGTCTAAGAGTGATGAAGTTGACAACATTGAGGGATAATGTAGCCATGGTAAAAGAAAAAAAAAGGTGGAAGATAAGCAAGGGAGTTGAAGAATAATGCAGGAGCTGTGATGTTTTTGCCTAGTGTTTACAATGTCTCTGATACCATAAAGAAAAAAATGGAAAAGCAAAGGATTTATTTTGAAAAATAATATTTCTTATTTCAATGAATGGCAACTTGAACAATTAGGCGATACAAGAGTATTTAAATAAAGTTACATGATACAGTTGTAAATCAAAATATATGAATCCCATAAAATCTGCTTTGTTAACATATGCTCCTCAGATTTTATTATGAATCCCATAAAATCTGCTTTGTTAACATATGCGCTCAGATTTTGCGATTGACATAAGATCTTCTTGGGTTGACAGCTTCATATAAGGATATCCCTTATTAATTGAAACTGATGGATCTTCATGTTGATTTGAATTTTCCCTATTTGTAGGATTTGTTGAATCATCACTTTGGTTTGAATTTGTTGCCGTTAGAGCTTCAGTATCCCTCGATTTCTCTTCATTGATTTCGGCTAGATTGTGAGAGTCTTCTACCTTTTTTCTCCAAGAATCCTACACTTCCTTATTGCTTCATTGATTCTCATGGTTATTGAGTGTGCCAAGCTGTGACGCGTTGCTAATACCCCCCTTATCTTATTGAATTCAAATAGTTTATAAAACATTTTCATTATTATATTATGGAAAAAAGAAATGAAATACAATAATATTATTTAAGGATATTATGACTTTATTTTTATTATTTTTGAATTTTTTATGCTGTTTTGACAAATCTAGTAAATTGTATTGAAATAAATCTGTTTCATAATCTAAACAAACATTACATTCCTATAGATGAATCTTAAACAATCATGTAACCAAGTGGGAACAAGCTTGTTTATAAACCTATGCACGTGCTTTTACACTTCAGCATCTTCAAGCTTGGGTTGTTTATTAAATGAGCTTAAAAATTATGATCAAGCTTGTTTCTTTAGTTAACTAACGTAAGTCAGCTCTTACTTAGACTTCTGGTTAGCAAGCATCTCTCAGTTGGTTAACCTCATCTTCCTACGGAATCACACCACTCTCGCTCAGACCTTAGGACATGAAATGGCTCAAAGCATAAGATATTACATCTTAGGTTTAGAATTTCCTCAAAATCTGCCCACAAGAAATAGTAATCATCTGCAAAGAGTAGATGCAACACCCTTAATTCATTTTCTCTTCTGCTAAGCTAAATCTTTCAAGTAAAAGCCCCTATCTATCAGCATTTGCCAAAAGGTGGCGTATTCACTCTCATTAAAGGTACTCTGTCCAACCCCTTGGTTCACTTTATGTCTCTTTTCCCATCCCTTGCATGGTTGCCAAGAGATTGGAGGGCATCCAAAGAACATTCCTTGGGAAGCATGGTGAGGTTTTAAAATATCATCTTGTTAAATGGGGAGTGGTTAAACAACCTTTACACAAAAGGGCGACCTTGGCCTTAGATCTCTTATTATCTTTAATAAGGCCCTTTTTCCATTCTTTTCTAATATATCTCCAAACAACTATACCATGAGCTTCCTTTGAAACTTTTGAGGTCCAACCATTGTGATGGAGGCCATAGTTGACAATTAAACATCCATCTAGATCCTTTTTCCCTTCCATCTTTAGATTTGCATATGAAAAAGATGCCCTTATTTTCAAACACATGGAACTCACTAGTCAAGGGATTGTTTGGGATATTCCTATGAATAGGAATGCTTTCGGTTGGTAACTTGATACTCTTTACACATTTTTTCAGTAGCCTCTATAAGACTTATTGTTAGGCTAATTCAGATAAGCCCAAATGGGCTTTGAGCAAAGATGGGAACCTCACTGTCAACTCTTTCTACAAACACCTTTGTTTCCCTAGCTAAGAGCGGCACTAACTTGCCTTGGAAGTTGACTTGGAAAACGGAAGCCCCTTCAAAGGTTTGCCATTAAACTTGTGAAGCTACTCCTGGAAGAATCCTTACCATGGACAGTCTTCAGGAAAAAGGTTTCTCTCGTCAATAGATGCTTTTTTATGCTTGGAGCAATTCATGGACCAAGAGAACTCTGGAACTTAGCCATCTCCATCATAAATTAGAAGTGGGTTACAACAGTTGGGGTGCAAGATGAGTTGTGGGCTTGGAAAGGGATCATATCAAATAAGGAAGGAAGAATATCTCTCTCCCTCATCCCCTTTGCTATTTTTTGGGCGTTGTTGAGAGAAAGGAATAGAGGAGCCTTCGAATGAACTACTCCTATTTAGTCCATCATGGACCAGTGGATGGGGATGGCTATGATCTCTAGATGGCATTATAGGCTGGTTGGAGGGGACCCCTTTGTAATCCTTGATTTTCTTGACACCTTTCATTAATGGTTGTTTCTCTCCTATTGTTTCCCTTTGTACTTGGGTGGCATCCCCTTGATGCCTCTTAATGTGATTTCTCTTTACTGATAAAAAAATAAAAAAAAATATATATCAATATTTTCAGCATATTGCTGAGTAGGTTCATAATCAAGATGAGCAAACAAAGGAAGTCAGTCTCCCTACCTAAAACTCAAAGAGACTTGAAGAATCCTGTTGGACTTTCGTTAATAACAATTGAAAAGCCTAGGGAGGAAGTACAGTTTTCTCCCACTTGTTTTCACAAAACTCTGAAGCTTCATGTTGGACCTATTAGCAACACATCACATCTTGACACCCTCAACACCAGTGAGAAAATCAATGGAGTAATAAGGAAGTGTGGGATTCTTGGAGATCACAATCTAGCCGAAATCAGTGGGGAGAAGTTGAGAGATACTGGAGCTCTAATGACAATAAATTCAAGCCAAAGTGATGATCCAACAAATCCTACAAATAAGGAAAATTCAAATCAGCATGGCAATAAATTTACATTCAAACCAAAGAAGGAAAATTCAAATCTGCATGAAGATTGCTCTAACGGTAATAAATTTAAACCAAAGAAGGAATATTCAAATCAGCACAAAGATCCGTTAGTTTCGACTAATAAGGGATATCTTGATGTGAAGCCGTCGACGGCTACATCGACAGTTTCAGACAAAAGCTAGTTTTGAAGGACACCATCGACGGTTTCATCAATCCGTCGACAGTTTTTACTGTTGCTAAGTCAGCCGAGGATCCTCTTCTTTGAATATTTATTGACAATCCGATATCAATTGCAAAATCTGAGGAGTATGTGCTAACAAAGCAGATTTTATGAGATTCATAATATTTTTTTAATTTACAACTATATCATGTAACTCTATTTAAATACTACTCCTTGTATCACCTAAGTGTTCATGTTGCCATTCATTGTATTAAGAAATATTCTCTTTCAGAACAAATCCTCTGTTCCTATTCATTTTTTTTTTATGGTGTCAGAGCCATTGTGAACACTAGGCAAAAAACATCACAACTCCTGCATTATTCTTTAACTCCCTTGCTTATCTTCCGCTCTTTTTTTTCTTTTACCATGGCTACACTATCCCTCAATGTTGGCAACTTCATCACTCTTAGACTCATCCCAAATAACTACCCCTTGTGGGGTGAGCAAGCATTGGCTCTTGCCGAGTGCCAAGAATTAGTGGGGCATCTCACAAATGAAGATCTTGCACCCAACAAATACATCATACCAAACCCAAGCAACTCCACAAATGCAGGCAACACCATTCCTCAATTAACAAATGCTTTCATAGCATGGTGAAAGTCCGACCGTCTCCTTCGAGGGTGGATCATTGAGACACTTTCAAAGGAAACTCTTGGACTCGTCGTGGGCCTCAATACAACTTATGCAGCGTAGGAGGCCCTCAAGAATGCATATGCCGAAGAATCACAAGAACATGAATTTATTTTATGTCAATAGGTTACTAACTTTAGAAAGAAGATCAAATAACAATCACAGAACATATCCGCACTTTCAAGGGTCTCTGTGACAATTTAGTAGCAATTGGGAAGCTCATTCCATATCAAGAAAAAGTATATCCTCATCAGCCTTGGTTCGCAATATAAAGTCTTCACAACAACTATGTTGTAGCCCTCGAGACCATCCTACTCTGAGTTGGTTTCTCAACTCCAAAACTTCGATTAAAGGCATAATTGGCTCTCTAGCCACACCGATGTCCAAGTTTCACCTCTCACTCATCAAGTGGCATTTTATGGACAACAACAACAACGTTCCTAGTCGAACTCTTCAAGCTATTGTGGACGAACACAAAATTTCACGTCTAATGGACTTGGTTTCCAGGCACAACAAAATAGGGACTCAAGTCAAGCCTACACAAATAATTCCTCTCTCAAAAATACACAGTACCGCCCTCCACCACCAGGTAAATGCTGCATGACAACTGCCGAGAGGGATAAGTATCGTGATCAACAATGTCAATATTGTGGCATGATGGGCCACATTGCTAAAATATGATGGTGGGTATCAAAAAAATTTGCTCCTTAAGATGGAATTCCACAAGCACTTACGGCATTAACACTGGACAACACCATTGCAGACACCATATGGACAACAGACACCGGGGCCTCAAATCACATGACAGGAAAGCCAGGTATGTTAATTAACATTCGAAAATATTCTGGTTCTGACTCGGTGCTAATTAGAGATGGATCTTCCATGCAAATTCTCGCAATTGGAGACTCTTATATAAAGCAAAAAAATTTTTCCTTACTTCTAAACAATATGTTATTAGTTCCAAACCTAACAAAGAACTTACTCTCTGTAAGTCAGTTAACTACCCAATTTCTTGTTAATTTTGAATTTTCTAATGTTGATTTTTGTGTTAAGTAATGGGAAACAAGCCAAGTGATGATAATAGGGAAACGCAAGGGTGATCTCTATGCCCTACCCACTTCACTAGAACTATATTTCTCTCATTGGTTCAAATCTGGCACTGCAGAAGTTTGGCATCAACGCCTTGATCACCCCCAGTCTTCAGCTTTGCAATTACTAAAAAATAAGGGACTAATTGATGTTGTAGGGACAACAAAGTCTCGACATCTTTGTGATAGTTGTCAACTAGGAAAGCTTAGTCGTTTACCTTTCTCTTGTTCAAAACACTCAAGTACTAGTATTTTTGAAAAAAAATTATTGTGATTTGTGGGGACCCGCTCCTGTTCTTTCTATTGCCAAATTCAGATATTATGCTTGTTTGGTTGATGACTTCACTTAGTATGGATTATTCCTTTACATCAAAAATATGATTTTTTCAATGCATATCTAGCCTTTGAAAAATATGTTGCTAGACAATACAATAAGCAAATAAAAATCTTCCAATTAGATGGTGGTTGTGAATTTATCAATTCCAAATTGTCAACTCACTTTCTTTCCACATGCATTGTTCATCAAGTATCAGCCCCGTATACTCTCGAGCAAATTGGTATGGTTGAAAGACGCCATAGTACTATAAGAGAATTAGGTATGATTATGTTGCTTCACTATGGTGCTTCTTTATTTTTATGGGTAGAAGCTTTCACTACAGCTGTTTATCTCATGAATCGACTGCCCTTATCAGCTCTCAACTTTGAAACCCCATATTTTGCATTGCATGGAACCCATCTGGTTTACTCCTCACTTCGAGCCTTTGGGTCTAAGTGTTTTCCCTACACATGGGACACACAACACCACATGTTCGACCCTAAAACACTCCTTTGCATTTTTGTTGGTTACTGTGAAAAACACATAGCTTATAAATGTTTTCATCCATCAAGCAAAAATTTTTTTATCTCTCGACATGTTGTCTTTGATGAGTTAGTTTTTCCTTATAAGTCTACAAATACCTCCCACATGACAATTGCAAAGCCACGGGTAATTAGTATTTTCGAAACCTGGTTACCACATACTGGCACTCACTCTTTTTGCAGGGACATCTTCGGACTCTTCCACATCTTCATGGTTAAGCCCCTTAATGCTGCTCCAAGATACAACATCATCCTCACAAAATTCCATGTCACTGGAATCTTCAAATATGCTTCCCCTTAGCATAGTGTCTCTTACCACAACAGATAATACTGCAAATGACCCTCACGAGTTACCTCACAACACGGATTCACCAAAAACATCACCACCACACGAAGCGCACACATATGAAAATTTGGTATATATCCCAAGCCATAGTCCCACAGCCTGTGTCTGCACCACCAGAATCATCTCACTATGAACCTGCTTCTTTAAAATAAACACATTCTATGGTTACTCGATCTAAACTAGGTGTGGTAAAACCCAATCCAGAGTATGCCTTGACCACAATCACCTCTGCCAACATACCCTGTGAGCCTGACAACATAAAAGCTGCTTTAGCACACCTTGGTTGGAAAGTAGCCATGAACGAAGAGCTTGTTGCTCTAAATGGGTATTCAAATCAAAACTTAGACCCGATGGCACTTTAGATCGATTCAAAGCACGTTTGGTTGCAAAAGGGTATCATCAAATTGATGTAATAGACTACATTGAAACTTTTTCTCCAATTATCAAACCAAGAACAATTCGCCTGATTATAACTATAGCACTTGTTCAGCGGTGGACTATTTGTCAACTAGATGTAAAAAATGCCTTTCTACATGGCTTAATCTTTTAAGATCTATATATGCAGCAACCACCAAGAATGGCAGATCCGTGACATCCAACATACATTTGCAAACTACAAAGAGCACTTTATGGATTAAAACAAGCACCATGTGCTTGGTTTGATCGATTTGGTGCATTTATTCTTAAGTATGGCTTCTTTTTTTGTTTTTGTAGTCTAGCTGACCCTTCAATATTTATCTTTCATTCTGATATTGGCGCATTAAGTTTACTTCTTTATGTGGATGATATATTGCTCACAGGATCTACTCCAACACTTGTTGCAAATTTCATTAAATTACTGAGCAGTGAGTTCGCGATGAAAGACTTAGGGTCAATTCATCACTTCCTTGTAATAGAAATAGAGCCAACAACCAATGGACTTCGTCTGTCTCGATCGCACTACGCTCTTACCGTACTTGAACTCTCCAATATGGTTGACTGTAAGCTCATGAGTACACTGCTTGAAGCTAAAACAAAAACTTTTGCCAATGAAACACTCATGGAAGACCCTAGTTACTATCGAGGACTTGTTGGAGCTTTACAATACCTCACACTCACTCGCCCTGATCTTTCATTTAGTGTTAATTATGTATCCCAATTCATGCATGCTCCCACGACGATGCGCTTAAAAATAGTTCGACGTATTTTATGATATTTCGAAGGAACAATTGAAATGGGATTATACTTTTCTTCATACACTACACTTGATCTGTTTGCTTTTTTAGATGCAGATTGGATAGGGTGTCCTACAACAAGACGCTCAACCACAGGCTACTGTTGGGCTTTTGTGGAGCCTAGTTGTGTCTTAATTTGGATGACGACCCGACCTCTGTTTAATTAGAGATTTCTATCCTAAGGCTTAGTCCATGGAGCGAAGGCTTGGGCTGTGAGGGTGCTTTCGGGTGATTAGGGTTTTGTGTGGTGCTTTCGGGAACGGAACCCTAGGCGCATTCGGAACGGAACCCTAGGCGCAACATATAAAAAGGGTGCTTTCGGGTGATTAGGGTTTTGTGTGGTGGTATCCGCGAGAGAGAGCGAGAGCGAGAGAATTGTATCGCCACACTCTCTGTGCTTTCTTCCTGATAATATTGAAATCCCTGCAACTCCGTGGACGTAGGCAAAATTGCCGAACCACGTAAATATTGTCTTGTGCGTGTGATTGAATTTTTTTCTTTGGCGTTATTCTTTCTCTATTTGTTTCTCACAGGTTTCGGGAATTTGTTCGTATATTCCTAATAGCTACTATACATTCCTTGGAGGGAACCTCATCTCGTGGTGTGCAAAAAATCAACATACAATTTCACAATCAAGCATGGAAGCAGAGTACCGTGCCATGGCTAACACAATAGCCGAACTCACTTGGATCACCTTTATCCTCAAAGACCTTCGAATTACAATGACGTCTCCTCCCATACTCTACCGTGACAACCTCAATGCTCTTCATATGACAGTTAATCCTGTCTTCCATGCTCAAAGCAAACATATTGAGTTGGATTATCATTTTGTGCCCGAACGAGTTGCATGTGAATTGCTTATCACTCAACATATCTCTACTAATAACCAGGTTGAAGACCTCTTTACACAACCATTGTCAATGGCCGCACTTCATTATTTTCACAACAAACTTTGCCTCCAACTCCGGCAAAGTTTGCAGGAGGGTATTAGCAACACATCACAGCTTGGCACCCTCAACACCCATGAGAAAATCAATGGAGCAATAAGGAAGTGCGGGATTCTTGGAGATCACAATCTAGCTGAAATCAATAGAGAGAAGTTGAGGGATACTAGAGCTCTAACGGCAATAAATTCAAACCAATTTGATGATCCAACAAATCTTACGAATAAGGAAAACTCAAATCCGCATGGCAATAAATTTAAATTCAAACCAAAGAAGTAAAATTTAAATCGGCATGAAGATTGCTCTAACGGCAATAAATTCAAACCAAAGAAGGAATATTCAAATCAGCACGAAGATTCGTCAGTTTCGACTAATAAGGGATATCTTGATATGAAGCTGTCGACGGTTTCAGATAGAAGCTAGTTTTGAAGGAAACCGTCGAGGGTTTCATCAAACTGTCAACGGTTTTGACTGTTGCTGATTCAGCGGAGGATCCTCTGGTTTGAATAATTATTGAAGATCCCATATCAATCGCAAAATCTAGGTATGTGCTAACAAAACAGATTTTATTGGATTCATTATATTTTTTTGATTTACAGCTGTATTATGTGACTCTATTTAATTACTACTCCTTGTATCGCCTTAGTGTTCATGTTGCCATTCATTGTAATAAGAAATATTATCTTTCAGAACAAATCCTTTGTTCCTTTTCATTTTTTTCTTTAGGACCTAGAGCTGTATTCGCAACTGAGCATTCCACACTTTCTCTTTACTGAAAGGTCTCTCAATCCACACAGCACACTGATCCAAATCCTCAAATTTAATTGCCCCCTCCCCCAAAGAGGTTTTCTTGCCACAGATTCAGAGCTAACATTCCTGTAGGAATTACAAATGGCATTTTCATCCCTTTATCCAATTCAAGCAACTCCACATCAGCCTGTGTCTTATTTAAAATGTTATACCTTTTATGAGCATTAACCACATATGGAAGTTACACGCAACAATAAATTATACCTTGTATTGGTACATTCTTTGATTGCTGCAGTTCTTTGCCCCTTTGCATCTGAGTGTATGTTCAGTCAAAGTTCTGCTGAATTTTGTTGGTTTTGTATGTTTGTGGGGTGGGCCAGTTTTTCCATATCTCTGTTCTAACTGCTACTTGATCGCCGAATTGAGCTTTACAAAACCACACTGCTAAAACAATCCCCACCTCTACCCAGTTTAATTTACTTGATAGCTTGTCTTATAAGAAGTCCCATTAGTGTGATGCAATGTATGCCTTGATGTGTGGTTCAATGGCCACCATTTCTGTTTATGTACAGAGTGGAGACTGGCTGGCAATTGATTTAGTGTTTCTCTGATAGTGATCTATTCAATTTATGAGCATAACATGGTTGCATATTGCAGCTAACCTTGGTTCCGTGAGCAGAAAAGAGAGAAATTAGGAATGCGGTTAAATGTCTGCAACCTTGCCTCAAGGTGGTGGAAATTTTTTGGTCTGTTGGGGTGTGGTTGATGTTGAGTTTACCTTATATTTAATTGAAACTGCCGTTATGCTTGAGAAGATGATTATTGATACTTGTCCTTCATGTTGGAGGGAAACACCATTCAAGGATGGGGATTTGATTTATGAGGAAGCTGGCAAGAGAAAGTGGATCGTCATAGCTTGGGCCTAGATTGTTAGCTAAAGGGGTTGATTTTGTCCTCCTTCGATTCCAGTTATAATTAATTTATTACTAATTAATTGGGTATGCTTCTCCCTCCCTTTTTTAATTAAATATCTTCACTCTATGTTTTCCGGAGTGTTTAACTCTTTGTTCCTTATCGTTCCTTATCCTTCCTCATTATCAATAATCCCACCATACTCATCCCCTAATTTAGGTGCTCTTACAGTGTACAAGCATTGTACACATGCAGACACAATGTGTGCGTGTAAATACATCAAATGCTTTTCCATTTTTAAGTTGATAGGAAAGTGAGAACTGTTGAAGCAAAAAGAATAAAAATGTGGATGGTTAATAGAGATTTTCTAGTAGATATATTGTCAGTCTTATAGTTTCAATTTTAATCCTTAAAAAGAGCAAAAAATTAAAATTAAAAAAAAAAAAACTTATTCTGATTAGGTTACTAACCCTAGGTCTAAGGATGCCCAATCATGTGGTCTTTGGACATAAACTTTGTGCATCGATGTGTATGAAATTGTCTTAAAAGCAAGCAAATCAAGTGATAAGGCTCAGCCATTACACTGTGTTCAAATAAATAAAAGTCATGTGGTTGCCTTCTGAAGACATTTTTTCTCTCTAAAATTTTCTTTATACCTCTTCTTTTGTCAAATGCTATCTATCCTATTTCCCTTGTATCTACCCCCAATATTTTGGCTTTTTTGCTAATTATTTGAAGGTGCTTTTATTTTGCAAGCTAAGAGTGGGTAGGTGTGGCTAAGTTTTTTATAGCATATGTTTGGTTGAACTAAAGCATGGGATTGTACAAGTTAAGAGGGGATTGGACAAGGGGGGGAGGGGGTCCCTTGGCCCATACATGTGGGTTAGAGCTAGTCAATCTCTCCTGCGAGCTAGTGCAGGCTAAAGCATCTTTGTAGGTATATGAAAACCAAAAAGCAAAAAAGAAATTTCCGCATGTTTTTATCTCCCCTTACAAATGCAAATCAAACACAGGATAGAATAGATCCATTGTACTCTAAGATACAGTCTAATCCACTCTTGTGAAATCATTTATGAAACAAATGCATACTTAGATCTTTAATACTATCCTCATGTTCGAAATGTTTTAGATGTGTTTTTTAGTTGACAAATGAACTTGTAGTTGATAATTGAAGGTGAAAGAAAAGGAGATGAAACATCCCAGACAAAGAATCCCTCTAATTTTATTATTTTTTTTACATTACATTAGAATGAGTGCTCTTAATCTTCAAAAGAGTCTCTACGTAGATGCTTTTTTAATTCTTAAGTCAGATAAGTCATCACCTTGGTTAGATTACTCTATTAGCCATGCTTTGACTGTATAGCCCGTTCGTCCCTTTTATTCTATGCTCAATGATAGACTGTCAAATAAATATTTAAGCGGATAGTTTATCCTCACTACACCCATAGTTGAGAGAAACCTAACTCTGGGTTCCCTTCAAACATATTTGGAATGGATTAGTGGGTTGCATTCAAACGGGGTTTGGATAATTGCAAACGCAGATCTTACTATAATGACAGCAGCCTACCCTTTTTGGATTTGGAGAAGCCACAGTAACCTACCCTAGCCTAAATAGGACCTTTGCCCGGATGCTCCTGTGCTGTACCCACATGAAACGTGGCACTAACCCAACACTAGTTTCCAATTCAAGCTGAGTCAAGTCAAATTATTTTGGGCATTGAGCAAATTAAGTTGCATGCTTTGAATAACATCATTTTTGCCTTTATAAAATTCTGATGGGATTTCTAATTGCTTTGATGTGGTCAAATCTTATTGGCTGCTAGAGCTGAAATCATGGAAAAACTGCCGACCTTGTAGCTAATTTTGGCAAGCAAAGGCCACAATATTCAAAGAGAGGCGGACGTGTCCTTTTGTGCTTTGTTCCCTTCATTAAATATTGATCTATTGGGGTGGTTTAGGACAAAATCTACCTATGTCTTTTATATAGATCTATATATATAGAATCTACATGCATACATATGCATACATGCATATAGTTATATACACACACACATAGCTTTTAGCAAGTTTGAAGCATAGAATGCATTTTAGCCAAACCCAAAAGGCGATGCAGCAATTATGCTTAGCATGATCCAACTGGCTTGTACGTACAAAATTTAATATATATATATATATATATATATATATATATATATATATATATTGATATAGACCTTTGTATTATATATATGATCTCCATCCCCTTCTAGCTCCATCTGCTTCCTTACTGTAGTGGAGGTTTTTGGTTTAGAAAATCATTAAAGACTGCAGATTATGCATCGCAACGCATAAGGGACTATTATAGTTATAATATAGTATAAACAATTGTTTGCAAGGTTTTCTGTAGGACAGGTGGATGCTATGAAAGAACATTACTACACAAATTTTTTGACCCATTTCACTCCTTTTTTCCTTCTCTTCCTAAATATTCAAAAACAGTAACATACTGAAATGGAACCTTTTAGTGAAACATTACATTGTGAAAAGGTTTTGCAGTTTGCAAAATTCAGTTCTTTAGATATTGAACTTTGTTGTCCAAAAGTCTAAATATTCCTTTTAGTATTAAATATGCACTTTCTTTTGTGTGAGATAATATATTTATATTTTGATGACCCGAAACTTCAACTTGGGCTAGTCCTTTGGACCCATCCCAGTAATACCAAAAGCACAAGATAAAGTAAAATATTATCATTTGCCTATTGACTCATGCTTAGTATTCACTAGGCAAACCACAAGTGGAGAATCAAATCTGAGACCTAAGAATTACTAAAGTCTAACTTTATCCTTACCACTTGAGCAAAACACATCACATATACATATTACTTTATTTAAATTTTTGCGATCCACTTAGATTCACCTCATATTATTATTGTTTTTGTTATTTTGAATTCTATTACAATTTCTTTCACTTTAAGATTTGCATCAGCCGACAGTGAATAGGTGCTGATGTAGGAATATTGAACGATATGTACCTAGCTCCACAATTAGAATAAAAAAATAGATCTAGAGCCCTTTACCCTATTCATAAATTATTTTCGTACGAATTAAATAAAACAATTAGGGAATCTGTTATTTGAAAAAGAATATATACATTAACTGCCGCAAAGTGTACACAAGAACATGGAGGAATGAAACAAGGAAATGATGTTGGATGGTGGGAAAATATTAATTAGAAGATAAGGCTTCCACGTGGAGTGAAATGATGGAACAAAGTCCAAAGCTGGATTACCTCTGAAATATTGAATATTGTACGTGTACCCATGTATCCTGTAGTTGATAAAGATGAATGAATAGGACTGCCCCACACCCACCAATTATAAATGAACTCTCCAAGCTGTTCACCTTTTTCTTCTTTTCAAGTCAAAACAGGACCTCCTGGCTACCCTCAAAGCTGGCCTAACTTTGTGAAATACAATTTCTAGAAGAGCAAAGGTGCTTATGTTTGATTCTTGTCTGCTTAAAACCCAAGAGAAGTCATTATCCTATGCGGGGAATGTGGATCAATTAGGGCTTTAGATTTGAAGTTGCTAGGCTTATATGAATTTTAATAGGGTGTAATATTTTATGCTTTTGCTTTTTATGTTTTACATAGATTGCAATTGTTCCTATGTTCATTTTTATATGTTTTGTGCTGGTTTAGGTCACTTGACATAAAAATAAATATGAAAAAAAAAAAAAACATTAGCGGAGGGGCCAGTAAAAATGTATATAATTAATTAAATCAGAATTTTTTTTTTAATTTAGTTTTTTTTTTTGTTTTGAAATTTTAGCAGGAACACAGGAATAAACAATTTTTTTTTAACAAAAATAATGGCCAACTTATTATAGAACCTAGAATATTTTGTCTCCAATTTCAGTCAGAGCTGGCGTTCCCACTTGCGGCCAAGTGGGATAAATATTTATTTATTTATGTGTGTATATATATATATATAATTTCAGTGATTATTTAAAGCTTTTTTTTAAAAAAAAAAGAAAAAGAAAATGACCAAACATTCCTTAAAGCATTGAGCAAATCTACAAGTAGGAGAGGTGTGGGTGTGGGTGTGAAGCAAAAGTCAACAGTTCCCCGTGGCTGTGCGAGCCAGGGCCTCGATGATGTTGATGCAAGTGTAATGGGTGTGCAGTAACGACGGGGTGAAAGATCCAAAATGGGTGACGAATGTGTGGATACACATTGTGGGGTTCATCCCTGACCTTAACCCTAACCCTAACCCTAACCCTAACCCTAACCCTAGCTAGCTCACATGTCTCTTTCCTTGTTGCCAGTCATCTCACCTCGTCATGCACTGCCACCCATGAATTGAAACCAGCCACTTCCAGAGGGAGCAGCCTGTTGAGCTCATCCTCTATCATAAATTTAAACTTCCAAAAACAGAGCAAGTCAACATACGTACTCATGTATGTCAAATCCATATCTCTTTAGCCTCGACTCGAGTGGCTCATTTCGCACCATTAAAACGAGAGGTCCAGAGTGAGTTTTAGTGTTTACACGTAGCATTAACCTTGAAATTTTTATATAGTAAGATAGTGTTTGAAATTTTTATATTTAAATTTGAATGTGGGAATTTAGTGTAAATTTAATATAATTTAATATTAAATTTTGTTCAAATTTTTATAAATTTAAATTCAAATTTAGGAACTGAACTGTGTTTTAATTACAAGGTAAATAAATTATATATCAGCACTTCACTTTATTTTACTTGAGTTTTGGAGTTCGAAAGTTTTTTTCTAATCTTGTGTTGGGGAAAAATTTTAATTTTAGGTTTTGTTTGGATTAAAGATTTAACGTATTTTCATTCATAGATTTAACGTATTTTTTATTTATTTTTTCACTTTCCTTGATAACTCGATATGAAAATAGAAATTCTTTAATATTTTTTTTAATATTTTTTAAAATTTTATATAAATTTAAATATAATATAAAATTATATTACATTGTACTTAAAACTGCACAGATTTAAATCTAAAATTTAAAATCTTTACTCAAAATCTAAAAAGAAAAATCTGCTTTCTTGCATTGTTGTCTTGTGGTGGGGAGGGACTCTTGCTTTAGGCCACAGTGCCCTAAAATTCCAACCAATTGCAGCAACTGCATTATTTTATTTTGGCCAAACAAAGTACAGAACAGCTCTTTCCCAGGAATCTACCCTTTCACATGACCCAATCATGGAACTCTTATCTTTTCCCTCCAAACACAGGAATTGGATTCCAACGTCCCAGATTGCTCCACTTGTATGATCCCTTTTTGTCACATCACACCACCACTCTTCCCTTTTTTTCTTTTTGGCTCTTTAAACCCTGAAAAGAAGGAGAGGAAGGTTTCAGTTCTTTTCAGCTTTCAACATCACTTCCAACCAGACAGCTGTCCACATCCCATTGGAGGACATAGCCAAAGATTACAACTTCAAATATCATACTCTAATTTTAGGGCTTTCTAAATCAGTTGTAGGGTCCATTTGAGAAGATAGTTTCAAATCACAATGAAGTGAGTATGGTCCAACCATATTAGATTAATTAAAATTTCCAATTGTGATATGATTAGAAATCCTTCTTTAAACTATTTTAATCAAATTTATTCTTCTTGCACTTACTTTTCTTCCTCCCATGTGAAATTTTGATGGGTTGTCTATGCATCTTAGTTTAATTAGTGTTTTCTAATTAGGGTAGTGTAACGACAAATGAAATTTTGTCAAATTAAGTAAAAGTGCGATGACGATGATTATCCCAATCCTTTCAAGAGTTTGAGTGAGATTCAAAAAATAATTTAAAAGATTTGTATAATTACATTGAAGAATAATTAGCTTAATGGTTGAAAATTTTAAACAATATTTTTTCCATTCATTGGAAGTTTCATTAGTCTTGTAATAACTTTAAGCCTTTACGACAAAAGTCTCATGCTTAAAGCGTTTAATCACCCAATAGAGTAATATTTTAAAAGTTTTTGGGCATCAATAGAATTTAAAATTAAAAAGTATTTACATTTGTTAAATAAACATATGCATCTTGTTATGTATTAATTATTTTCAATTACAAATTCATCCATTATTTGAACATTTATTTTTTAATTGTGGATCTATTCAAGAATGTTAATCAATAGTAGAGATGATTAAGAGTGTATGTAAATATAACACTTGATGCCTAGGGCTCTCGGTCATCAGGAGTCTAAAAGAGTAATCTTACCCTCATGTTTGGAGAAATTGTTTTTATGATTCTATACTTGTAACTTTCAAGTTCGGATGTAGTACCCTTATCATTGTGTCAAAATTCAGTCTCAAAATTTAAGATGATTTAAAAAAAAAAAAAAAAAACTTGCTAATTGGAAATGAGGATATAGATTGGTTGCACTAATCCATTTCACTTATACTTAATGTTTATTCTTAATTTTTATACTTATATTCTAAGGCTTTAACAATTCAATATGTCTAAATTTAGCAACTAAAATAATTTTGAAGTGTTCTTTAGCATACCCATAAAAGTAAGTTTTAATATGGATTTCAATAAGTTAAAGAAAATAGTAAGCCTTGAGTCTTAGATGATCAAATCTCATTTATTTGAATAAGATTGGGATGAATCTTGAGAGAAATTAGAGTAATTTAGATGAGTGTTAAGTGGGTTTCCTTGATAACATGAAACAAATACGATCTTTTAAAAAATTAAAAATAAAACAACAATAATGGCAATAAATTAGATTCAATCCTAAGTGGCTAAGTGAAAGAGTAGAGGTTCCATAGGATATGAAATTTACAATCTTATATTATGTAGCAGAGAAATTTTTTTCTTTTTTCTCAAGTAAAGGATAGAATCTCACTACTAAATGCACACATAAACAAAGATCTTAGTGAAGAGTAATTAGTGGGAAAAAGACTAAAGAGGCAGAGCATAGAAGTGAATGTTTGGTTTGATATGACAAGCCCACTTCAATTTTATGCAAACCCCACTGTTTCCCTTCACTGAAAAAGTAGTTTGATCTGATTCCCTACTAATTAGCATCAAACACATTACATTAGAACTCTTGGAAATGACCTTTCACCTTCCTCTGCAGCTGTATTTTGATTCCATGATTGATTTTGCTCCCAATTTTCACTTCCTCTCTCTCTCTCTCTCTCACACACACACACACACACACATCTAGACCCTTGTTGGCAGATATTAGGTCAAATTATGTTCTTCCAAGTTTAATATAATACTTTTTTTTTTGGTGGGTTATGAATCTTCGTAATGAAATTACTTCATGCCCATTAAGATCAAAAAGTTTTTCTAGGAAAAATGATAGAAAATGAAATAAGGTGGAAATTCATTTTTCTTTATGTTTTTCTTCTCTATTTATAAAAAAATAAATAAAAATGCATTTTAATATGATTGAAAATTAATAAAAACTAAATATTAACAATATATAAAATTAAAATTTTGTTCATTAATTTGATATATATATATTTTATTTTTTTCCTTCTTTCCTTGATAACTAAACATGGAAATGTGGACTTTTCTATATTTTTCTTTTTATAATATTTTCTGAGCTTTACAAGGAATCGTAAGCATTTTTTCTTTTATTAGTTTATCATAATGTAAATGTATTTTTTATTTATTTAGGTGTATGTTAGAGGGTAACTTTGTAATGGTTAACTATTACACTTTGTCAAAATTCAAAAACAATGTCCCTCAAAATACATTGTTATGGCTATAGTTTTGGAATTTCAGTTTTGCAAGTATGAGGTTCGAATAGTAGGAAGAGCGTAAAGATTAAACGATAAGAAATGAATTAGCTCCTATTGGATTCGAAATTCCAATCAATTAAAAAATAAACACTCAATAGTAGTGAGCTTTTGGATGTACCAATTTCTCTCAAATCCTTACTGGACTCAAAAACTGAGATTAGAGTGACAAAGGGGAAAGGAAAATTAATTAATAACAAGTTTATTACCTCTTCTTGATTTCTCTCTGCAATCCTGTTCGAAGCTGAAACAGGTAATCTTTCGTTTCCCACTAGTATGCTTGGTGTCTATGCAGAACCTCTACGAGCTCTCCTTCCGACGAGCTTCCTTAGAACTTCAACCGTCACACTCTAGTGTTTGGAATAGAAAGAGAGATTCAAAGCGAGATATTTCTTGAACTGAATAACTTGTATTAATCTTTTCTAATTTTCCCTATCCGAACATAAGGGTCAGAGTTCCCTTAAATAGACAAGTCATCGCTAATGGATAAGCATAAACTCGCTTTCTCAAAAGCAGATGCCTGACAAAAGTAAAAGCAAAAGCCTACTTTGACATAAAAATAACTTTAATAAAAGAGGAGGATAGCACATAACTAGCTGACTCATCCTTTCAAAACAAAACAAAATATCGACACAACTTTAAATAAGGCAAATAGCTTTAATAAAACTACTTTTGACTAAATACATTGGATATGACCCGACGAATCGTCCTTTTGGTGAGGCTTGGGATATGACATGTTTTTGGACAGGTGTCTGGATATGACCTTCTTGAGTAGCCCGCTCAGTCTGGTTTGGGATATGATGATCTTCTGGACTATCATTTGATCTATACACTTAGCAAAGATCTCGTCCTTCTTTAGAGATCTTTTAGGGCACTAATGATTTCTTCATCGTGCTCCTTTTTTGACAGCTCTGCCAAAACTATTTGCAAATCACTCTTCATGGCTTGCGTTGAAGGAAGATGCTACTCCCAATCTTTCATCTGATTAATTACATTTCTTGCATTAATCGCAAATTCTGCTAAACTAGTTTTCTCAAAATTTTGGGGAAACTTTCCTTCAATGGAAATCAAAATTTCATGATTTGAGAAGAAAATACAGTTTGATGCTATCCTGGCTTCTAACAAATAAATTCCCTAAAGATTTTGGACCAAATCATAGAATTTTCTATGCTTCTGAAAATCCTCCCAATCTGGTTGCTCTTCATAAAAATCTGAAACGGTTCCTTCTTTCCAATTTTCTGGAAAAAGATTCCAGAACAAGACTTTTCTTGTTTTCAACTCAACTGGTTCGATATAAGCTGTCCACCAAATCCGTCATGGATGGGTGAAATTTAGCACATATTTCACCATGGCTAGTAGAAAGTTGAAAGCCTGCCCTGTTTTACTGAAAGCAAAAAACTAGATTTCTCCCGTCCTCAAAGCCTTCTGAGCTGTAATAAGAAGCTCTGGTTTAATGCTTTTGGGAATGTGTAGCTTCGGAATACACAGTCCACTCTTCATCCAAAACTACTTCAATTCAGGATATTCTAAAATACCCACTATCGCTCTGGTAGTGAAATTGTATTTTTTAAGCTGAATGTCCATTTCCACCTTAAGCTTAATCTACTGGTGAATGAGTTTGGATGTACTTTCCCTATTAATGACTATGAAATATTCTGAAATAATGGATTCAAATTCTTCCAAAATTTCTACTATTTCCCGAAGATAGAGTGAAAAAGGTGTACTTGCTAGAGTTACTGGATTATTAATCATCCCTTCTAGCAAAGCCCTTTTTCTTTTTGAGATTTCTGGAGTTCTTAATAGAAAATCTTCAAGAACCAAATCAATATCGATTACTTCGACTTCTGCTGTTTCCTTATCCTTTCTGGTTTCTGGAAAACTTCTATTGATTATGATCTCTTCATTTTTCTGTATTTTTTCTCCTCTCCCTTTCCTGGATCTAGGATTCTGGGTACACTGAGTGCTGTAGTGACCGAACTGGTTACAAACAAAGCACTGAATGTGGCTTTTATTACTATGTCTCTCATCCCTCCTAGATGAACTTCCTCTCTTCATCTGTTCCTGAACTGGAACTGGGCGTCCTCTTTTCTGAGAAACAGTTTTGCTACTTTCTTCTTCCTTTTTGGATTTGAAAGTTAATTGCCTTTGTTTGTCAACAAATCTGGCAATTGGGCAATCTGCCACCTTATCCCTTTCTTGACAAATTGGGCATCTGATATGGTTGCTACTGCTGCTGCTAATGCTCGCCATCTTTTCTGCAAGAATTTAAGTATTTGGTTAGAGTATCAGTAATAATATTATCTTTTCCCTTAATATATTCTACATTAAAAGAATAATATTGTAATTCATTCCTCCACCTAACCAATCTTGTTTGAGTGCATCGTTTTAATTTAATTCCCATGAAATGCTTTACATAGGAACTATCTATTCTAACGATAAATGGTTTACCCAAGAAAAGTTCATTGGCCCTAATTCCTTTAAGAACTGCCAATAATTCTTTTTCATGAACTGGGTAATTAAGTTCTGCTCCATTAAAACATTCACTCCAGTATCTGCTGAGATATTTTGTTTTATCGATCTTATTGATCTTTAAAACACACCCCCATGCTCTGTCTGAAGCATCGGTTTCCAAAATTATAACTAATTTTGTTCCGTCTGGATATTCTAATTTTGGTAAATTTCTGGCTTCCTTTTTTAAGGCCTTAATCACTTCAGTATCCTCTGAAGTCCAATTCTAGGGATTCTTTACTGAAACCTTTTTCTAAATTTGTGCTGCCTTTTCTGTCAAATTCTTTATGAATTTTCTAATGTAATTCGATACTCCTAGAAAGCATTGACACTGCCTTCTATCTGTGAATTCATCAGGAAATTTATGTAGCCTTTCTGCTATATGTGGTTGAAGCTCTTCTTCATTACCTCGAATTTTTAAACCTAAAAATTCTATCTGAGGTTGCATCCAAATGGTTTTTATTTGTGAAAGAACTATTCCTTCTTTTCTGAACACTTGTGCCACCTGCCTCAAATGTTAAGATGATCCTTAGTATTTTTACTAAATACTAAAACATCATCGATGTAAACTGCAACAAATCCAGTCATTCCTCCAAACGCTCTGTCCATTCTTCTTTGGAAAATGCCTGGGGCATTCTTCAGTCCAAATGACATTACTAGCCATTCAAAAAGTCCAATGGGCGTTGTGAAGGCTGTAAGAACTACTGCTCTCTCTTTGACCTTTATCTGCCCGTACCCTGATTTGAGGTCGAATTTAGAATAAACTGAGGGTTTCTCCCTTCTTATTCTATTTCTAAGAGATTCCTGATTAGGTAAATTATACCCATCATTTCTTGTTTTTCTATTCAGATCTCTATAATCAATAACCATTCTGGCTTTTCCTCGTACTTACTCGGCATGATTTGTTACCATGAATGCTGCACTCTTGTGCTTACTCGTACTGTGCCTAATGAGTCCCAAATTTAACAATTCTGGAATTTGCTTCTCAAATTCTTTTATCATTTTATTTGGATAATTAATCCCTTTACTTCTGATAACTGTATCGGGATTTTTAAGCACAATATCAACTTCTGACATGGCTTTTTGCCACAATGCTTGCGGATTCTCTAACCAATTTTCTGAAAGCATCTTCTTGATTTTTTCAAGATTACTTTTTTCTTCTTCGGACAACTGATTTACTTTTAGAATACTTTCTGATATCAAGTCCTTCCAGTTATCAAGTTTCTCTTGATAATTAGATTTCTCTTCTTCTACTAATCTGTAATTCTTTACAGTAGTTTCTGAGAGTTTCGGAATAAAATGATTATCTAGGATAATCCCTTCTGAGAATATCGTAAACGGCTGATATCTCTTAAGGAATATGCTTCCTAAAAGGAAATCGTTTGGTAGTTCTGGAATTAGGCCAAGAATTTGCTCCTTATATTCTTTGCCATTCATCCGGATTTTAACATTTCTGGCAACTTCTCCTATATGGAGAGTAGTACCGTCGCCGATTATAACTTTAAATTTTTCTGATTCCCAAGTCACTTCTGGAAATCTAATCCTAGTACTAGACCATGTACACCCAGTGTCAATAAGGACTGTACATTCTACCTTCCCGATCCTCTTCATCCGCATAGATAGGGATTCTTATGGTTCTCTGACCAACTACCCTTCTACTGCTTGATGGTCTTAATTCAGATGATCCAGATCCTTCTGACATAATTTCTGAATAAATATCCTCTTCTCTAGATATAGTCGCTCTACTAGGAGTATAATCACTTAGAGGTTCTGTGATGATTAATCTATTTGCCTCTCGTCTTACTGACTCTGGCAAAAGATTTTTCAATCTTTCTTCTGTTCTTGGGGTTACCCAAATCTGAGGCCAACTTAGCGCTCTTGGATTCACAACTTCGGGTTGTAATCCTCTGACTAAGTCCGCTTGATTTGTCTCGAAGAGTTGAGTGAACCTACTAACTCCCCTTTTGAGGGCTGGTTTCCCCGTATTATAGAACCTTAAATATAATCTGGCAATAATTTTAATGCACCTCTTGTTTGGACTACATTTTAACATATTCTGCCAGTCACGCATATTAACTCTAATCTGTAGAGTTTTCTCCACACTCTTATCTTGGAGGTCAACATGTAAATCTGGTATAACTTTTATCCAGGCTGCTCCTGAATGCAAGTTAGCTCTTGCTCCTCCTAGCAAGGATCTACCAAAATTTCCAATACTTCCATCCATAACTACAATGAGGATAGGAAGATCTTGTCCTTTTCTTACTAAGGGATCGATTCCAACCTGGATGATTCTATAGTGGACATATCTTGCTCTTTTATCCATTGCTCTTTGAACTTCTTGTGTGGTTAACAATGGAACTATAAATGTTCCAGCATCCATACTGGATACTTCCGCTGTTACCTCTTTCTCGATCACCTTTACTGTCTCTTTATAAGGTATCCATGAGGTCTGGTATGCTTCGGCCCAACTAGCTCGAGGCATCCTCCATTCCTGACAATCTTTACTTTCTGAAAGAATTTCAGTTTCTGCATTCTGCACTAGATCTTCTTCTTCTTCTCCTGTTAGAGAAACTAGTTCTGGTGCTGCTCTTATCATAGCTAGTCTTAACTGACTTAACTTGAGATCATAAGGAGATTCATCTCCTGAATCTTCTTCTTCTTCTTCTTCTGATTCAGAATATTCTGAGAAAATAGAATAAACACTCTCATCATCTGAGTCTATCTCCTCACTCCAAATCGGTTCATAAAGCAGTTATGAAGTGTTCTCTATCAAAATTCTTTTGAGGCTACCCTTCCTTTTCTCCGCTTCTGGACAATTATTAGCCTTATGGCCCTTCTTGCCACAAAACCAACAATAGTCACAATTTTCCAAAGATTTCCCTTGTGGACATTTAGGACATAGTCCATATTTCTTCTTGAACGATTCCTTGACATCTTCTCTTATCCTACTCGGTCTTAGATATCTTTTTTTTTCTGGATTTTCCTTTTCTCTTCCCTTTTCTAGAGCCCTTTTCTGGATTTTTCTGCCCTTTAGTCTTCTTATGACAAACTCCATCTACACAATTAGTTTTTACTCTTTCTGAGTATTTAGTTGGTCTCTGGTTACATCCATATCTTCCTGCTACCTCACTTATCTTGGCGTAACAGTCTGAATTCATGTAAGGCATGTTTCTTATATCCTGAAACATGTGCCTCTGCATACAATAAAGTCTTATCATTTGTCTTACTATTTCTGCTCTGACTCCGAGAGTATCTGATACTTCTGTATCTCTCTCTAGTCTCTGCTTAACAGCTTGTTTTACCACTTCTGGCCAACTACTAGGCAATTTATTGATGAAGACTTCTTTTGCATACGCTTGATCTTGTGGTCCGAGCTTGTAATACCAATACTGGTATTCACAAAGAAACTTCTTAACTAGCTCGTCCCCTCCATCAACTAGAGAATATCCTACAAACTCCTGTTTGAGGAAATCAGCTATGATAGCAATTACTTCATCTGGAGTTTTGATGGTATTAATAATAATGGTACTCACATCTGAGTTCCTTTGAAGTATTTCCCAAAAATCTCCAGCATTTCCTCTTAGTGTGGCTACTGCAAATTTATATGCTTGCTCCACTGACCAAGATTCAATTCCTCTGCTAAGGATATGATATCTAATATCCATAGCCCAATTATCAATTGCAACTGCGGGATCCTTCTCGCAATTAAGTCTAAGGATGGTTCCGTTCTGGGGTACTCCCTCTGGAACACTCGTCCTTGGTCTGAATTCCTCCTGAATTCTTCCTGGGTAATTTAACACAGACTCCTGCTATTTGGTCGTGGTTTGGAGCATTTCCTCGAAAGATAACTTCTTTCGCTCCCACGGGTGCGGTTCCAGACTTAGGGGCTGCCATACTGGCTTAGCATCCCAAGATGAAACTTATAGAAAAGTTATTGGTACTGTTTCCCTGAAACTTGATGGTCTTGCTCCTGCAGTTCCACCTCTTGCTGAACCCTTACTAGTTCTTGTAAGGGATTTTCGGCACTGGCTAATTTCTTAGCCTTGAGGTCTTCTACCTCATTAAGCCTTTTATTGATTCTTTTCTGAATCTCTGAGACTTCATTTTCTGTCCATTTTTCACGATGAAGAAGCTTATCCAACTCGTCCTGAGCATTTTGGATATCATTAGTTATGTCTGACAAAACCTTTGTCTCATCAATGTCTCTAAGAGCACTCTGAACCTCCTGTTCCTGTGCATCCTCATAGTCTTTAGCAGTATATCTTCCTCACATGCTACTTTTGACTTGAGACGTTTAAGTGTCCTCTTCCCCGCTGAGAGATCGTATTTTGTCCTCATAACTTTTCATTATTTTTCTAATTTTATTCGTGATGGATTGATTATCCTTCATTTTTGAAGATGAATGAGATTTTGGCCGTCTGATTCTGATCTTAGAGTTCTATGGAGTTGTTCTAACTACCACTCACACTGCCTAATTCTAGACTGATAAAGGCTAATCTGCCTTTCAATCTCTATTAGTTGTGATTCTAGACTTTTCTTAACTCTTTTTAGATCTATCACAATAGGATCTAATTCAAAATTCGCCATAGTAGTATCTAGTTTCAAGTATTTCTGTCTCCAAACTTTTGCTATTAAATTCTCATAAAATCTTATGTTTGATTTTAATAAAGGCTTCTGATAGAAAGTGACCCTTGTTCTCTATCTCTTCTGCTGATCATAATACCATATTTCTCTTCTTGAGAAATACCAATATTAGGACACAGGCTCTGATACCAATTTCTATTTACCATTTAGGGGTGATATGCATTTAATGTGTATTACATCATGTTGAAAAAAGTCATATATAAAATATTAAATTTGATTATATTATTTTTTATTATGACATTAGTATGTGCTTTTCGATAAATTTGAACTAAACAACTTGTATTTAGCAGTATGAAATTTATATTTATATTTAAATTTGTGTGAATTTGAATAAAATGTAATATAAAATTACACTAAATTTTATTTAAATAAATATAAATCAAAATTTATATTTTCAAAAAAATTAACTATATTTTTGAGAGCTTGATTTTCATACTTTACTTGGATGTGTAAATTTGAACAAATCATACCATAATATTATATTAAAATTTATCCATATTCATATAAATACGGATCTAAGGGTTGAAACTTAGTTTCTGAAGCATATTTTATATTTTAAAATATAAATTTTATTTTATATTATATTTTATCTGTGAGTAGATTTAAACTTTGAAGTCCAAAAATATGTGCACCCAAACATAGCTGAATGTATTTATATTATCCGGTATACGTGATTACACGTGTCATAAGCCTATTGGCTCTGCTAAATCTACCTTATGATTTGTTCATTTATTTTATATTTTAATTTCCAGTCCTTTTCTCATGATTAAATCGACATCCTTGCAGCCCAAACACGCCCAATCTGGTAGGACTTTCTTCTCATGGGCCATTATTTTTCCCAATATCATGACCATTTTGCCCCTGCCTTGTTCCATTAATTCGTTCATTTTGCTCCTTTACTCCCGGCAGGTTCCTGTTAAGGGCATGCCTCACTGTTTTGAGAAACATTCAGGGGCAATACCGTCCTTACGTAAAAAGTAACCCCATCCGAACCGACCGGGTCCGGCGGCCCCTTTCATTTCCCCAATCACGGAGACAAGACCTACCAAGTCGTCCATCGCGAACGTGTGACGTCAGCGATCCAAAACCGGATCTCCATCGCTATCCGGCCGTCCACTTGGCAGGATCCTCTCTCACCACTTATAGAAAAACCCCGAAACGCTTGTCCGCCCGTGGGCCGGGCCTCGTAGCTATCCAATCGCTAGGGAGCCACGTGTCGACGTCCCGAAACTTCCAAGTCCTAACCCGCAAAAGGCCTCCGCACACCCCAGGAGGCCCAACCGACGTGTCCCGTTTTGGGCTTCCATCAGGTGACACTTTTCACGATTTCAAAGCAGGCCCCGCCAGACCCTACCCGTATCCTGGGCCCCACGTCCGCCGCGCCACGTTTCACTTTCGACCAATCATCTTCGCCCCACGTGTCCACCAGAACACGTGTCGTTGTCTCAGGAGTTATAAGTACCAGTCACGTCCACATTTCTGTGCTCCGAGAAAAGCAAGTCCGAGAGGAGAGAGATCGGGGGATGGAAGCGAGGGGAGGCTGCTGCATAGCGCGGTACGCCGGAGTTCCGTACGACGCGGCGAAGGTGGACAGAATAATGCTCAGATTCCGACCGATCGCGCCGAAGCCGGCCTCCGGGGCGGCGGTGCCCGGCGTTTCGCCGCCGGAGAGTTGCCCGAGGGGCGGGAGAGGGAAGAGAAGGTGCGGCGGCAGCGGCGGTAGAGAGAGCGCCGGCAGACGGTGCGTCAGGAAGAGGAAAGCGTCGTCGGAGACGGAGTCGCCCGTGGTAACGCTGCCGCTGCTGCCGGAGACGCCGGTCTGGAAGGACTCGCCGGCTTCGCCGACGCGGGCGGCATCGGAGGTCGGGGGACTGGGACTTCCGAGTACATGGCTGAACTTCGGGAGTGAGAGGAAAGAGGTGGAGGAAGCGGGGGAAGGGGTCGTGGGGTCGTGGGTGACGGTGGAGCGCGTGACGGGGACGCGGGCGGAGGGGGAGTGGAGCTTGGGGAGGACGGACGAGGAGAGGAGGAGGAATCTGGAGGGGGACGAGTGTCCGGGGTTCATATCGGACGGGTGGAACCGGGTGGGGTGGACCAACGGAGCCTACCGGAGGATGGCTGCGGGCGGCGCCGGAAACTACGAGAAAGTGGGGGTGGTGATGAAGGAGGGGGTGCCGCGCACGTGCGAGGCGTTCGCGTGCAGGGTGAGGGTGCAGTGTGGGGGGAAGGAGAGGAGCAGCGCGGTGACAATGCCTTGCGACGCGTGGAGGATGGACGCCGGCGGGTTTGCATGGCGGTTGGACGTCCACGCCGCCCTCAGCTTGGGTCGGTAAAAGCCCGACCCACCCATCTACCCGGATCCGAATGAATGCGGATCGATCTACGACGCACGTACTTCCATATATATATCCAGTAAGCCTGCGGCAGCTAGTCTTCTACATATGAAAGTACGTATAGTAGAAGGCAAATTAACAACGTTAAAATTGTGAATATATATATCTGTGGTTGTTTGATCTCGTCGAATGTTTTTTGGTAATTTTTGGCTTTTATATATTTGGATCCAGTACTCCCTTTTCTTTTTTAACTGTATGTACGATCTATCTATCTATCTCTATCTGGGACTATTTGGTTGGTTTATGTGTGTAGCATTTTAATTTGATGAAGGGATACAAGCTTAAAGTAGGTGGTGTATGAAATGAATTAAGTAGTTGTTCATGATTCATCATGAAACTGTTCTGTTTAATTCATTAAAATTTAATTATTATCGACCGACCATGTACGCATAAATGTATATAATATGGTTCTGCTCGAAGATTTTACGTACCAATTAAGATCTGACCTGCGTGCGTTTGGAAGCTGGTGCTATAAATTTGAGTCAATTGATTTGGAGAAAATTCATAGACGAAGCGAACAAAATTCATAAATTATTAATTTACATTTTTTGGCACTATTTAAAATTTGAAATTTAATAAATTCTGAAATTGATAAATCTATGTGTATGTGACAATTTGAATATATATATATATATATATATATATATATATTTAAAGTGTAGTTTTTTATAATTATCAAAAAAATTATTTCGTCAATTTTGAAAATATGCACATTTTTCGAAGAGTTTTCATTAAACTCCATTTAGTATTCCTAACTGAGGGAGTGAATAATTAGATGGTTAATATAATATAAGGTATATAAATAATTAATACATTCTTTTAAGATACTTAATGTGGATAGATGTTTTTATGTACATTGTATCATACCCATGAAGTGTGGATAGCATCTTAATTCACCTAATTAAGAGAGTTTTGTACACTCAAATCCAAAATTGAACTGCATGTCTCGCATAACCATTTTCAAGTTATCCTCGATGCGATTATAAGAGCTATAATTGATGTCCTGTATAACTGTCTTGAGTCACTTATAACTTTTCTAAGCATAATGACACGTTCATAAATGTCAAGTTGAAGGGGAATTTGTTTTCATCATTATAAAAGGGGAATCTAGGAGAAGATAGACATCTCATTCCAACTCATTTTTTATTTACTATTACAATTTGAGTCTCCCATTTCCTAACTTAGTATCCAAGTACATCTTGGGTTCTCAAAGTCATTATTATTTAATTCCTTTCAGGTGGTCATGATCGAAGGAAAATTTAACAAGAGTCAATACGATTCTTAATAACTACAATTAGATTAAGAACTATTAAATCATTTCTTACTATCTTACTATAAGTTATTTTATACCTATTCTTACTTCTTTTAAAAAGTAATTAATTAATTATTCCTTATAGGTGCTCTATTAAGCTTATGTTTTAAATGTTCAAATCATCTAAGTTGTCCCTTCTTTATCGTGTATTGTATATATCCTCATTTTTTATATATATTTTAATGTTAAACCACTCACCTTCCTTAAAATTTGCATTTCATCAACTTTTACTTTTTGTACATATTGTTTCTTAGTTACTAAACAATCTAAACCATAAAACATTTAAACATAGCTAGTTTTATACCCATCTTTAAAGCTTTTTATTTTTTAATCTTAAGGGTATTGTTGGATATTTTAAAAACCAAAGACTAAGGATAATGAGAGAAGCTGATTTAGAGACTGTAGAAAACTAAACTCAATTTCAAAGGCCTACAAGATCTACATACCACAAAGCAATAAAGTAATTGTCAGCAAGGATGTTCAATTCCTTGAGTTAGATAATTGGAGTTGGGAGAATGACACAAGAAGCTTGAGGTTCACGAGGAGAATGATGATATGGATGATGAACCTGTTAGAGGAACTAGATCACTCTCTGACATTTATTAGAGGTGTAATGTTGCTGTAATGGAGCCTGTAGGGTATGAAGAAGTTGCAACTGATCAGAAGTGGATAGCTGTAATGAAGGAGGAGCTAAAGATGATTGAAAAAAACCAGACATGAGAGTTGGTAGAGATACCTAAACACAAGAAAGCTTTAAAAGTCAAGTGGGTTTACAAGACCAAGCTCAATCCTGATGTTTTTGTAAACAATTACAAGGCAAGACTTGTTGTCAAGGGATATGCTTGGATGTTTGGGGTAGATTTTTCTGAAACTTTTGCCCCAGTTGTCAGGTTGGATACCATAAGGATGTTGCTAGCTTTTGCTGCACAAAAAGGTTGGGTTATACACCAAATGAATGTTAAGTCAACCTTTTTGAATGAATACTTGGAAGATGAAATCTTTGTGGAGCAACCTAAAGGGTTTGTTTTTCAAGGACATGAGGAAAAAGTATATCGACTGAAAAAAAAAAAAAACTCTATTGTTGAGAATTCCATTTGTAAACTTTGTCCCTCATTGGAAAAAGTGAGTATTTGATGGGTGTTTATATATATGGTGCAGCCCAAGATCTAATAGGCTTAAGCTTTTGGGTCAAGTTGGTGCTCACTCATATGTATCAAGCACACCTATGGACTCCTCCGCTGTTAAGAAGTGGTATTAGAGCTGACGGTTCATAACTTTGGGTGTGGGAGTGTGTGACTGAGGTTAAGAAAGATTATTTAAACTGTCAAAATGGATCCAAATTGGGTCAAGACGTGTGAGGTAGGATTGTTTTGGAGGCATAATTTGGAATACAATCCGAGACACGTAAGATAGTCAACTTGAGCAAACTGTTGGAGAATTTGTCCCGTAAGGGAGAAGATGGCTCCATTCAAGAGGGGGCAGTTGGAACTCACAAGTGAGGAAGAAATTGTTGAGAATTCCACTTGTAAAGTTTGTCCTAAATTGGAAAAAGTGAGTATTTGATGAGTGCTTATATACATGGTGTAACTCAAGACCCAATAGGCTTAAGCTTTTGGGTCAAGTTGGTGTTCACTCATGTGCATTACCTGTATGGTTTAAAACAGGCACCAAGTGTAATGACCCAAAAATTCATACTTTATATATATATATATAGACTGATAATCATTTACTCTGATACCCCTGTCATGACTACTGTAACACCTATGCAGCAGGAAACATAAATCTATACAACCATTATTACAATACCAGAATTTAGTATTATTCCCAAAACACATACATAACTACACATTTTCCCATCAACCTCTACCAAAAACCCCTTAATGCAACTCAAAATACATTCCTCTGAAAACACTTACCCTACAGACAGGGCAGTGTAAATGATCTCTCTATCTTCGAGTTTGATATGCTTGTTTAGCTGGTTCACCTGAAAAATTTTAAATTACTAGGATGAGACAACTCTCAGTAAGAAGAAATATGCTATTATCAGTGTATGGCATCTGAGTTTATATGAATAATATATTGATGATTAACTGAAATTGAGATAGCGTGTAAAATAATATATAGTATAACTCACACCTATGTGGCTTAAAATACAACTGTATTATCTGAACTTTTTATTTATTCATACTGCTAGTATTATAATATATTTGCTGTTATTCTGTATAATATATATATATATATATATATAAATAATTATGTAAACTTTTCGTAGAAAATTGTATGTCGTGATTTAACTCCTCATGACAGGGTTGTGCAACGTGTAGGCAAGACTTAACACTAGTTGGCCTACCAAGATAAGTCAACTGAAACTCTATCAATCATCAAACCGGCCACTTTGCAATCCCTCTAAAAGCTCGGTAACTAACAGCTCCCTTGTTAAACTGACCACATCAACCTAGATTTATGGGGAGCCTGCAATCCCTCCAAGGCCCGGTTGACGGAAATTCACGCACTATCTGAGATATGTGATTGCACTCTAATATGAAATAGCTATGGTTCTGTGCTCTGATGATTGAACTGATTTATCAAGAATCTGATACCGTATAATACTATTATATATATATATATATATATATATATATAATATATCTTACTGTTTTACCATGATTCTGATACAGCTGAAATAACCATAACATTGTAATATCTAATCTGAGTAACTGTAATATATGTATAACTGAATATCTAAATATTTGAATAACTGAGTATCTGAATGTTATGGTTTTTTGAAATCTATAAATAGCATGGTATTCTGTAAATGCTGAAAATATATGTTTCTGTACGTATACTGTAAATCATGGTATTCTCAAATTGCTATAATATATGTCTTTGTGCGCATGCTGTAAATCATGTTATACTGAAAGCTGTACAAATTTCGTACTGATTTGATAATAACTCATGTCACACAACTAAATAAATCCATATTCTGAAATTTGTATTTTTCTAGTAATAAAATAATTTATGAACTGTATTGTGACGCCTTCAATTTTCGTACAATTTTTTTTCCACTAATAAATAAATAAATTTATATTCACTCTTCATCCATAACATTTACAAATCAACCATGTCAACAATCCTACTATCATTCGTACGACTCGACTCGCATTGGGTATCGGGTAAAAAGTCATTTATTTCATTATTACAATCTAACAATGGAAGATAGTGTATTTATATCATTCAAAATACAATATCTAGAGTATCTACATACACACATATACATTATTATTACAAACTCAAAAATTACTCAACTCTAGGGAAAATTACACACTCCTTAATCCAAAAACTCACCATGTGTGTTAGGGTCCCAGCTCCTTATGATCACGGAGCTTTATCACCTGATCTATCCCTGTTCCCTAAAAAATTAGATAATTTGGGTGAGACACATTTCAGTAAGAAGGAATAAATTATTTACAGTGTGTGGCCATATGAGTTCAGTTATAATACACTTTACTTTTCAAACCATCGTTTTATCTGAGAAAATACACTAATATACACATTCTCATAATCATACAACACAAGCTTTTATAAGCTTTAAAATCATTTCTTAATTTCCAACACATATTTACCGTGAAGTTCTTGAGAATAGGGAAGGTTATCCGCCCATATAGGTAGTTTGCCCTAACACGTTATACAGTCATATATGGCCACATCTGATACCTATCAGGGCACTCACCTTACTCAGTAAGCCCTCAGGTAGAGAGTTTCATTTCGTCTCAATTATTTATATTATTAATTCACACGGTTCTATTTCTCAATTTTATCATTTTTTTATTTCTCAATTTCCATTCTTTCTTTCATTTCTCATTTTAGCTAATTTTATCATTCTTTCACTTTTCGTTTCCATTTTACTTTTCGGCTTATGAGTATTCTCGGTATTAAATATCAACATCATGTCTGTAACTTATGGCCACCCTGAGAGTCTTTCTATCCACGTCATGTTTTCCCTCATGGTCAAGGTTGTGCGGCTCGAAGACTGGATCTAACCGCGGTTGGCCAACCTGGTTAGATCAAAGTATCATATCACATATCGCGTTTGTAGTACGACTGGCCGGCCTATAATCCTAATCCGAACTCAAGGGGCCTACAACCCTACAAAATGGCTCAGTCGACTATCACGCCACACGCTCCAAGAGTCTGTGTGGTTGCACTAATACCACTAGCAACAGTACTGTGTTCAATATCATAACCATCAAACAAGATTTACTACCACATACCCGCAATCATTATGCGGTATTGGCACTTCATCAGTCATAATCCAATACATCATAATTCAGTTCAATATAAATATTCTCATCATTTTCTCTACACATTTCATCATCTCGTAATAATATATATCATATTTCACGTATTTTACATTTTTCCAAAATACTCATATCAATAATTTGTACAAACTCATTTGTCATGCATATAATTTTCACTCACAAATAAATACCACATTTCATTATTTTCTAATATTTGTAATTCACAAAATCTCATTTTTCAAGTAAAACATTTACACTCACATATAAATACTATATTTCATTATTTCTCACTAATCACATCAATAATTATCATTTCAATATTTTTTCAAAAATTACACATCGTTATATTTTACACTCCAAAATATCACACTTTAAAATTACTCAAATGCCACACAATTTATTTGATATTATATCGTAATAATTTCCAGACAAAATACCATAAACACATTTTCACATATTAATTTCAACAGTAATTTTAAAAATATTGCTATAATTTATTCCCTTTACCTGACTTATTGATAGTCTCGTTAGAACCCAAATCCTACGTCCTTAGCGCCCGAAATTCAACTCCTGCAATTTACATTTTTTTCAAATTAATTAACCTATTTTTTCAAAATAATACCCATCTAACCTTCCATAGGTTTCATATATCTCAAATTAATATTTAAACTAACATTTAACAGTCCCACTTAATTTTCTGAATTTTACCTACGGGTCCCAAAATTACACCTGCGGCGCTCACCTAGACCCTAAATTTTAGAAATCTTACTTCAACTCTAGATGCTCAATATTTTAGCATTTCTAAATTAACCTTAATTAATTAAAAATTAGTCCTTTAATAACCCCCATACCCAAAATTTGGGATTTTACCCACGACAACCCACGAGAATTTTATCTCGCTAAATTTGTAGAGAATCATTCCTAGATTCTCGTGGTGGTGTCCGTTCGTAGATTGTGCTCATATTTTGCAAGAAATTAAAGAAAAAGGGGAAATTTACTTACCCCAGGAGGTACGTTCACGCCACTCCTACCACCGATCCGCTTCGGTAGAATTGACGGTAGCGAGGAATGGAGTTTAGTGGTGTCTTTCGATTTTCGATCGGGCGAAAATTCACCACGAAATCGAGGAGATAGGGAGAGAGAATGAGAGGAGAGAGAGGGATTGTGCGAGACTTGTAGAGAGTGGCCGCCTGCTTCTCTGCATAATGGAGATGGAGAGGCTTCCTAAAGGAAATCCTTCAGGAAGCTTTGTAAGTATAATATAATATAATATATTATAATAATCTTATATTATATACTTTTATATATATATATTAATGTCATAATATAATATAATATAATATTATTTTAATTAGTAATTATTATTTAATTTTTATTAATTAATTAATTTATTATTATTATTATTATTATTATTGGAATCACTACACTAATCTTTTATATCCCTTTTTGAGGTTATTACATTCTCCCTTCCTTATAAAAATTTCGTCCTCAAAATTTGTCATTCCCCTGCTTCCCATCCTTAGCAAAAATACTTACAATTTTATTAACTACCATCACTTATAGCGGAGGAACATCATAGTTACAACGAGGGTTCTAGGAGATTACAATTTTTTCAAAATTCTCCCAAATATATTATAACATTAATATATATATATATATATATATATATATATACATATAAGTTTATAATATAAGATTATTAAAATATATTATATTATATTATACTTACAAAGCTTCCTAAAGGATTTCCTTTAGGAAGCCTCTCCATCTCCATTATGTAGAGAAGCAGGCGGCCACCCTCTGCAAGTCTCGCACAATCCCTCTCTCCTCTCATTCTCTCTCCCTCTCTCCTCGATTTGTGTGTGTCATTCTTGCGCAGGGGCCATGCTAATCTTCTCTATATCGTTCTAATTAATTAATTAATTAAAATTTTAAAAAATAATAATTTATTATTATTATTATTATTATTTTGGAATCACTCCACTAATTTTCTATATCCTTTTTTGGGGTTATTACATGTATATTGATCTAAAAAAATATATAATTTAATTCCTTTAAAGATCTGTAAGTCACGTCCCAAAATACATTTACTTTACTGATAACAATTTTTATAATTTCTAACGTAGCATATTTTCTTTACTTGGCAAACTAAGCTCGTCTGACAATCCTAACTCATGCCCATTGCATTCATAATTTCAAAATCTTGAAATTGTACACACACACACACACACACACACACACACATATATATATATATATTCTCCTATCAATCAACTGAATTTTCAGAATAATTTTCATATTCACATTTTCCTAAACTGTAATATATTTATTATTTTACTTAGGCTCCTAAAATAACACCTGCTGGTATCCTTAACCCATGTTTGCGATGTTTGGAAGCCCCAACCTTGAAATCGTAATACCCTAGTTTAATCATCTCAAACACCAATATATCAATATTTAATACAAAATTTGGGCTAAGAAAAGCCTACTAACCAAATATACCTTAAATAACCCAACTTACCCTGATTTTGGGATGGTGTTCAAATTTCTCAAATCAAAATTCTACTCTTGTTAAGTTGTAGAGAATCTCCTCAGGATCATCGTGGTAGCTTTTGATCGTCGAACCGGGGAGAAATGAAGTCAGAAATCTAGAGAGAAGGTAGAGAGGCTGAAATTCTAACGAGAGAAATAGAAGTGAACGAAATTTCTTACTAGAAATGTAATTTTTGCATATTTATAGGTGAACTGATACGTGACTTCGTTGACGAGACACGTGGCCTCGTCGACGAAGTGAAAAGGCATTTCGTTGATGAAGGTAAAGAACTCGTTAACGAACTAATGGGCCTGAAATACGCCCTTTCGATATCTTTTTGTCAACGAAACACTAAACTTCGTCCATGAATCCTGCAAGGAGTTCGTCGACGAAATTGGGGCATTTGTCGACGAATCTTAGTTTGACCTTGTTGACTCTATGAGTCTAATCCTGTTTTGATAATGACAAATCACTTGGTATTTGACCTGTGCAATTGAGTTTGTGAATAGGATCAAGATTTAGAATGCACAAACGGTAAACTTGTATGGAAGCCACAAGGAACCTAAAGTACATATTACTTGGCTTAATTCATGGAACTAGAAGGATAAAAGGATGAAGAAGCAAGCTTCAAGTTCAAGATCTTCAATGGGAATAGGTATTTAGAATTGAATGTATTTACATATTTCATATGATATATTTCAAAACTCAAATATACCCTAAACTAACCTTAGGACTCATGCATTTCATGAAATATTCATTTACATTAGTTCTAGGTTGAATAAATTTTTCGAGGCAAATTTTAGAGGCCTCGTCGACAAACCCCTTGGCCTCATCAACGAACTCATGAAGGCCACTCAGTGATGAACAGTGTTGTCTCGTCGACGAATAAATACCGAAAGCCCAAAAAGTTCAGATAGTACTCATCGACGAACTCATGGCCTCGTTGATGAACGTACCCATTCGTCGACGAAGATCGGGACGCTAAAATGCGATTTAGCACGAACATGGACGAAAACCATTATTTTTATTTGATCTAACAGTTAGGATTTAATCTAGGGTCGAGAACACTTATAAAAGTAACCTGAAAACCCTAATGCCTCACTTTTTAAAGATTCTAGCGAGCATTGAACCTTACATCTCTTGAAAGCATTGAACACACTGCTAAGCCCTTGCCTACGATTTTAAAACATTCACATCAAATTTAAGCTTGGGTTACGTTGATTTTCAAAAGGCATTCTAGCGAATATTGTGTAAACAACTTTGATATTGAGGTTTCGTGATCAAACTAATTGTTTGCTTATTCTCAAATTTTTTTTTAACAAACTTATTCTCTAATATTTTATTTGAGAGATTGATTTTGAGTTATTAATTATATATACATTTTGTGAAAGATCATTATTTGAGAAAAGTTATTGTTAAAGGTTCAAATCTTTGAAAAACTATCTAGCTTATTATTTACTGAAACATTTCATCTTAGCATAATTATTGTTTAAAGAAATTATCTAATTTAATATTCTAGAGAAAATTTATTGACTAAGTGTTTTGATAAAGACTATAGTTTTGATGTCTACTGAAAATCAATTGTTTGAGTAATTTTTGTGAAGATCATAAATCTAATTTGGATTTTTGAACTATACCGACTATTCAAATAATTTTATAAAAATCATATAGTTGATTAGATCGTTGAAGCATCTTTGTCCTACATATTTTATATAATGATCATTCATCACTTATTTTAAGAAATATCATTGAATATCATACTCACACATTGAGCTTCAACTTTTATCATATGAGTATGTATTAGGTTTTTATTTTACTCACTAGCTTTGTGTAGAAACGTTCTTGAATTATTGCAGAAATTGTAATCTTCATTTTGTATACATGGTTCAAGTTATGAATCAGGATTGAGGAGAAAGTTACGTCTCTTATAAGCAGCAGGTTGTAAGGGAAGTTTTGTCCTAGATAAAGGGGCAGATTATTTAGTGGAATCCTTGAGTAGGTTACTCAAGGCGAGGATGTAGGCTAGGGTAGGCCGAACCTCATAAAATCGAGTTTGCATCTCTCTTACCCTTATCTCTATTTAAATTTCGCGTAATCATAGTGTATGTTTTATCATTTGGTGCATGTTTGAATAATTGGGTAACATTATACTCTTGATAAAGACACTTAAAATTACTCATTGGGTTGATTAATAAAAAATTGATTGCGGTAGTAATTGGTAGCTTGCAAGTTTGAAATTATCATTTTCAATATTAGAACCTAAAGGATCTAATTTTTTAAATACCTAATTCACCCCCCCCCCCCTCTTGGGATAACACCATAATTCATCAACCCTTTATAAATTTTCCTTCCACTCTGTTATTTAATTATTATAATTTTTGGGTCTCTACACCAAGGTCCTAGTATAACAAAATTGATGCACACTTAATGAACTTAGGCTTTAAAAAAAGTCTGAGTGAATCTACTTTATATATCAAGAAGACCGATGATAAAATACTTGTGGTATCTCTATATGTTGATGATCTACTCGTTACAGGAAGTAGCAATGAGCTAATTGACAAGTTTAAAGAAGAAATGAAAGATGTCTTTGAAATGACAAACCTTGGGAGGATGACATTCTTCCTCGGTATGCAGGTACGTCAAAAGCAAAATGAAATATTTCTATGCCATCATAAATATGCAAAGGAAGTCCTCAAAAAATTCAACATGGAAGAGTGCAAGCCAACTGTAACTCCAATGAATCAAAAGGAGAAGTTTTGCAGAGAAGATGGAGCTGAAAAGGTGGATGAAAGGTTGTACAGGAGTCTAATAGGCTGCTTAATGTATTTAACTGCTACCATACTAGATATCATGCATGCAGTGAGTTTGCTATCAAGGTATATGCATTGTGCTAGTGAAATTCATTTTCAAGTAGCAAAAATAATTCTTAGATATGTTAAGGGCACAATTGATTATGGAATAAGATTCAGTCAAGTTAAAAACTTCAATCTCCATGGTTATTTTGATAGTGATTGGGCAAGATGTGATGATGATATGAGAAGCACCTCAG
This sequence comes from Malania oleifera, assembly GCF_029873635.1. Classification (NCBI taxonomy): domain Eukaryota; kingdom Viridiplantae; phylum Streptophyta; class Magnoliopsida; order Santalales; family Ximeniaceae; genus Malania; species Malania oleifera. The sequence continues at coordinate 106,408,995 of NC_080423.1, read as the reverse complement.
GTAATTGTTTTAGTTGTTGCTGTTGCTGTGAACCAAACCCTTTGGCTCAGGAAACTTATGACAAATTTGCATATGAAACAACAAGAAGGCACACAAATATTTGTGGTGTAAAGACCCGAAGAAAAAATTAATATTATTAACTAATTAATTATTATTATTAAATTGAATTAATGAAATAAATAATATGATGAATATATATATATAGGATCAAGTAAGATAATAAAGTAATAATATAATATAATTAAATGTTAGTCGAATGCATTAAATGTAAGGATGATATTTGAAATTAAGTTTATAATAATATATATAAAGGTTAAACTAGATATTATATATAATAATGTTAGTGGTTAGTGGTTAGTGGATATGTAAGTAAGATTGCATGTAATTCAATTTTGAAATTGAATCTTCACAGCAAATGTCTCATTTCTCTCTCTCAACTCTCACTCCACAGCCACCTCTCTCTCTCTCTAAAATTTCTCAACGAATATTTGTCGATCGGAAAATGGAAGGTACCGTTGGATTCTTAACTCCGCCATCGATATTTCTATTAGAGCAGATTTGTTACGAGAGCGGCATAGACACCACTTCTGGTGTAAGGTGAACCCTCACTTTTTACTCAATTTTTCCTTAGATCTTCAACTAAATCGACAATCGGGTACCACCAAAGGGTCCTAGTCTCGATCGTCGTCGTTTTTACCGGAGTAAATTTTTACTTTAGAATTCCTAGGCACCACTCCAAAGCGAAAGTGTGATTTGGGAAAATAAGTAAATTAGTTATATTTGAGAGTTTAATTATTTATTTGGAATTTATGAACTTAATAATTGTCAAAATAATATTTTATTTATGGTTGATTTAATAGAATTAGGATTTGTGATTCAGGGTTCGGGTGAGCGTTGTAGGCATCTTTTTTAGGTCCTTGTTAGCATAGCTTAAGAAACCAGGTAAGGGGAAATATATATATTAAACCAGATTTTATGAATTAAACAAATAAATGGATTATGTTATGTATATATGTATATGTTTTCGTATGAGTTTTGTAACGACCTGCTTAATTAACTGGGTATATGTTTTATTTTATTTTTTTACACTAACATTCTACATGCTCTGATACCATGCTGGGGGTAAACCCAACCAAAACCTAAGCAGCAAGAAGCGAAAATCATGTAACATAATCATAAATCATTACATACAATACCAAAGTTCAGAAACGTTTTCCCCAAAATATATATATATATATATCACTGTTCCCAAAATAATCCCAACTGGTGAGGGCTATACAAAAATGCTCCCAAAATGATACTCACTCTTTGACAGGGCACTACTGACGCCCCTCTACCTGCGAGCCTGATCTGCTCGTCTACCTGGATCACCTGAAAAATGTTTCAACACTGGGATGAGTCAACGTTCAGTAAGAAGAAATATGCTATTACTAGTGTGTGACAAATGAGCTACTATATATCATGAAATTTGTTTTCATATAAACATGAATAACTGAATACAAAAGTACAGTACAAATAATAAAATACACCACCCCTTTCCATGTTGATTAACATAGCAGCATTATAGGTTATAATTCAAAGTACTTCTAATGTACATAAATATGGTCCCTGTTTATGTAAATCCATACATATGTAATAGTAACTGAAACTATTCCCTATGACTATCTATGTGTCATGACTTGCCCCCCTTCATTACAAGGTTGTGTGGCCTATAGGCTGGATTTACCCTGACTGGCCAACCAGGAATAAATCACTGAACTCCGTCAGTCGACCTACCCACCTCAACCCATATCTGGATGGGGAGCCTAACCTCTTCAAGGGCCTAAGTGGTCGACCTTACCACGTATTATCTAAATAGGTAATTGCACTAAATAAGTAACATAATATCTATAACAACGGTACCGTTTAATATATATATATATATATATGATTTGTCGTGATTTTGAAGTACTAAAATAATTATGATGCTGTATAAACTGTATCTGTGATTCATACATAATATTGAGAACTGAATAATCATAATACTGAAATTCATAAAATCATGAAACTAAATTCGTAAAACATATCCCCGTACCATATACATATTCACAAGCCACACCATACTAATTACATAATTTTCGTAATTAAATAAATTGTATCATATTTTAAGAAATGCCTAGCATAGCATATTTCTCTTACCTGACTACTGGAAAGTTTCTAGAGAATACAAGCCTAACACCCGCAGGGCCTCCTACAAAACATCCTGAAACCAACATATGTCAGAACAAAATATCAGTATTTTTTCGTCTATATCATTTCCTATAGCTTCTAGAAAGCCAAAAACTAGCTAAAAGACCTTACCCTGAATTTGGAATGAAATCCAACTCTGTTTTCCCGACGATCCGCCCTGGCAGATGTGCAGAGAACTCCGTCAGGAGTGTCGTGGTAGCTTCAAATCGTCGATCCGACGACTGGTGGGGCCGGAATCGAAGAGAGAAAGGAGAGGGAGACGTAGAGAGAGAGAGGGGAGAGAGAGAGCTCGGTGAAAAATGATAAAAATCTCGAGTTTCCACTATTTATATAGCCAGGTTCGTCGACAAGACACGTCACCTCGTCGACGAGACCCTGTGTTCGTCGACAAAATTCAGAGCAGCTCGAACCGTCTCTCGGTATTTACTCGTCCACAAAGCCCTGTGTTCGTCGACGAAATTCTGAAGACCTTCGTCGATGAAACTGGGCAATTTTCCTGAAATTGTTTTTATTCTCCAAAATGCAATGTCGTCGACGAAGTCTACAGCCTCCTTCTGTTTCGGTTTCTATTTTCTTTCCCTCTTTGTTTAAATTCCATTATTTTTCAAGTTACTACAAGTTTAAAATGTCAACCGTTTAAATTATGATTTCTGAGCCTAAGGTTCTTTTATTAGTTGTGTATATCTGAAAATGGACTGATGAAAGTGAAAGATTTTTCAGGATAATTATGTAAGAAATTAAAGGTATATTTTCAGTATATGAATGTTAAATGTAGGTTGGCTTATTTTATAGGAAACATATGAATTTTACTGTTAAATTGTATGGCATAAGTAAAATGGAAATTCTGTGTTGAATTATGTTATGTGTATGAGATAAATGTTATACAAGAAATGCAATAAGAATGAAAATGTTATATGAACTATGCTGCATGTGATTGTTAATGTAACCGTGTAAATGATGAATAGCTAAAGGGAGCTGTAGACTAACTGATGTACAGCTAAAAGGAGCTGTAATACGACTAACTGATGTATAGTTAAAAGGAGCTGTAGTACAAATGCATGAAATAAAATGAAATAAATGAAATGAAATGGAAATGAAATGTGAAATGTGAACAACGTAAAATGAAAAAGAGTCACGTAAAGTGAAATGTTATGAAATGTCAAAGTTAAGAACATGAACAGATGAGAGATACAGAATAATGATAGACAAAATAATGTATTACAGTAGTATCAGTATGTATGCTAGTATAACATGGTACGTGTAAGAACCTAAACCATGAGATGTGGGTTTATTACGTAAAAGAGGGGTAAAAAAAATGGAATTCTACAGATTTCGTCAACGATGCCATAATTCGTCAACGAAGGTAGAAGGCTTCTCGTCGACGAAATTCAGAGGTTCGTCGATGAAAAAAAGCCGAGAGGTGGAAGTTGGAAATATCAGGATTCGTCGACGAAATTTTCATCTCGTCAACAAGAAACACCAATTCGTCAACGAAATCCCCCGGGTCAAAGGTCTTTATAAGGATATTTGTAGTTTCTTCTTGGCTAAGTTATGGTTTTCCTCTCTCTCTCTCTCTCTAGGATTCGAAGCTCTCTCTCTCCTCGATTCCTTCACTATTTGTCGCCTAATTCGCAAATCCAAAGTTACCACGAGGATCAGTGAAGGATTCTCTATGTTTCTAGTGGATCGAAATTCCGTTTCGAGTGTTTTCGGGTTTCAAGCTAAAATCGAGGTAAGGCTCGGTTTTCATTTCTAATTCAGTATATGCGTAGTAGTACGGATTGTAAGTATGTATTGTACTGTGGTTTGTAGGTTTTAGAGTCTCAGTTCATAGTTTTGAGGACCGTAGAGTTCGTAGTTGGAATTCGGATTAAGGTAAGGGGATTCTGTTTATATCAGTTCATTTTCGAAATCAAGATCGGTAAGCTTGTAGGCTACGATCGTATGTATGTTTTGGTAACTTATTTGAGAAATATATCGGGTAAAAATGCGATATTTTTGGGTTACAGTTTTTAGAAAAATTGGGGATTTTGGGTATCATCTCTACTTGGTTTGGAAAACTATTGGTTTTTGTTAAAACTGTATTATTGAGGTGACCATAATCCATATTTGCATAAACTATATACTTGAAATTGTATATGATATGATTTGCCGTAAACCAAATAAGTGTGGTATGTATGGTTGTATGTATTTGTTCCAGATATTTGTAAAACAGCTATGTGGCGGCTTATTACTGTACGTTGAAATGTATAGGACGTGAGTTCCAAAATGATTCCAGGGATTTGTAAAACAGCCATGTATCGGTTAACTACCATGGGCGAGAGTGGCTGGCTCTATATCCGGGTTGTGAAATATCACCAGTATGTTTTGGTTGGTCACCGAAGGGGGCGTTCTACACCGTATGTAGCAATGTAATCACTATTGGGCCTGAGTTGTCGCATTGTAGTTGCGTATGTAGCAATGTAATCGATATGAGACTAGGTGATCTTGTGTAGTTGCATATGTAGCAATGTAATCACTATTGGGTCTGAGTCGTCGCATTGTAGTTGCATATGTAGTAATGTAATCAATGTGAGACTAGGTGACCTTGTATAGTTGCGTATGGAGCAATGTAATCACTATTGGGCCTCGTTCATTGCAGAGTAGTTGCGTATGTAGCAATGTAATCGCTGTGAGACGAGGTGACCTTGTGTAGTTGCGAACTAGTGTGACGACACTGACTGTATGTTTTGGGTATCGTATGTACTAGAATGGTTTTGTTAAAATACTGGAACTGTATGTATATGTATGAAACTGTATGTAAATGTTTCAAACTGTATCGTATTTTTTATAGTGTTATTAAGTATGTAAAATAACACCGGTATGTCACACAGTGATATAACCTGCTTTCTTCCTTACTGAGAGGTGTCTCACCCCGAATGTACGTACAATGTTTTTCAGGACCTTCAGGTAGCCGTAAGTAGCATTCTAGCGTCTGGAAGCAAGGGTGTCATAGCTACTGTTCGTACCTATTAGGTACGAGTTTTGGTATTTAGGTTGTCGGGATGGTTTTTGTAGACGCTTGGGGTATGTGTTGTGTTGTGGGGATGTATATCCTAACTTGTATAGACTTTAGTATGATACTGGTTGTGTATAAAAGACCGTATTCTGCTGCGAATTATGAATAAGTATGGATGTTTGTATGTATGTATGTGGGCATCCGTTCACCCCAACGGTTTGTGAAATTAGGAATAGCTTCCCAAGAGTGGGGGTGAATTGGGTTCTAAAAATTTCTTTTAATTCCTTTTAAGATACCTTAAACTTCCTTTATTTTTTTTAACCAATTCTTGACTTGTTTTTTTAATTCTTTAATCACTCAAGAACTTAGTTCTTTTATCCAATCAATACCACAATTAAACAACCAATCAATTAAACACAATCTTCAAACCAAACAATCAATTTATTTTCCAAGCACAAGTTAAACAATAAACAATCAAACCAAGATATAAAGTATTCAGCACTTTGGTAATATAATAACTCAAGGTGGTTGTTTGTTTATATTTGCCAAATTTGAACCAAACCCTGTAGTGAATGAGAATTTATACTAGCTGATGTAAAGCCCTGTATAGATGAATCAAATCACTCTTTCCAAATATTTAGAACTCAAATAAACTCTTGGTAAATTTATCTTTGGGGTGTTAACCAAGTAACGTACTCCCGTATGGTTTCCGCAAGATATGGTGTAACCAACGTATTACCTTTTGGTTTCCGCACCCAAATCAAAAATTGGACTTTAAGTTTACTTGATTTCCAAATATGCGTAGTATGTATAATTTAGATATTTAAATCATCCACGCAGTTGTATATGAACTGAAAATAAAGAATAGGGAAAAAGAGAGTGAGACGGAGATTTTTACGAGATTTGGCTTCAACATAGCCTACGTCCTCGCCTTTGGCAAATCACCAAAGGATTCACTAAAACCTGTTCCGTTGACGGGTGGAAAAAACCTTTACAACACTCCTTTGTTAAGACTAGAGCCCACCTTCTCCAAACGATATCCCCTTGTTCGGTCACTCCTTACATAGGCTAGAGCCCGCCTCTCTAAGCAATATTTTCTTGCTTAGTCAACAATCCAAAAGACCCTTGGAATCGTCAAAGAACTACAAGAAACAAGATATAATCTGCGTACAAGTATACTCTCTCAAAGAGCAAGTTAGTACAATTTCAGCATTATATACTTTGAATGTAAAATATCAATATAAAATACAATGAAGCTTAAGTGTAGAATTCACCAATATCCTTCTTAGAAGAGGATTAGCAATAGGAATTCAAAGGAGGAAGGATTAGCACTTCAGAATATCTCAGCAAAATAGATTTGCAAAGAGTGAGCAAGAGAGCTTTGAAAGAACAAGAGTGCTTTCAACTTTACAAGCAAATTTTTCAATTCTTGGATATATTTTGATTTGCAAAACCATGTATTTATAGGCTTTCAAAACTTGTTTCCATGTTGCAAAAGTTTCCTTTAAGTGTTTCCTAAAATTTTAGAAAGTTTAGAGCTCAAACGATTATATTTTAAAATATTAGAATTTAAAAAATTTGCCTATTGAACAGTGTTCAGACATCTGAAGTCGCAAGTTCAAAAGTCTAAACTACTACTGCCTTCTTTATATTCTGTCCAGAAAATCTTCAGACGTCTGAGGTCGTTTGTTCAGTCATCTGAAGTCCCTCTCGTGAACAGTGTTTAGATGTCTGATAGCAATGAACCCATTTCAGTGTTTTGGCCATAAATTTTTCTGCATAACTCCAAATTAGGTGTTCTTGGTGTCAAAAGAAAGCTAAGAAAAAATCCTACAACTTTCATGTTGAACATATTTTAAAATAATGAGATTTTGATATAGGAAAATTCACTTCAATGCGGCTATATAAAAATTGACAGCATTTGGAAGAACTCTTTTTTGTGCTTTTCATTCTAAAAATGATTCTAACCCTTTTAAAATAATTTTTGACCTTATAAAAATATTTTTCAAGTATTTTAAAAGGTATCTAGGTCCAAGAAGTTAACCTAAGAGTTTCAAAATATTTCAAACAATATTTTAAACATTAAAGTACTTACATGAAAACTTCTAAAACTTTAACATTTTAGATTCTTGAGTCTTCATGCTTTGTCCTTGGATTGAGTCCATATTTTCTTCAAGCTTTCATATTTTTTGAGCTTCCTAACTTTGCTTTTATTTGGCTCTTTTGACTTTAATATGCCTTGACTTTCAACAACTCATTTATGTCCTCATATTCTTCAAGGTTTCATATATCATCTTTAAATCCATACTTTGACTCTTTTAAGCTTCATTTGATTCTTGTAAGCACTTTGACCTTGCTTTCTCATATATGAGCCCTGAAATATCATTACTCACACAAATACATTAAATTTCACTTGTTTGTTAGCATCAAAATAAGATAACAAGATTTTAAACCTTGTAAGACCAATAGGTCGGACCCTCTATTTGTATTGTATCAGGTATGTTATAAATTGATACAGAGGCAAGTTAGGTTACTAAATTCACACCTGGGACCCACCTGCGGGTTCGGGGAGTGACTATACGTGTTATGGACGGGGCAAACTCTTTGCCCGAGGGCTTGCTGAGAAAGGAAAGTGCCCTAGTAGGTATCAGATGTAACAGTAGACTACATAACATATTAGGACAGAGGGAAATTACTTATATGGGCGGGTAAATTTCCTTATTCTCAGGAGTCTTTGTTGGTAAACTTTTGTATGAACTGTGTGAGTACAAGATTACTTTCTCACTTGAGGGCTTACTGAGTAATGTAAGTGTCCTAATATGCTTCAGCTGTGACCATTGGTTGCCTAAAGTATCAGAGTAGAGGGGTGCTACTTGTATGGGCGGGTAATCACCTAAATTCTTAGGAAATCTTGTTGGTAAAATACCTTATATGTGTTTGATCAGGCTCAGGAAAGGATTTTAGAAATTATGATTAAATGCAAATGATGATTTTATATGTTATTTACAAACCTCATGTTGGCCATACGCTGATTTAATATATTGTTTCTTCCCTTACTGAGATGTGTCTCACCCGAATACAAATCTATCTTTTTTTAGGACCTCTACGTGATTGAGCTTAAAAAGCTCGGAGTTGTTACAACATTTTTGAGAAAATGAGTATAAACTTGCGATTATATTTTGGGTTATATCTAAGATTTATGTTTTATGTTTTAAGTTTTCTAAGTTATGAATGGTTGTGAATACTGGATGTTGGAGATATGTATATATATGTATATACAGGTTGATGGATGGATTATTTGGGATTTTATAGTTTGAAACTCTGGTATTTTATTGTTGGAGGATTATATTTATGTTTTTCGCTGTGTAATTGATGATAGAATGGTAGGTATCAGGTAAATGAATGGATGACGTGGCACTTGGGTCCCACCAGGCAGGTTCGGGGCGCCACGATGTAACGACCTGAAATTTTCATCCTTTTTTTTTTTTTTTCTATATCAATATAATTTCTAATACCTTGCATGAGCATAGCTATCATCATCACGACCCAGAGCGGGACCTTGGTAACCTGTGCATTTCATATAACTCCTAAGCAGTAGAAGTACATACATATCCAACATATTCCAAAATACAATATTGGAGTACTATATACCTAGTTGTACTTAGAAGTACATACATATCCAACATATTCCAAAATACAATATTGGAGTACTATATACCTAATTGTACTCATACACATATATACATAACACTTCCCAAAAGTATCAAAAATAATGTGGGCTCCATAGATCAGCCCAAAACTCACCCCAAAACTACGTTGACTCAACCCCACCTCTACCTCTGAGCCAACCCTGCTCGCCTCTCTGGATTACCTGAAATGTTTAATAATGTTGGGGTGAGACACCTCTCAGTAAAGAGAAATATGTTATTACCAGTGTTTGGCATATAAGTTAATTGGCAACATATCATTTACTTAATAATGTATATGATATACATCAAGAAAAACATTTGTATAATAACACATGCTTAAGTCATTTAGAATATGAAAATTTATGAGTTATCTATTCAAAAGTACTTTTATCTATAATAAGTAATCTTTGTTTTCTATGTGTACTATGCATAAACATAAATCTGTAAACTTCCCTTTGGATATGACTATATGTCATGACTTACCCCTTCATGACTAGATTGTGCAGCCCGTAAGCGGGGCTAAACACTGATTGGTCTTTCAGTGCTAGCCTAACTATATGCATATCTAGATTCTTATAGCACGAAAGATGTAACAACCTGCTTAATTTAACATAAATAATAATAATCTCAACCCGAACCCATGGGTGGCGGGGATAACCTGACATAAACAACGAAAACCTAAGCAGCAGTTAGTATAAAGTCTCAATCATCCAAATATAAAACATAATGACAAAGTTTACTACATCATCAAAATACTGTATTTACATACATCCTCCAAAACATCAAAATAACCCTAGGATCGTACAACAAAAAATAATCCTGATCCTACTACAAAACCTTACCCTCCTAGTGGGCTAACTTAATAAGCTCAACGGCGGCCACGACCCGCCGGTCTCTCAGGGTCTCCTGAAAAATTAATTAGGTTTAGGAGTGAGACACTTCTCAGTAAGGGAAAATAAACTAAATACAGTTGTGTGGCAACATGAACATTTAATGCAATTATACATATACAGTACATTTCATATATCTGTAAACATTCATCATATTATACTGAATCCTCATATACTTTCATATTTATTAATGAATCATAACGTTCATAAAACATTTGTGATAGCTAATAATACTGAAAACATACCTAGGATGAATAGCTAGCTAATGTCATGTATTACCCTCCATGACGGGTTGTGCAGCCCGAAGGCAGGACCCGACAATGGCTGGCCGACCACTTCCGAGCCAAAAATGTCTATAAGTACGATGGGCCCACCACACCTTGGTCCAGACTACCAGGTGGACGTTTACAACTCTACACTGAAAGTCACATCGACTATCCATCTCCCACCCCCTCGTGGGGTGGTTAGCACAAGTCTGAACATAGATATTTGATCTATATAGCTACCGTATTGAGCTCCTGAAACTGAATTAAACTAACATCCGGGTTCTGATAACATATAATACATGATATTATAGCAGCCTCGTGCCCATTATTTCATAAATACGGCCTTGTGCTGAACATTTCATAAATACGGTCTTGTGCCGAAAACGTTTCATATATCTACACGGCCTCGCACCAGAATCATTTCATATATATACACGGCCTCGCGCTGGAATCATTTCAAGTATATACATTCTGAAAATAAATCAATTATCATGTATTTGTCAAAATTATCATAACATAACGTATCTTTTCATAATAATTGAAAACATGCTTTGCTCGTAAAATCTTCCATATCATAACACTTTTCATGAAAAATAACATTCATGCCACACAAAGTTGGATAAATCATACATTTCATTCAAAAACCATAATTCTCGTACAACAGTAGTATTTTCCCCAAAAATGCATTTACTCCATAACATTCAAATATCGTACATAATTTTAGAAAATCAATTTGCTCATAAATAATAGTAATTTGCGTGAAAATAATTGCTTTAATTTATTCCCTTACTTGGCTACTGAGAAAGCCCCTAAAATATCCTAGTCTAACACCCGTAAGGTTTCCTTATCAATACCCTGAAAATGAAAACTCTCAGTACCAAATTTCAGTATTTTCACGTGTATATCATTTTCTATAACTTCCGTAAGATCAAATTTGGCTTTAAAAGTCTTACCTAAACTTAGGGATGACTTCCAACTGGTTTTCACCGACGATCCGCTCCGGCATATTTGGAGAGAACTTCCCCAGGAGCGTCGATTCAGCATGAAATCAAAGAGAGAAGAGAGAGAAATCGTAGAGAGAGAGAGAGAGAGAGAATGAGAGATTTCTTAATGGTGAAGTAAAAATCTGGATTTTTTATATTTATAGGACTGGATTCGTCGACAAGCCACGTCATTCGTCGACGAGTCCTTTAATAATTTCTTCGACGAAATTCAGACTACTCAAAACCTCTCTCGGTATCACCTTGTTGACGAATCTTGCTTTCGTCGACGAGGTCCTCTTATACCCTCATCGACGAATCCCCTGTGTTCGTCGATGAGACCCTGATAACTTCTCTCAGTTATTCCTTACAAAGTGCAATGTCGTCAACTTCCTCCTTCTGTACTGTCTCCATTTTCCACCCTCTTAATCATTATTTAAATGTTATTATTCTTCGGGTTATCACAAAAGACCCACTCCACCTGGTCCGGACGTCAGGGAGCTCAAAACTCTACTTAAGGGCACAATTAGATGTATCATACTCTATTTGAGATGTATGGTTGCATTGTTTATACTGTATCGCAACAGTACCGTGCTCTGTAAACTGTTATGTTCCATTGGGGTCTAATACTGTATATTAATATTTCTATATAAATCTAACTGTTTTACCATGATTCTATATTTCTGTAGTAACCACGATTCTGTATCAACTGTATAGTCATGATGCTGTAATAACTATATATTTGTATATTCTGTAACTGTAATTTTGTATTCTATATGTCATGACTTTATAGTCTGTATAATTTATATTTCTATATGTCATGGTTCTATAAAATTCTATATAATCATGCATCTGTATATTTATGTATAATCATGTTAATAAAAACACTACATAATCAATTCTGTAAAATATTGTATAATCTTGTTTTAAAATATACTATGTAATCATAATTCTGTAAAATACAGTATATCATATAAATTGTAGTTCTGTATAAATTTATATAGTCATAACTCTGTATATAAAACTCTATAAGTTATGTTTCATAATATTGTAGGCTATATAATCATGTTTCTGTAAAATTGTATAACATGTTTCTGTAAAAACTATATATAAGCATAATTTTGTACTCTGTTTGAATAATGAATAATATAACAGTAATTCTCATGCCACACCACTAAATAAAATTCCATATAAATATATTCCGTAAAATTGTATAATTTTCATGCTTTGATCAAATACTATTTTTGTAACAAACTCAATTTCTTAATATAAAATGTAATATAATAAATAGAAAAGTCGACCTGAACCTGTGGGTAAACACCTGTCAATCACAGTGGAAACCTAAGCAGCAGTAAGCATAAAATCTAAATCATCCATCCATAAACATAATACTACAACATCATAATACTGTATTTTATATACATCCTCATAAACATCAAAATAACTCTAGGATCAAACACAAAATAATTCTGACCCTAGTAAAAAATTTCACTCTCCTAGCGGGGTAATACCACTGACTCCACGACGGCTACGACCCGCCGGCCACTCAGGGTCTCCTGAAAAATATATTTAGTTCGGGTGTGAGACACTTCTCAGTAAGGGAAAATAAACTAAATACAGCTGTGTGACAACATAAATATTTAAGGCAATTATACATATATAGTACATTTCATATATCGGTAAACATTCATCATAACATACTAAATTCTCATATACTTTCATATTTATTAATAAATCATAGCGTACAAAAAACATATGTTATAACTAATAATACTGAAAACACACCCAGGATGAATAGTTAGTTAATGTCATGTATTACCCCCCATGACGGGTTGTGCAGCTCAAAGGCGAGACCCAACAATGGCTGGTCGACCACTATCTAATCAAATATGTCTGTAAGTACGATGGGCCCGCCACATCCTGGTCCGGACTGCCAGGTGGACATCCACACTCTACTAAAAACCACATCGACTATCCATCTTCCACCCCCTCGTTGAGTGGTTAGCACTAATCTGAACATAGATATCTGATCTATATAGTTACGGTACCGAGTTCTTGAACTGAACTAAACTAACATCCGGGTTCTTATAACATATAGTACATGATAGTATAGCATCTTTCATAATCTCATAATTATGGCCTCGTGCCGAATATTTCATAAATACGGCATTGTGCCGATCATACGTAAATACGGCCTCGCGCTGAAATCATACATAAATATGTCATTCTGAAAATAATCCTTTTATCATGCATTTATCAGAATCATAATATACTATATATTTCCATAACTTCTCAAATCATACTGCATTCATATCATTATCATATCATAATATTTCTCCATGTAAAATAATATTCATGCCACACATTTGCTGTATAAAACTATACATTGCATTTGAAAATCATGATTTCTGGCATCTCATACATATATACACGTTTCAACATAATAACAGTATTTTTCCCAAACGTGCATTAATTCCATAATATGCTAATATCATACATATTTTCAGGAAATTAGTTTGCTCATAAATAGTAGTAATTTGAATGAAAAATAACTGCTTTAGTTTATTCCCTTACCTGACTACTGAGAAAGCCCTTAAAATATTCTAGTCTAACACCAGTAGGATTTCCTAATCAAGACCCTGAAAATGAAAACTCACAGTACTAAACTTCAATATTTCTACGTGTACATCATTTCCTATAACTACCGTAAGGTCAAATTTGGCTTAAAAAATCTTACCTTAACTTAGGGATGATTTCCAACATGCTTTCACCAACAATCCGCTCCGGCAGATTTGGAGAGAACTTCCCCAGGAGCGTCATGGTGACTTCGGATTGTCGATCTGGCGTAAATCTGGCCCAAAATCAATGAGAGAGATAGAAAGAGAGGACCGAAGGGGAGAGAGAGAAAATGAAAGATGGCTTAATTGTGAAGTAAAATCCGGATTTTTCTATATTTATAGAACTAGATTCGTCGACGAGCCACGTCATTCGTTGACGAATCCTTTAATAATTTCGTTGACGAAATTCAGTCGGCTCAAAACCTCTCTCGATATTTCTTCGTCAACGAATTCTGTTAAACCCTCGTCGACGAATCTTCTGTATTCGTCAACGAAGTCAACTTCCTCCTTCTGTTACTGTTTCCATTTCCCTTCCTCTTTATTATTTAAATTTCATTTTTATTTGGGTTGTCACAATTTTATACTGGTAGAGTGTCTAATAAAGTCGACATAACATGTATTCCCCTTACCTCACTATCTAATTCTAGATATTATTTAATAATCTCACGCATGCGACATTCATAATTTTCAACACCCTGAAATAACACTCATATAATTCTCAGTCACGCAACTGAATTTACCATAATAATTATCACATTCATATTTTCTCCAACTCCACATATCCAACATTTCTAAACTATAATTTACTTGAGCTCCTGGAAAGATACCCGCTGGGGTCCTCAACACATACCTATAGGGTCACAAAAATGTCCTAATCCTAAAAATACAACACCCCAATGTTACTTCACAAAACTCTTGTATATCCTCATATAATACAAAATCTAACTTAAATAAACTTGGTAATACTAAAAATATCCAAATAATTTACTTACCCTGATTTTGTGATGGTGTCTAAATTGGCCTAACTAATAATCTACTCCAGCAGACTTGAAGAGAATCTTTCCAAGAGTAACGTGGCGGTTTTCGATCATCGAACTGGCAAAGAACGAAACCGAAAATCTAGAGAGAAGGTAGAGAAGACAATTTTAGAGAGAGAGAGAGAGAAAGAGAAGATTGCTGCATGAAAAAGTTCGCTGAAATCTGAGTTAAGCATATTTATAAAATGCGGATTCATCAACGAGACCCGTCACCTCGTCGACGAGTCCATGAAGGGAGTTCGTCGACGAACTCGTAACCCTCGTCGATGAACTTTAGGCTCTGCTAAACCCCTCTCAGTAAGTTCTCGTCGACGAGACACGAGTCCACGTCGACGAGCCCAAGAAGGCTTCTCGTCGACGAGCGCTCTGCGTTCATCGATGAGACCCTTCTAAGTCCCTCTTGAAATTTTCCTTTTCTCTCTTTTCTTTTATTATTTAATTACTATAATCCTTCGGGTCTCTACACACGAAGCACGATTTATTCAGGTATAACACGGCAGATTGGGTTTTCGGGTTCGGGGCGTTACATGTGGATAACCAAGCTGCAATTTCAATTGATAATAATTCAGTGTTCAATGACAAAACAAAACATTTCAAAATAAAATTTTATCTTCTAAGAGATGTACAAATGGAAGGAGAAGTGCAATTGATCTACTGCAAAACAAAAAATCAAAGTGTTGATATCCTAACAAAGACACTTCCAAAGATTATATATGAATTCTTGAGGCAGAAGTTTGGTGTATGCAGCAGCTCCAGAATCAAGGAGGAGTGTTGACTGGCATGACTCATGAAGTTAAATCAGTTTTATTTGTTGTTATTTTTTAGGAACTGAATCAACTTTATTTGTTACTATTATTTAGGAACTGAATAAGTTTTATTTGTTGTTATTCTTTAAGATTATAACCATTTCTTCATGCTAATTTTAGGCACTTCGCTGCTTAACAGGTATCATATGATTATAGAACACACATGATCCACTCCTCTACTTTACCCAACTTGTTTTAATTTTATGTACTTCATTTTTTCAATTTTTCATTCAAGTTACATAATAAATCTAAGATATCTAAATCTATTAATGTTATTAATTTCTTGATTATCAAGTTTAACTCTCTCAATTACGATTCCTTACATTACTAAAATTTTCTATAAATTTATATAAATACAATATCTTCAATATATATATAATGAGTGGTTGTGGAAATTATTGGGTCAATTTTTTGTGGATAATATTTTAAAAGGTAATAAAGATTTTATTCAAGTGACTAGCTTAAAATGCAGGTTAAAAGTTGTTTCATCTTCTCTTACTTAAATACTATAAATTAAATATTCTACTATTTAGGTGAGAAATATTTAGACATGATAACTGCAATCTTCTTAGCCTAAATTTAATTAGGAATGATGAAGTTTACATGCACCTCATAATTTTATATTGTATATATCAAAATTGTTTTATAAAATAAAACCTAGTCATCCTTATAGCCAAGTTCTTAATATATGTCTAAAGAGATCACACAAAACATCATTGTAAAATGAGAGTTTATATGATAAAAGCATATCAAAGTCATAAAGTCATAGGTAATTATTACTGCCAAAAAGATAAGTGTTCATGACTAAGCAAAATCACCAAGTAAAATCAAATTGTATCAATAATTATAAGTACTAGTAAGAAAAGAGTCACGAATAAAGTTTCACTAATAATTTATTAGTATCATGGTCTTATATTGCATATTTATTGGAGAGATCTTAAACTTATAAAGAGAGTTTGAATTTCAATTAAGTGAGTTGTTTTTATAAGACAAAACTCGTAAGGTTAATAGGTTAAAATAAACAATACTTTATCTAAATTGAGTCTAAGACCATTATATTTGGCATCAAAACCATCCTATAATAGTATCATGTGAGTAAATTCTATACAAAAGTGTAAGTCATTTTGATAAAGACGTTAGAATGTGTATTAGAGAGATATAAGTTTACTAAATATAAAAAGAGAACAATCGTTTTAATAAACGTATAAAAATATAGGTCAAAAGACACTCACTATCTTAGGATTTGTCAAAGAGACACAGATATTTCCTATGGTTTCAAAAAAGACACAGATTTTTTTCTAAGGTTTCAAAGATATTAGAAACCTCTCATGAGGTTTGTCAAAAAGATAAAAACATTCCTTCAAAAAAATTATCTTTTTATAAAATACAATGAGGGGGTTTGTATCTTTTTAAAAGGCTTTACAATTCTTAAAACTTCAGAGGAAGTTTGGAATTTTTGAAATCTCGGGAGAAGTCATTATCTTTTTGTCAAATTTTTTGCTCAAAATTTTAATAAAAGCTTTTATAATAATTTATAAAATTTTAAATTTTCAATAAATGTATATTTTTTTTCATCAAATTTTGAAGGTTTAATATTTTATAATTTAAATAAATAAATAAATAAATAAAAAGGAGGAGTAGAAGACAAATGCATGGTGTGGAACAGGTGGAAAGGTCGTCCTTACAATCAACGCATGTGGCCTTTGGCTTTTCTTTTCGGTAAGTGAAATTCTGATGGCCAAGCTAATTCGGTCGGTCCAATTATTATTTTTTTTTAATATTCAATTTCTTGTACTGTACAGTCTGAACCGTACGTGCTATCTCTCTGCGATTCCAGACCTTTGCATTTCGCTCCTTTCACCCTTTGTCCCGGTGTCTCCCTCTTGTCGCTGTTGACACGTGGAAAGGCATACGGTTGGATTTGTCACGTGCAGTGATGTTAGCGTAACATGCCACGTGGATGACATTGTCTTGTCATCACGCAAAACGCCCATTTACATAGTTTTTTCCGTTTATTATTAATTTAAATAAAATATTAAAAAATACTCTATTTATGAAAAAATTTTCCAGTCTAATACTTACGCAATCTCGCAATTTGGTGTTACGAGATTTGTCATAAACATAAAAGTTATGATCAAGCAAATCTCACAATTTCGTCCTGTGAGATTTAAATATGCGCCAGAAATTGGGCAATCCTGTCAATTAAATTTCACAGATTGGTCCTGCAAAATTTAAACATGCATCAGAAACTGGGCAGCCCTGTCAATTAAATCTCGCAGGTTGGTCTTACAAGATTTACCAGGTATATATTTTAAATTAAAAATGTATTATACGAATTAAAAGGACAAAATATTCTAATTTGAAGTTAATAACTCAAAATGTGTTTTAATTTATAATTTTTAAAAAAAATTATAAAATATTTTTCTATTTAATTGAATGAATTGTTAATCTAATTTAATGTTCAAACATATAGAACTAAGCAAAAATCATATGTATGAAAATTTTTAATTTCTTCTTCTTTAACAATTATCATGCTTTAGGATTTTTTTTTTTCTTTACTTATAATACTTCTAAAAATAATATAAATGGATTAAATGTTATTCATTGCAATAGTCAAATTTAAAAAAAAAATAAAAAATTATGAGAATGCACATATATATTGTAGAGATCTAAGGTCTTAGGTTAGCCATGTTCTTTCCTTCACTTTTTGTGTACATTTCACATCTCACTCCGGCATACATATTTTATACATAAAAGTATGAAAATATCTTATAAACAAAACTTCATAAAAGTCCATTTATACAAATAACTTCAAACCATAAGTATATTTAAATTGCAACACAATGTAAGGATTGGTAACTTAAGATAAATATAAGTAGGCATCATAGAATATATGATGGTGCAAATATTTTTATTTTTATTTTATAAATTTCAACATGAAATAAATAAGAAACAACTTTTTAAAATCCATAATGAAAACATAGTGCTTATGTTGGATAAAATCATATAATTTTTTTTTTTTTCATAGTTTACATTTCTTAAATGTCATTCTTGATAATATTATATGAAGTGTGCACAAGACACATGAAGGTACAAATGAAATGAAAATAATCAAATGCTACAGAAATGAAATAAAAATAATCAATGATATACAAATGAAAAAAAAAATCAATGCTATACAAATGAAATAAAAATAATCAATGATATAGAAATGAAATGAAAATAATGTTATACTACTCGGTGCTGCAGCGAGGTCGTCTTCGGGGTCGTGGTGGCTGTCGTTTGCGCTCTCTCCCTGCTGGTCATCTGCATCAAGTGCCCTATCCCGCCATCTTGTATATGGATCATCTCCGTCAAGTGGTACTGCATAATCATCATCCATGCGAAGCACACGCGAAGAGAACTGATATGATGTCTCTAGAAGAGAACGAGGCGGCATAGTAGGTGCATCGACCTCCTCCCCACCGAAAATGTCGTTTAATAAAAATGACATCGATGGGGTGGCACCAGAGTCAGATGGGGCGTCAACCGGTCTACTGGACGGTCCCACAATATCAACTGCACTGGAAGGCGCATACAGTGCTGATAGACCGAACACGTACTCGGCTCGTACAACCGATGGCGAGGTGATGGGACTCACTGGATGATTAGAGGAGGCATGTCATCCTCCTCGTATTGGAGCTAGTCGACCTCTTTGTGCTGGTACATCAGGTCGAGAAGTTGGGATCCGTTGGCTGTCCTCGTGGATAAGGTCCAATGCAGCACTCGTCAATCGGTTGATAGCGAGATCTAGCGAGATCTGATCTGCCTCATGTAGTATGTAGCTTGCAGGATACGAAAAAATTTGGTCAACCCATGCAGATCGTAATGTACACATAACAAAAGGAAGTGTGGGTTAAAATCTTCTTATAAGGCTTAAATGTACAGCAGTGGTCCTGTCGACAAAGCGGTGTGTGATGGACCTATACCAGGTGAAGTATGGGTCATCCGGACACATCGGACCGTCCTCCGCCACTCCTGGTATGATGTACTCTCACCGATGCTCCCACGCAATTACGAATATCGCATGTGTAGTCGCCCAATCCATGACCCCTCGACCGCGCCCATCCATGCCATGGAGGTCATCCCCAACTACATCTACCCCCAACGTCAGAAAGCGGTTGGGAATCCTGTCGATAGCCGAACTGCCGCATGACTCGGTCAGGGAGATACCACTCGATAATATGAAAGCATATAAGTGGCACTCAGGCTATCTAGAGATCACTCCCGACTGCACAATGGGGAGGTAGGTTAACTAGAATCTCACTCGTGTAAGGCCTCCATAGGAACTGCACTTAAACATAAGTAAAAGTTAAGCGAACTATACGTAACTAAAAGAAAGAAAGAAAGTACTATGTGCTACACTTTAAGGTATATGTCCAACTCAAACCAATACCAAGGCAATGTGTGTAGTGCAATCGACGACGCTCTCAAGTCGTCCTTCCATCTGTATAAGATGAAACATAAGTTTACGAATGTAACGACTAGTACTACAAATTAGTATCCGTAGTACTTATAGAATGAATAAGAAGGGATAAATGATGTTGGTGCTAACCAATATGCGAGTGGGAGTGGGTCAACCGGACGACTGTCCTGGCCCCTCTGAATATGTAGGAAACCTCGCTGTGTAGAAGCTAAGGACAAAAATCTCTCTCAGGCCCAAACCTGTAGTAGGCAAAGTAGGCCAGCAATCTGTGTCTTCGAGCGGTGAGCAGCGCGGCACATCTCTCTATAAAGCCACGCCAAAGTAGTGGACCCCCAACTATACGAGCATATCACTTCTAGGTCTGTAGGGAGTGGAAGGAACATCAAATGCGCATAGCTTCCTGAAAACGTCACAAAATAGCACCCCACATATCAAACGCAACAAGTGGGCTCGTGCGTGGCATGCTATAGTCTGTGCATCTACATTTGTCAGGAGCTGACGAAACACATCCCCCTCGAGGAAATGCATACGAATGCGTGCACCAATTAACTCATTGTCAAGTGGCACGACTCCTAACAAATGCTCGCATAGAGTACGTAGGGCGAGTCGTCCTTGGCGGTCTGGAGGTCCCTCTACTGGTCCGACAGTACGACTAGTGATGGGGCGCCCATCAATCGGCAGCCCAAACAAAACGGCGACGTCCTGAAGTGTGACGGTCACCTCCCCGTGAGGTAGGTGGAACGTGTGCATCTCGGGTCTCCATCGCTCCATCAAAGCTGTCACGATATGCTAATCAAGCTGGATATGAGCAATCTAATAAATACCATAAAATTCTGCATTGCGTATCCAACGAACGATGCAGTCATCTACCTCCAACCAGCGCTCCACAAACTACATGCCCCCTCGGTAGAACAAGGGGTTAGCACGCCCATCGGCCCACACTCGGCTAGCTCGGTGATCATCGCCCATTGTCAAAACGCTCCGATTAGACAGTCCTAGATCGATCCTGCAAAATGCACCATCACAATACAATAAATATATAAAAAAGAAGTGTATTAGAAGTCCTATAAGTGCATCTCCGGGTTGGGTCCTTCTCGGAAACCTTGTGCGGTTATGTCCTTCTTGATGACATATGTTACACGTGTTCCTCTTTCTACCTTCCCTTGCATCCATCTCATTGTGTATACATGAGCTCCTAGGCCGACCTTTATGTCGAACATACACAGGATTTGTCTGTATAGTCGAAAATGAGAATGCTGGTCAATATGCCTCTTGCATAATCGGATGAAATTCTGCAGCATATGTCGCATAGTACTCGAAAGTGCTCCAACATGACTCAACGTATTGCATAGCGTTCAATCATGTTTTTGCACATGCAGCGAGAAGGTGGGAGCAGGGAAAGTGCGAAGCTTGCCACTTCCCATTTGAACATTTGCATCTACCCTGAATGCTTAAAGTTTGGATGTTGTTTCCTTTACGGGGCCCCAACTCCGCGGTTGTGATGTTAAAACTACCCCTAGACCGGTTGAACGTCGTGACTCGATGTCTGGTCATCTTCAACTCCCTTCTTTCCATCGATAGCAATATATGGGGAGTGAATGCATTTTCTCCCGATATTGCATTACGAGCAGCCTCTCATCGGCTATTGAAATAATGTATAACGCGATAAAATGTCAGTTGCTCAAGGGCCGTTATTGGAAGGCTACGAGTGCCTTTCAGGACGGCATTAAAACACTCCACAAGTTTAGTGGTCATGTTCTCATACCTTCTTCCACCGTCATGGCACTGATTCCATATATGAGGAGGGATCTAATCGAAAAACGACTTTAATGGTTCCCCACCCTCATCGAATATCCTCTCCATCCACATGTTAAATTTTCTTACCTAATGCTCCATTTCCACTTGCTCAGTCATACACTTAAGATTGATACTATGTACTTTCATGCTAAAGTTGCTGACCACGTGTCGAATGCAGAATCGATGGTGAGCACGTGGTGGTTGTCAATCAGGATCGTGTTGTACTATCACGAAAATTCTTGGATGTCGATATGATATAAGGCAAATGTCGTCCCTATCAGTAATGGAATGAATACAACATAGAAACCAATTTCATGTGTCCAAACTTTCCTCTTAAACAATAGCAAATATAAGAGAAAATATTTTCCTATTTGCATCTGGGAACGTCACTATTAGGAGTTTACCCTTATACTTACCATACAAGTGTGTCCCGTCCACACATATAACGAGAGGGCAGCGAAAAAGCCCTAAATAGATGCTATAAATAACCAAAATACGGATACAAATGTTGCGGTGTGCTTGCTACTTGAAATAAGAGTCCACCTCCACTTGACTATAGTACCAGAATTGTACGCGCACATCGCTTCCATCCACTTTGGCAATGTTTGATAAGACATCTCCCAATGGCCAAATACTTGGGCAATTGTCTTCTATTTGCTCAACCAAACCTTCTTATACGAGATCGAATAGCCAAAACGACGATTTATGAACTCTTTCAATGGGACGATTGATGTCGATGCATCACCTTTGATCATATTCACGATCTCCTTATCTTGCAAGAGAAGTTCATTTAAACACGTGTGCGGACCACCATATTGGGTGATTTCGAATAATCGGTGTTTCATCTGATACATTGCACACATTCTCTATCCGCAATCAGACTCCTTACACCTAGCAACCCATAACACTAGGATAGACTGCAGAATGTGGAAGTCATGGTGGGTTCAAGCGTGATATATCCGTACTGCCGCTATCAACTAATCCTTCGACCCGAATAGCATCCCCTTACTCAGCTCAGACGATTCATCCCAACGAGTTACCCGTATAGGAAGCTCCTCATCATGTGACAAATCTGCAGCATCTAGGTCAATTAAACCGTACATAGGAGGTTCGTCCATCAGATGCGCATTGTACATGGCATCATTCGTGGCATGGGGTGGGTTGACATCATCGAGGAACTCATTCGTCCCTTCACCCGTTTCCTGCTCATACGTGTCATCTTGTAAATTAACATCATTCGTAATGTTCATCCCCTCGTCTAACGTATTGTTCGCAATGGCAAACAACGATCCTAGACGTTCTCCTGGAACTTATTCGCAAACTACATGATCATCTGTGTGAAGAACATATCTTTCATACGTCTGCAACTTGAACGACGATCCCGAAGATTCATTCAAATCCACAACGAGCATCCCACCAACATCCGCACTCGTGTATGGTTCAATACCTTCTTCCGCAGTCATATCATAACGACGTGTCTGTTGGGTCTCTTCCTTCGCTACAACCACATGCTCGGCAGATGCCCCCGTCTACCAATCCGCGGCGACACCTATGTGAGGAATGGTATCGACATATAATTGAACAGTTATATATGTCATACCTACGCAGTGTGCATCCAACACAATGCGCAAACCGTAATCATCAATTATGGGAACAACCTCATAAAGAACTATACCATTATACCCTCGCATAGGGTATCTTGCAGTCACCCCCAATGCATATTGATCTGGATCAATATGCAAATATTGATATATTTTCGAGTACAATTTATTTAATTTACACTTACGGCCAATTCGAATTGGTCAAACTAGTATAGTACTATAACTAACACCCTCTACTTCGTTAATAATTCCCCCCCCCCCTTCCCAATATATAACAATATCGTCACCGGTGCCATTTAGAGATTGACCCTCAAGAAATTGTAAACACCTACGAAAGTAAATTAAACCAAATTTAGATTAAAAAATGTATTTATACCTATGTCTATAAATTATTGCTTGAATAAAAAGTTTGTTCTACTGTTTGGTTAGAATAAAATAAACTAATTATATATGTATATATCTATACTTATGTTTATCTTTTATATTAATACAATTATGGTAGGGTAAATTATTTTGTCATGTACATATATTGTTCTTCTAAATTGAATTTTGAAATATAATAACTAAGTAAAATAATTACAATAATATGTTTATAATAATGACCTATAGGGTTGAGTTGCTTTACATCCTCTAAGGTTTCAAAAATCTCACATACTTTTTTGAAAATTTCAAAATTTTTACAAACTTTTTCTAACATTTGATTTTTGACACTAATACCCCTAAAATTTTTTATCTTTTTACTAAATAGAAGGAGAGGAAATCTTTAAATTCTTATGAAAGGTTCCTAAATTTTTTTAAATCTCATAAGAGATTTTTGTCTTTTTACTAAACTTTAAGAGAGGTCACTTTTGTTTTATCCTAAATTGTATTAAATAATTTAAATAAAAATGCATTAATAAGTTTTGATGATATTTGTTTGAGAAAAAAATATATTCAATATAAATTTATTAAAGAGCAAATCTGGTGTCATGCATGTAATTAAATTCTTATAATCTATTAATATTTTAATACACAAAAATGCAATCATGCACATGCATAATAAACAGCATATGCAATGTAGGGATTCACACACTAATTTAAATGTCATTATTTAATATTTTTTTTATGATTATGAGTAAATATAGTAATTTAATCTTAATTAGCTTTAACATTTAAATTTTAATTATTGTTTCTTTAGTGGAAACCCTACACATTATATTTCATTTTTATTATAAAAAAAAAAAAAAAAAAAACTAGCATGGAGGCAGACTCAATAATTTTGGATGACCCTAAAAATTTAATTGTTGAAATAAATTATTCTATGTATATATATCATGCACCAAATTAACATTGTTCTAAATTAATATTCTATGTATACATATCATGCACTAAAAATTTAATTGCTGAAATAAAAAAAATAGTTGGGATGCTCCTTCGACTTTTGTTGACCTGAAATAAGAAAAGAACAAAGGCTTGGAGGACCCGGGGTGTACTCCGGGGGATCACTCCGATGCCTAAGTAAGAGGAAGGCTTTTAGGAAGGCTAAATGCAACAGTAGAATAGTGTTATCTCACTTACCTTTGCCTGTACTCCCAATCCCTTCTTATAAGGGCTTGAGTTGACCACTGGTTGGCTCAGATTTATTGCGTGGGGGCGCGAATCGCTCTCCAGCCATAAGTGTGCGCGCCTATTACTCGGCTTTTAAGGGAGTCGGCGTGAATCTCTCCTCCTCTTCATTAGGTCGGAGCTAATCACTCGTCAGAAAGTCAAACCTAGAGAAAGTATTAAACAGGCGTTGACCTGCCCTTATTAGCGTGATTTGTGTTTGCATCTTTCCATTTAAAAGTTTTAACACTTCCTCGTGTTCTCCTCTTTTTCTCCTTTTTTTTTTCTTTTTTTTTCTTTTTTTTTTTTGTTGGGAAGAATAATTAAACTGCCGACTGTTTGCGCCAAGCTGCCTTGTCCGAACTGTTCGGGCCGAGCTCCTTTGTCCGAGCTCTTCCAAGAAGGACTCGTGTTGAGCTGAGTTTGTCCGAGCTCTTTGAAGCAGGACTCGTGCCGAGCTGTTTTTGCCGAGCTGTTCGAGCCGAGCTCTTCGAGGAAGGATTCATGCCGAGCTGTTCCTGCCGAGCCGTTTGGGCCGAGCTGTTCGGGCCGAACTGTTTCTGCCGAGCTCTTCGGGCCGAGCTCTTTTGTTCGAACTCTTTGAAGCAGGACTCGTGCCGAGCTGTTTCTGCCGAGCTGTTCGGGTCGAGCTCTTTTGCCCGAGCTCTTTGAAGCAGGACTCGTGCCAAGCTGTTTCTACCGAGCTGTTCGGGCCGAGCTCTTTGAAGCAGGATTCGTGTCGAGCTGTATCTGCCGAGCTGTTCGGGCCGAGCTCTTTGAAGCAGGACTCGTGCCGAGCTGTTCGGGCCGAGCTCTTTGAAGCAGGACTCGTGCCGAGCTGTATCTGCCGAGCTGTTCGGGCTGAGCTCTTTGAAGCAGGACTCGTGCCGAGCTCTTGAAGAGTGACTCGAGCCGAGGTGTTTCTTCTGAGCTTTTTGAATAATCAGGCTAAGCTAACCAACCTACTCGGCTGTGTGGCACTACAAATAATGCTCGTTGCTTGGGCTTTCCGCGTGATGAGTCATGCTCATCTGTTTGTTCTGGCCTTACGAGTCGTGCTCGTCAGTTCGGGTCATCCTCCTGATGAGTCGTGCTCATCTGTTGGTTGGTCTGGCCTCACGAGTCGTGCTCGTCATTTTGGGCCGTCTGCGTGATGAGTCGTGCTCATCTGTTGGGTTGCTCTGGCCTCACGAGTCGTGCTCGTCAGTTCGGGCCATCCTCCTGATGAGTCGTGCTCATCTGTTGGTTGGTCTGGCCTCACGAGTCGTGCTCGTCATCTTGGGCCGTCCGCGTGATGAGTCGTGCTCATCTGTTGGGTCGTCATTCGCGTCAATCTCACTTTCCCGAGGCATCGTTGCACGCTTCTGTCCTGCGAGAGATACAAAAAAGCAGGTTTTAAAAGCGTTCTACCTCGGAAAGTGGGTTGGAGGAAAGCATTATTGATGGCCATCCATCCAACGTTGTGTCCGAGGCAACTTGGTGTTTCCGAGGTGGCGTTTGTCCTCGGGAAGCCTCGTCTGTGCACTTGTCAGAGATTTTCTGTGCCCTTTGCCTCCCTCGAGACGCAATCCTTCTCGTAAATGAAAATTCTTGAGATTCCCGCCAAAGGGATTCGTGCCCTCCTCTCTATATAAAGGCCAGTGGACTCCTTCATTCCACACTCGTCTTCATTCCAAGAGAACTGCTTCCTTCTCTACTCTCCTCCGTTCCACAAGTCCCTTATTTGGCGCTAGGTATGCTTTCCCTTTCTATAGCATTTTTGTCTTGTTGTTCTTCATTGTTCTTGCGCTAGTTTTGTATGTTTGATCTTGTCTTGTAAGATTGCCTAGTTGTTTGTGTGAAATTTTACTGTCTTGATCTGTCTTGGCCTCCTTTCTTCTTGATCTTTGCTTGCTCGTTTGACCCTTAGGTTTAAGTAGTGTTTCCTTCAGGCTTGTTTTTTCCTATGGAGACCTCCTCGTAGCCATTAAGAGTACCTACAACAGTTCGGAGCGCTCGTTGTGAGCTCACCTCTTCCGATCTGCAAAATGTTCGTTATTTTTTTGCCCTACCATCCAATGTCACTGTTAGGTTACCCACTGCTACTGAATCAGCCCTTGACCAAAAATCCGAGGAGCTCTGCCTGTATACCGATTATCTAGATTTGGGTCTTAGGCTCCCTTTTTCCTCCTTTGTTTCTAATGTATTGCGTTTTTATCGCATAGCACCATCTCAACTTGTTCCGAACTCTTATCTTTCGCTCACCTGTTTTGCTGTGCTTCTGCTCCGCTTGGGCCATCACCCTACCGTCCCCCTCTTCAGAAGTTGTTTCCAAATGCGATCTCACTCTGCAGAGAAAGAGCTGTATTATTTCAACTCTCTACCAGGTTATAAGCTCTTCTCACCAGGCAGTTCTTCCATCCATAACTGGAAGACCCGTTACTTCTTTGCGTCGGGAGAGCTGGATTACACAGGCTCCTTTGTCTGGTCTTCTCCTCTTGATGGTAACGTGGTTATCTTTTTCTACCCTCTTTTGCTAGGCTTACACGTAGGTGATCCGTCTAACTCATCCTTTCTCCTTTCACCCCTTTTTCCTTTGTAGTTCGGGTGCGCAATCTCCTCTCCAGACTTTCTCCCGAAGAGCAGGCCATCCTTAAAGAACTTCGTGCCCTCGGTGAACAGGGGATTATCCCTCACGAGGAGCTGCTAAAGGAGCGTGTCCTTGTGCAGTGGGGAATCAGCCCCGTTTCTTCAAGTCATTCTCCCCCCTTGTTATGTGTATGTTTGGTTGTCGTCTTTACTGTTGGGGTTCTTACCCCTTGTCTCTTTTATCCTTGCAGATATGGACTTCAACAGGTATGAATCTCTCATGGGAGAGGCTAGAAAGCAAAGGGTTAGCAGGAGCAGGAAGAAGAGAAGGGAGGTTGAAGGAGAATCCTCTCACAGGGATACACCCGCAGTAGGGGATTCCGGCGCCCTTACTGATGAGGTCCATGCTGCTCCTCCTACGAACTCTCAGGCTCAAATTGAAGCCATCTTCCACGAGCCGACCCGTTCTGCCTCTGCCCTCCGACGGGCTGTGCATGCTGAGGATTTTGTGCAGGCCTAGTGTACCCTTCCTGACGCCCTCTCGGCGAAAATCCGCCATACTTCGTACCAGGTGCCTATTCAAAGTGGGCTTTATACTTTTGGACTTATGCATAGCCTTGCTAACTTCCTTATTGGTATTCTATGCAGCTTGCGACGATGGCTCTAGCCCAGGAGGAGAAGGTCACGGAGATGTACCGCCAGACCCTCGATGCTAGGGAAAAATATGTCCTTGCGCAGAACGAACTGCGCGAGGCCGAGGCCCGCGAGCGGGCTTTGCAGGCAAAGATCGATCACCTTCGTAGGGAGGAACTTCCTTCCAGAGAGGCTGCTGCTGCTGCTTCTGCTTCTCGAACTGCGGTGAGGAAGTACAAAGAGTCGAACCAATTCGTCATCGACACCTCCAAAGCTTATCGAATTGGTTTCAGAAGGTGTAGAGATCAAGTAAGGACTAAACATCCTGAGATTCCTTTTGACGGTGTAAGCTCTCATGGTTATGGCGACGAGAGTCCTGAGTCTGCAGAGGAACTAGAGGAGGATGAAGAAGGGGAGGAGTTGGAAGTTGGAGAGGGGAGTAAGGCAAACTAGCATATATAGGAGCCGAACATGTATTTTGAACTTTTCAACCTTTATTGTTGTAATGCAACTTTTTGTAAAAGACACTTTTATTACAGCGCTACAAAAAGCGGTTCTTAGGAATAATATTTCTTTAACAATTCGGAATTCCACGTGTTCTTGATTTCTTTCCCCCCTATCTCTTCCAACCTGTAGGTCCCGGGTTTTATCTCTGTGGTGACCTTGTATGGGCCCTCCCAGTTAGGCTTTAGCTTGTGCGACCCTGGCTCGGACGGGTTGTTTCGCCTTTTCCTAAGGACTAAGTCTCCTGGCTGAAAATTCCGTACTTTCACGCGGTGGTTGTAGTACTTTTGCTACCCTCTGCTGGTACGCGGCAACTTTTACACTCGCCTGATCCTGTCTCTCTTCCAGTAGGTCTATTTTTGATCTGAGCTCCTCGCTATTGGTCTGCTCGTTAAAGTATTGCCTTCGCCAAGAGGGTATCCCCACCTCTGCTGGGATGACTGCTTCTGCGCCGAAGACAAGCATGAATGGGGTTTCCCCTGTTGCTGCTCTCTTGGTGGTGTGGTACGCCCACATAAGGGAAGGGAGTTCCTCTGTCCATCTACCTTGCATGGACTCGAGTCGCGTCCTCTGGGGGTGCGCCACCGACGCGAAGAGAAGCTTAATAGATAGATCCGAACAGAACTTTTTGAAGCAGTCGTTGTCGAACTGCTTCCCGTGGTCTGTAACTATCGCTGAGGGAATGCCGTAGCAGCAAACCAATGAGGTCCACACGAAGCGTGTAATATTCCGCTCTGTTATGGTGGCTAGGGGTTCGGCCTCTACCCACTTAGTGAAATAATCTATTGCTACCAACAAGAATTTTTTCTGGCCAGTCGTCTGTGGAAGAGGTCCGAGGATATCTATCCCCCACTGACCAAAAGGGCAGGGACCTGTTAGAGGAGAGAGTAGACTAGAGGGTGCGTGTGGTACCACAGCGCACCTTTGACATCTGTCACATTTTCTAACGAGTTCAATCGCGTCCTTCTTCATTGTGGGCCAGTAAAATCCCTGTCGCATAGCTTTGTGAGCTAGAGCCCTACTGGCAAGGTGGTTTCCGTATACTCCTTCATGGATTTCCCGTAGTATGTATTCCCCTTCTTCTTTGCTTAAACATCGAAAGTAGGGCAATGTCAGGGATCGCCTGTAGAGCTCCCGGCCCATCAACGTATATCTTGCCGCTTTCCTCCTCACCTTTTGAGCCTCCTTATTATCTCCTGGTAAGGATCCGTCCTTTAGGTACAGGAATAAGGACTCTCTCCAATCGTCTTTGCTGAATTCGGACGCCACTGAGTTAATTCTGTCCTCCTTGTAGGAGGGGTTCCCTATGCGTTCAAGATAGATAATGTCTTTCCATTCCGAACCGGTTGCCGAGGCTAACTTCGCTAGTGCGTCCGCCTTTTTATTCTCTACTCTCGGTACGTGTTCTATGTCGAAGTGGACGAATGCTTCTATGTACCCTCTTGCCTTGGAGAGATATTTCTTCATTCTTGGATCCCTAGCTTCGAATTCTCCTTTGAGTTGCTCTACCACCAGCTGGGAATCACTCAGTACTTTGATCTGTGCCACCCCTAATGCTTCTGCCAGGCGCAGGCCGGCTAACAGGGCTTCGTACTCCGCCTCGTTGTTGGTTGCTGTGAACTCCAATTTTAGGGCGAAGAGAGTTTCATTGCCCTCCAGGTCAGAAAGGATGAATCCGGCTCCCCCTCCAGCAGCATTAGAGGACCCATCAACGTGCAATGTCCAGTCCTCCAACTTGGCGGATGACTCGGGGAGCCTTTCTGCTGTAAAATCCGCGAGTACCTGAGCCTTGACCGCAGGCCTCAGTTGATACTGTATGTCGAATTCACTTAATTCTATCGACCACCTCATCATTCTTCCCGAACTCTCCGGTCGCTGTAGAATTTGTCTCATGGGCAGGTTTGTTAACACGACAACCCTATGGGCTTGAAAATAGGGTCTTAATTTACGCGCTGCACAGATGATGGAGAAGGCGGCTTTTTCCACCGTACAATAGTTCTTCTCGGCGCCACTTAACACCTTACTTGTGTAATATATAGGCTGATGCTTCCTACCCTCTTCCTGGACCAAAACCGAACTGACGGCATTCTCCGTGGAAGCTATATATAGATAGAGGTCTTCCCCATTCTTTGCTTTTGTTAAGAGAGGAGGGGATCCGAGGTATTGCTTAAGCTGCTCGAAGGCTACATCCTGATCTTCCCCCTATTCGAATCCTCCCTTCTTCCGCAGTGCTCTAAAGAAAGGTAAGCCTTTGTCCCCTGAGCAAGAGATAAATCTGCTGAGGGAGGCTATCCTTCCGGTCAGAACTTGTATCTCCTTTTTATTCCTTGGAGCTTCCATCTCCAGCAACGCTCGTATTTTATCCGGATTTGCTTCTATACCTCTGTGAGTCACCATAAAGCCCAGGAATTTACCTGCAGAAAAGCCGAACACGCACTTCGAGGGATTCAACCTCATGTGGTACCGGCGGAGGAGTTCGAACGTTTCCCTCAGATCTTTACAATGTTGCCTTGCTTCCATGCTCTTCACCAACATATCGTCCACATAAGCTTCCATTGTTTTTCCGAGCTGTTCTTTAAAAATCTTGTTCACTAGCCTCTGATATGTGGCCCCCGCATTTTTTAAGCCGAAGGGCATCACCCGGTAACAATATAAACCCCTTTCGGTGACGAAAGAAGTTTTTTCCTCATCCGCTGGACTCATAGGGATTTGATTGTACCCTGAGTAAGCGTCCATGAAGCTGAGGAGCTCGTGTCCCGAGGTTGAATCCACTAGCTGATCAATTCGAGGGAGAGGAAAGCTGTCCTTTGGGCACGCTTTATTCAAGTCCGTGAAGTCTATGCAGGTGCGCCATTTTCCATTGGGCTTCCTAACCAGGACCACATTGCTCAACCACTCGGGGTAGTCCACTTCTTGGATGAAGTTTGCCTGCAACAGTTTCGTCACCGCTTCATCAATTATTTTGATCCGTTCCATCGCGAAGCTCCTTTTTTTCTATTTTACAGGTCGATGGTTAGGGTTGACCTGCAACCTGTGCTCTATCACAGCAGGGTCGATGCCGGACATGTCTGCTGCCGACCATGCGAACAAATCAGAGAATTCGTCCAAGAGTTCAGTCAACTCCGCTTTCAAGGTGTCGGGCAAGTGATTCCCGATCTGTTACTTCTCTCCTGGTGGCCTTGCAGTGGTATGTGGTTGATATCTTCGTGTAATGTACTGATCTGGGGATACTCTCCTCTGACCTCCAGGTCTTCCACCGTTAGAGCTTCTTTGGCCTCCATCTTCCCTTTTAAGGCCATTACATAGCAACTCCGGGCAGCGGCCTGATCTCCTTTGGCATATCCTATCCCTTGTGGTGTAGGGAACTTAACTTTGAGGTGGTAGGTTGATGTTACCGCTCGAACTGCGTTAAGGAAAGGACGACCCAAGATGACATTGTACACCGAAGGTCGGTCAACCACCAGGAACTCCATCAACATTGTTACCTGCTGCGGGGTCGTCCCTATTGTCACTGGCAACGTGATGGTTCCCAAGGGGTGAACAGTGTCTCCCCCAAATCCTACCAAGGGGGTCGAGACGGGCTTCAATCGTTCCTGGCCGATCTTCATCCCTACCAAGACCGACCAGAACATGATGTTGGCTGAGCTCCCGTTGTCTATCAGTATACGTCTAACCATGTAATTGGCTACGAGTAGGGAGAGCACTAGTGCGTCATCATGCGGTTGCTGCACTCCCTCTTCATCTCCGCTATCAAAGGTTATGGCGTCACCTTTCTTGTTTCGTTTGCTACTGGTTTCCCCCTTTTCCATCGTCAGCACCTGTTTAGCATATCTTTTGCGTGCACTCCCACTATCTCCTCCACTGGAGGATCCTCCGAAGATCACCGTAATTTCCCCAATAGCTTGCTCTTCCTTCTCTTTTTCGCCATGCCTCCTCTGCTCGAGTGGTTCCCTTTGTGGATTTTCTTTCTTGACAAATCTTGACAGATGTCCCCTTCTTATTAGGACTTCGATTTCTTTCTTCAGCTGAATGCATTCTTCTGTGTCGTGGCCATGATCCCTATGGAATGCGCAGAACTTGGACATGTTCCGCTTATGTAGAGGCGTTCGCATAGGTTCGGGCCATGAGACGTAGTCCTTCTTTTTTATCTGCATCAGCAACTCTGAGCGTGGTACATTTAGAGGTGTGTAGGTGGAGAACTTGTTGTGCTGTCCTCTACTCTTTTGACCTGTTTGCAGCGCACTAGTTTCGTGCCTTTTTATATGTCTATACGTGTCTCCAGATTCTCTGCCGTTGTTTCTCCTTTTCCGCTCTAGACGATTTCCTCTCGTGTCCATCATCTCCTCTAGGTTTATGTATTTCTCTGCTCGAATCATTAACTCCCCCATGTCCACTGGCGGTTTTTTCCCAAGGGAGTATAAGAAACTTCCGGGTTGGAGAGCCGTTGTCAGGGCGGCCAAGGCTACCCCCATATCCAAGTTGCGGATTTCTAGGGTCGCTGTGTTGAAACGGTGCATGAAGTTCTTTAAAGTCTCCCAGTCCCCTTGCACCATACTCATTAGATGGCCTGTTGTTTTGGCAACTCTCCGGCTACTAAGGAAGTGGCCGATGAACATTTGCTCCATCCCTTGGAAGGAACCAACATATCCTGGTCGAAGAGATACCAGTCTCTGGCGGTACCCTTAAGGGTGGTAGCAAACGCTCGGCACATGATGGCGTCAGGAGCCCCTTGCAGCTGCATTAATATTTTGAAATTTTCCAGGTGATCAATGGGGTCAGACAAACCTTCGTATCTCTCAAAGGTGGGCATCTTGAATCTGCTGGGCAATGGAGCTTCCATGATCTCTTTGCTGAACGGAGATTCCGCGCACTTTAGGGATGTTTCCCCATAGTTGGGCCTGGTTCTGCCCTCTTTCATCATCTTCTCTATGTAATCTATCTTCTTTATTCTTTCCTCGAGCTCGGTGGATCTTTGTTGGTTGACGTCCACGCTATTTGCATCTTCTACCTTCTTGCTGGGTTGAGTTTTCTCTTCTTTCTCCCTTAGTTCGTCAGCTTGTTTGTCTGTGCTGGGTTTCTTTTGCGGTTGGGGAAGGACGTGCCCTTCTTGACTCTTCTGTTGTAAGAGTTGGTTGAGCATGTCCTTCATTTCCTTCTGGAAGGCAAGGAACTCCTCCCTACTAACACCAGATGAGTCGGAGGTCCATTGGATGGATTGGGATGGTTCTTTGTTATCAGGGAAGGAGGTGGAATTGCGTGAGGTTGGCATTGCTTGAATGTTTGAAAGAAAAAAAGTAACTTCCCACAGACGGCACCAACTGTTGCGGGGTAAAAAAAAATAGTTGGGATGCTCTTTCGACTTTCGTTGACCTGAAAGAAGAAAAGAACAAAGGCTTGGAGGACCCGGGGTGTACTCCGGGGGATCACTCCGATGCCTAAGTAAGAGGAAGGCTTTTAGGAAGGCTAAATGCAACAGTAGAATAGTGTTATCTCACTTACCTTTGCTTGTACTCCCAATCCCTTCTTATAGGGGCTTGAGTTGACCGCTGGTTGGCTCAGATTTATTGCGTGGGGGCGCAAATCGCTCTCCGGCCATAAGTGCGCGCGCCTATTACTCGGCTTTTAAGGGCGTCGGCGTGAATCTCTCCTCCTCTTCATTAGGTCGGAGCTAATCACTCGTCAGAAAGTCAGACCTAGAGAAAGTATGGAACCGGCGTTGATCTGCCCTTATTAGCGTGATTTGTTATGGGCATATCACATATCATGCACTAAAAATTTAATTGTTGAAATAAACTAGCATGGAGGCAGACTCAATATATATATACAGCATGAAATATGAATTATATTCAGTTTCTTTTTGTACTCTTTAAATTTGAATGAACTAAAAGCTAAAAGCCAAAAGCCAAAGAACAGGAAGAAAAAAAAATTGGAAAAACACAAATGAAATGAAACCTAACCTTGGGGTTTCCGGATGCAACCTTCAACGAAAAAATCGAAACCACACAATACTATATGAAGCTAAACCAAGCAAATTTTTGAACGTTTGTTAAATAAGAACTCAATGAAACAAATTTTATTTTACGGTAAAAAAAAAATACGTACCCCATTTTTGAGTTTTTATAGCTTTCATTCAAACGGTCACATGCACTCGCCCACTCCACAAACAGTCACCTGTAGTCGCACTCTCGAACGGTCAACTGTCGTCCTCCTCTCTACTCTATGCTCTCTCTGCAAGTGGAGCTCTATAAACCCTCTCTGCTTTCCGTTCGCGAGTGAAAGGAAGGGGAAAAGACCAGATCAAGCAAATCTCGCAAGATGGTCTTGCGAGATTTGCCACGCGTCATATCCTGTTTCATTTCCCACGCAAATCTAGTAGGATCATCCTGCGAGATTTTCTGCCACGCATCAACTGACTTTGTGCAAAACTCTTTTAAAATCTCGCAGTTTGGTCCTGCAAGATTTGTTAAATCTCACAGCATCAAATTGCGAGATTACGTAAGCATTAATGTGGGAAATTTTTTCCCAAACGGAGTATTATTTAATATTTTATTTTAAATTAATAATAAAACGGAAAAAAAAATCCCCATTTACAACTTCCACAACTATGAAAAAAAAATTGAAAACATAAATTATGAATTTGAATATTTAAAATTAACAATTTATTTTTGTCAATATTTCCAAACGACTTCAATTAATTTTAATACCTAATTGAAGTCTTTTTAAATATAATTAAATTTAAATTTTTTTAATACATGATTTAAGTATTTCAAATTTATCAAAGATTTAAATATTTTTTATATTTAGAGAAAAAATAAAAGAAATTTCAATATAACAATTAGAGACAGCAGGGGGTTTTAGAAGAATAACTGAGGAAGATAAAATAAAAAAAATGAAGGAAAAATGCTTAAAATGCTGTATGAATATTATAATAATTAAGAAACAAAGAAATTCATTTTAGAGGAAATTTGGGCATTATAAAAAATTTGTTAATGAAAGGCTTACAGGGAAGAAAAGCTTTTTATCGATAGAAATAATCGAATATGCAAAGCAAAAATATTTATTTAACTATTTAAAAAATATATTTGAGTTGCATTGTCTATTTGATTAATAAATAGAATTGCACATGTTTTATATTTTTTACATTAATTAATTGAAGTTTCTTGTAAAGCCGTATTGTAGGACTCACCTATGTGTAGCATAAAATATATAATTGACTAATGCGTTGATCATCACTTTGTCAAGACATTAATAATTTTTAATTAAACCTAATGCCATTGCCTCTTGTTTCAAGATATATAAGCAATCATAACAATGTATAATATGTGAGAACAGTACAATTAACTAAGTACACAAAACTAATTTACAGTATTTAAGTCTAATTTTCTCTTATTTTTAGGGTAAATTTTTTCGCACGAGTTGAGAAATTGCATATAGTAGAAAATAAAAGACAGAATATGGAGAGGAATTGAATGGGTGAATTTTATTATTAAAAAGAAAAAAAAAATTAAGGATAGGATGAAGTTGATCGAGAAGAAATATCAAATCTTTTATTTAATACCTACTAAACAAAAAATTAAGGATAGGTCTGGATATCAATAAGATTGGAAGGTGTGGATTAAGGTATTAATAGATTCATGTATGCTTTATTTGTCCACTAGCAAACTCTTAACTCAAATAAATTACTAATATATGTGATACAGTTCAGTACTCATAAATCTCTCTGTCTCCACTTGCCAAAAAAATAAAATTAAAAAGAATGCCAAACAAGCCTTTGCATTTCCTTGAGAATGGCCTATCACTTGCCACCTTGGTTGACAATGGTGTCCACATAATTATAAAGGTGGCCACTTTGAGGGCACTCCCAAGATGGTCCAAAATTAAAGAAGCCAATTACCAACCACATCCATTGCTAGCTTCTTCCCCAACAAAATCCACAAAAAGTCTAAGATAAAAGTCCAAACAACATTGTAAATAAAGTACAACCCACAAACTTCATTTCCACCACACCCAAAAAATATAAAATATAAATATATAAAAATCCCACTTCTACTTCATTTCCTATCCCCATTTGTGTATGGGGGCTTAAGAATCTTGTCACTAAATAATCCCCAATTTATCTCTCTCTCTCTCTCTCTCGCGCGCGCGTTCGTGCGAAATGATCTTTTTATTAGTTGTTGTTAATGGTGCGATGTTTGCTTTCACAATTAAGACAAACGGTATGTCAATTCTATTCCTAAAACGTGGGAGAAGATAGTTGGTGCTTAAACCCCTTCAAAACCCTAATCTAATCTCTAGAGGGCGTGCAACTTCATGAAGGAGTGGGAAATATAATGCTCCACATATGTGTGCCATTTATTTATTATTTATTTGTTATTATAGGGGATATTGGAATATTATTTTAATTTTTCCTCGTATCATCAAATAAGCTCTTGATACGAGAATCGATGTTTTGAGAATCAAGTCAAATTGAAAAAATTAAAGATTTTTTTAAAAAATAAAATTAAAAATCTTTATTAATATGCCTTCACTTTTGATAGAGAAATACCGTGGTTACAAGACAAACAATTAGAGCTTACAGATAATGAAATTAAAACTCTTCTACTAAGATCCAAAGATTCAAACAACCAACCAAACCAAGATAACAAATTCAAACAATGCTAACTAAGATCCAAAGATTCAAATTAGCATTTAGAGGCAAATATAATTTTCAAATCAAGTTAGTGTTTTGACAATTAAATCAAACAGATCCTAAAGCAAACAAATATAATTTTCAATGTACAATTTTCATTCTCACAATTTACATAAGTAACTTAACTAAGTAGTAATTTAAAATTTTTAAATATTTTGATAACTCTTCTACTATCTCCATTAAACCCTCCGCTTCAACCTTTTCAAAAAAAATAATAATGAAAGAAAAATAAAAGAGGAATGGTCATCCAACTTAATTGCTCAAACTATTTGATTTAGATCACAAATCAATATAATTTTAAAGTATGATAAAAAAAAATGAACGAAATTTAAATTTTTATCATATAAAATAAATAGACTTTAAATCTTCAACCTTTTGGCTGAAGACTTTTTTTCTGAGAGTTTTGTGCACTTGACTAACCCCCTCTCTCTTTTTTGTTTTTTTCTCTTCTTTGGCATGAGGAAAAAAACATTAATAATTTTGCATAAAAACTTCCTTTTAAATACCACTTAAAATTAACTTCCTAAAAAAAAACTGTTCTCTATAAAAAAAAACACTTTTTTTTGCACAATTAAAAAAATGGGAAAAAATTTTCGGAATAAATCTCTTTCCATTGAAAAGTATTTTTCTACCGTTTGTGGGCTTTTTGGTTTGCACTTGCATTCAAACAATGGGCTTATTCTGGGCCTGGTCCATTGGGCTGACATACCTTCAATCACCTGGGCCTTTTGGTATGCACTTGTGCTCAAAATAGAGGAACCGAATCATATTATTTTTGTTTTTGTTTTTTTTGCTTTTACTTTTATGCAGTGAATAAACAAATTATTATAATTTATATTTTTACACTGATCTTTTATTTTCTATTGTCAATTTTCAATTTTTTTTATAATTGAAATTTGTTACATGTTATAATATTTTGTGATTCGTGATTAATATTTGTGGAATAGATCATTTATTTATAATTTTAATTAAAATTTTAAAAAGACCACGTAACTTTAAAATATAAATAAAGCAAAAATATTAATAATATTTTAAAATTTTTTAGAAAAGAATGAACTCATATACAAATAATTTTACTATTTTTAATTGTGATGTACATCTTAAGTTTCTATCTTCATTATGATATTTTAATATATATATATATATATATATATATTTTTTTTTTTTTTTTGAATTTTTGTTATTTTTAATATATTTTCAATTGCTATTTAATTCAAAGGCAAAATGATTTGTTTGGTCAAGTCTTTATTTGTTTTAGTTTTAAAAAATATTAACCATACGGGCTGATTACTAATTTTTTTTATTTTTAGTCATTGGTTTCCATTTTTATCTCTCAGTTTTTATTTTCATTTTCATAATTTTTGCAACATTATTTAATGACCTCTAAATAAAAAAAATATATTTTTATCATATTTTTAATTATATTTGCTGCTGTAAAAAATTAGCCAGATTAATCAAATCGATCACAATTTCAATCACCTGCCAGAATCAAGAATAATAGACTTTAAGAATCTGGTGTATACTGTAAGGGATCATTTTGATGTCTAAGTTAGGAATTATGGAAGAATCATATGTTTGTAACAGTAAAAATATGGATGAGAATAGAATGTCCTTACCTCTCTTACAAAATCCGTTTTATAAGCATTAAGAGTGCGCTTTTATTAATTTCCATTTTAATGGGTAGTTATTAAAATGGTGAAAGTTACATTTCTACTATAAACATTTACCAGGTTACTTGGACGATGAAAGGAAAATATCGACAAGACACATCTATTAAATCATCTTAAGGGTAAAAGATACTCACCTCTCATGAGATTTGATAAAAAGACGGAGCCTTCTTTGGAGTTTCAAAGATGTCACGAACCTCTCCCGAGGCTTCAAAAAAAAAAAATCATAAACCTCTCATAAGGTTTGCCAAAAAGACACATACTTTCCTTTAAAATACTTATCCTTTTGTAAAAAAATAAAGGGAGGTTTGTATATTTTTGACAAATCTCAGGAGAGGTCCCTAACATTTTTGAAAAATCTCTACAATTTTTGAAACTTTAATAAAGGTCATTATCTTTTTACTAAACCTCATGGGACGTTAGTGTCTTTTTCTCTAATATAAATGTTGATTTTTTTCTTTCCTGATTTTTTGCACAACATTATTGAGGTTAACAAAAAACTTATTTTTATGTTATATAAAAAATAATTATTATGAAATATAATTTTTTGTTACAATAACTGAGACGCTTGTATATATGCGTTGTTATTATTATTATTATTTTTATCTTATGAGTGATGTGATTGACCAACTATATCTAATAATTTCTTCTAAATTATATATCTCTTTGTTTCTATTTTAAATTTTAATTATATCATCTCAAACAAAAAAAAAACAAAAAAACCATTAACAGCCAAAAAGAAGTAAACCTACTAGAAAATTGAATTCATAAGCTCTGCGGTAAGTTTTATTTGTTTATTCATTCAATTTCTATGTTGGGCTGAGGTTGAAACTTCAAACTCAAATGAGATTGGATTGGGCCTACTGTGGCCCATTAAAATTGCAGGCTTGGATTTGCAGCTTAAGCCCAATCCAAATTGATTAAACAATCAGCGTTTCACTGTGTTATCATTTAAGTCAAGCAAAAAAAGCAGTTGATAAATAATAACACCGTCAACCTTACTAAAATTGCATGCTCTAAAATTTTAAATGCTATATTATTTGGAGATATTTGAAGTTGATAAGATGATAGAGACTAAGTAGTTATAAAGATTTATTTATTTTTAAAAATAAAAAATAACTTAAATTACTTATATATTCATGAATTGTAAATATTGTTCATTGGGACATTTCAAACAAATTATTGAAAAATTAATATATATTAATATCATTATTATTCGAAATTTCATTTGTAATCACTAATCTACATTTGGGTCCACCTCACCTACTAATTATGTCATTAAAAAATTATAATTATCGAATTTAAGAAACAAAAATGATAATTACAAAACTCGTCTACAATACCAAATTAAAGCACGTGATAATCAAATGATTCTCTGTCAAATTCAATTGAAATTAATTTTTGTAAAGTATAGAATTTTGTTACAATGTGTGAGATGAGATGCTCGCACATATCGCTAAGGTGTCTTGTTTTAATTGATTATATGTGTCGTGAGTTAGGCCAAATTTACTTAATATTTAAAAAAAAAATATGTAACCCTTTGTTTATATTTGAAATTTATAATAAAATCCCAAAGATAAAACCATATAAACCCAAAAAATATTGAAGAAAACAAATTCATTAAAAAAATGGAATTTATAAGCTTTAAGGTAAGTTCTATTTATTTATTTATTATGCTGCGCTAAGGTGGATACTTCAAATTCAACTGAGACTGGATTGGGCTTAATATGGCCCATTAAATTGCATGGAAGCTTGTAATTAGGGGTGTACACGGTTCGGTTCAGTTCGGTTTTTACCAAAACCGCCAACCAAACCATGAACTCTACGGTTCGGTTTGGTTATTTTCGGTTTTACCGAATTTTGAACTATCAAAACAAAATATTACTTGAGCTGGGCTGCATTAACAGGCCATAGCCCATTGTGAAATTATAAAATTTCTGGGCTAAGGCTTTAATAGCAAAACCCAAAACGTAAGACATGTTGAAAGGAGGATCCACATAAAATATATAGGGTGGGATACTAGTTCTCTTCCCATTTCCAACCGATGTGGGATGGGCCGATGGCTAGCATGTGGTTCCTGGCTTCCTGCATATGCCTTGGCAAATCTGTACTTCCCCAATTGCCCTCTTTGCAGTTCGTCGGTGGCCTCTCTCTCTCGCAAACACACACACACACA
Source organism: Malania oleifera (assembly GCF_029873635.1). Taxonomy (NCBI): domain Eukaryota; kingdom Viridiplantae; phylum Streptophyta; class Magnoliopsida; order Santalales; family Ximeniaceae; genus Malania; species Malania oleifera. The sequence continues at coordinate 106,367,798 of NC_080423.1, read as the reverse complement.
CAGATGGGGTATGTGCGCACCAAGATGGTGAAGAAATCTTCTCGGCAGGTGATCGAGAAGTACTACTCTCGCATTCGCATGACCCTGGATTTCCACACCAACAAGAAGATCATCCAAGTTCCAAGAAGGGTTCTGTGACTGTCTGAGACTCTGAGGCATCTGTCCGAGGGTTCTGTTTCTATCCGAGACTCCGAGGCATCTCTCTCAAGTCTCAAGCTCCAAGAAGAGGAGTGCGAGCGTCGCAGACTCGCATGGACTTCGTCCTAGAAATCTTCGCCATCCAGACCGACTAGAGGTGGATTCGGAGGTGGTTTCTGGCCGGCGACTGGCGATCCAACACCAAGGCAACAGGTAGCACCGTAGCAGCCGTAAGCCTGTAGCACCGTAGCATCTCTTATATAAAATTATACAATTATTATTTATTAATTCGGTTTTCGGTTTTGGTCCAAAATCAAAACCGAAATTTTTTGTATTTCAAAACCGAAATCGAAACCGCAAACCGAAAAAACGAACCAAAATGTGTTTCGGTTCGGTTTCGGTCCGGTTTTCGATTTTTCGGTAAATTTTGTACACCCCTACTTGTAATTACAACTCAAGCCCAATCTAATTTTCTCTACACTGCTACAATAGAAGGGTTAATTACCAAAAAGCCCTCATCATTTTAAAATTCTCATTTTTATTACTAGTGTAGTGGGCCTAAGTCACACAAATTGTCACATTTTATTTATGACTACTTGAGTTAAACTTTTGGATACCGACATTCTCATTTATGACAAAACTATAATTTTGAGGGAAAACGTTTTAATTGTACCTATAATTATAAATTTATGAACACAATTTTTAAAAGGTGAGACATAAATTAAAGTAAATTTTCTATCTCATTCCCGGCTACTGAATTTTTATTAAGAAATCTTTTTTCCTCAACATATTCTTGACTGAAAGGATTGCACATGCATGAAACTCCAAAAAAAAAAAATCTAGATATTTTATTATATTTTCATAATTCGACAAATCCACATGCAACTACTTTACTTCTTATCCAATCATTTTTATCAACTTAAGATAATCTTGGGAAAATTTATTTTAAGTTGTGCGCAAAAATAATGAAAATCACATAACGATGGTTGTAAATTGACTCAAAAGATCAATTTTGTTAATCAAATATACCTATCAAAGAACAAGTTTGTGCGATACCAAAATGAGATAATTGGCCATTGACAAAAATTCATTACTGGTGTCGACTATATCAATAAAGTTTCAGAAGTTACTTGCATAAGGTTAACGATTGATAGCACGAGAGATATACTCAGAACCAATGGCAATGTCAATAGCCGTTTTTCTTTACTAGCTCTGACACAGAGTTCAACCATCCTACTCCATGAATGAATCTAACTTGTGAATCATGATTTTAAGATATTGCAAATATATATATAAATATATATTGTCATCCGCAACAATTTAATATGGTGTTTTATCATTCAATAAGTACAACCACGTTTTATTTATTTTGAAACACATAAAATCATTAGCTCAATATTGAGATTTCATTGTGATGTAGGACGGGAATGGTCGACGTATGTCTCACGATTCAACCCTCACACAAGCACATACAATTAAACACTTTAATTTAAGACTTTAATTATCCGAACATAAACACAATAAATCATGTTTTATTTCACATGTTCAAGGATTTTCAAAAGGTGTATGACTTGTCCAGCAATTAAGTCTCAATTGGTTCTTTCACAAATGAATCAAGTTATATGCTGAAAAGTTGTTATTTCAAATATTCAAGAATAAAAGTTCTATGCTAGCAAACTAATATTCGTACAAGTGATTTTAAATAGCAAGTACCAATATTGCAATCTATGGATCAAATGGGCTATTCAAAGATGTGATTTTAATCTACTAGCAAGGGTTCACAAGATATATAGCAAAGGATTCAAACACAGGTACTAAAGTTACCAAGGAATTGATTTTGATGACTTGACATTGTTCCACACGTAGTTCGGTCACACCGTAGGTCCTTCGTACAAGCTTTGAATCACAAGATGAACGCAGCAATGAAGTGTAGATGATGATCGTCGTGTGGGTGTATGAAGGTGCTGGCTGTGTGGTGTTGATGGGGACCGTGAAAGTATTAGATGGAGGAGGGGTTGACGGAGTTGTTGGATAGTTTAGTGGTCTCTCACCACTTGATCTTTTGAGAGAACATCGTAGCCTCACACTACTCACTCACAAGGAGAGAAACAAGCTTTACAAGCTCAAGCAAAGAGATGTTTCTTCAATATTCAATTTCAACTTTCTATCTTGTTCTTACAATAAGAAGGCTATTTATAGGCATAACCTGGAGACAAAGCACTAAACACTCAGCAACTCTTAACAATTTTCAACCACAACTATCAACAACTATTAACTTGACACAATTAATACTTACTAAAAAACAAGGAACTCCAGCTCATAAGCACACAAGTCAAGCTTAGTTGTCTTACATTATTACAATTCAAATTTGAAATTTAAACATATTCCAAAAGGAAGGCCAAAATTGTGTGGGGCCCATTGGAGCCATGTGAGGCCCAGAAGCCATGTGGAGCCCACACGGGTTTTGAGTTGAACTTTACTTCAATACTTCACTTGGGTCTTCAAGCATGGTCTTCAAGCACCTAATCATCTAGAAATAACATATCCATGAAAAATATAAATTAACACAATAACAAAGTCTTCACATAAAAAAAGTCTTCCATTAAAGAAGTAGAAGATCTTCAATTGATCTCATGTGTTCCTACAAAACAGATATAAACAATAGTGGACATTTGAACGTCGTCCATGTGTCACCATGTCAGCAAATGAGTGGACATCAAGAGGTCGTTCATGTATCATCATATCAGTAAAAGGGATACATAAGGCATGTTGATCCCCGTCATCTCTCCCGAGCCTGAAAGAATTCTTCTTCGAATAATTAGAGGTGATGTAGTGGGAATACAACTCCGAGGTGCGATGAAGGAGGTCTTCTTTAAGTATCCAGCTCCTCTCAGAAAGTGGCTCGTCTCTCGACTTGACAAATAACTTTTGATATGATCCTGCTCATGTGAACGTTGCCTTATCATCCAAAATCTCTTCGATCTCATCGAGGTTTTTTGTTATGGGTAAAGGCAGAGACAAAGATAACTCTGGAGTTTCTGGTTAAAGAGGATTAGGGAATGAAGTAGGATCACCTGCATGGTTAAAATTTGAAGGCTCCACAAAAGTGCTGCTTCAAGAAAAGGGGTTAGATTTTTAACATTAAACACATTGCTTATGCCAAAATCAATAGGAATATTAAGCATATAAGTATTAAAACTAGTTTTCTTTAAAATTTTGAAATGATCCATCTTATTAGCATGTAACTTCTTGACCTGTCCTACAGGAATCTGTTTAGGACGAATATAGACTATAACCATATCACCCTTTGAAAATTCTTTCAACATGTAATGTATGTCAGCGTTAGATTTATAATGTTCGTGATTCAAATTAACCTTCATTCTTATTTCAAAGTGTAGATTGTGTATATGTTTTGCAAAAGCATAAGTCGGCTCACTCACTCTATACTTAAGTGGTAGTGGAATAAGATCTATAGACTTTCTAGGACTATATCCTGTGATAACTTCAAATGGTCTGAGTATTGCAGTGCTATCCACTAAACTACTAAATGCAAAATTGGCCACAAGAAGGCATAAATCCCAAGATATGATGTTTCCAACTACCTTACATCTCAACGGGTCCCTAAGGCTTCTATTTACTAGTTCAACTCGACAATTAATTTGGGGGTAGTAAGCACTAGAACATTTAAGTTTGGTGCCTAACATGGTCCTTAAGGCTTTCAAGAAGTAACCTATGAGTTGTACATCTTTATTTGAAATAATGGTTTTGAGAAACCTATGCTCGATGAGAATCTTGTTGGTTGCTCTATCATTGATGCATGTGGTCAAAGTGTTATCTTCATTGGGATTAGGGAAAGTAGGGCAGCCAAGTGGACCTAAAATCTTATGAAAGAAGTCATGTTCCTTCAATTCATTTACTTGTTTCAGCTCCTCGTGTTCTATCAGATTCACTCTATGATGTGGTAAATGAGGCAGGGATGAATAAGGAACAAGGTCAGTGATATGTTGATTGTCTCTCATGGGAGATGACTCACTAGGCAACTCAAAGATGACATCCTTAAACTCAGAAAGTAGGGATGATACTTCTACGGGTGTTTCCTGATGAGAAAGGTGTAAAAACCCCAAAAAGAGATATAAAATATTAGTGGATTGATTTCCAAAAAATAATAAATAATAAAATATTAATTAATTAATTAATCAAATTTAAAAGAAAAAGAAAAAAAAAGAAAAAAAAATAATTGAAATTTATTTTTATTTTATTAATAAAATATATTATTATTAATATTAATTAAATATATTATGATTATTATTATTATTATAAATCACCTGAAGCTTCTTGAAGCTTCAGGTGTTTCAAATTGGAGCCCCCCCCCCCTTTCCTATCTTCTTCTTCTTCTTCTTCTTTCTTTTTTTTTTTTTTTTTTTAATTTTTATTTTCCTGCAACCTGCAATCTCTCTCTCTCTCTCTCTCTCTCTCTCTCTCTCTCCTCACGTTCTCTCTCCCTCTCTCATTGATTTCGTGACGGATTTTCTCCCGATCGAAAATCTGAAGATACCACTGGACTCTATTCGCTGCTACCGTCATTTTTATCGGACCGAATCGGTGGTAGGAGGGGTGTAAGCGTATTCTCTGGGGTAAGCCATTTTCCCCTTTTTCTTTAATTTCTTGCAAAATATAAGCCCAATTTATGAACAGACACCACCACGAGAATCTAGGGATGATTCTCTACAAGTCTAGTTGGACGGAATTCTCGTGGGGGTGTCGGGCCAAAACCCTAAATTTGGGGTGCGGCGATTATTAAGGGGCTTATTTTTAATTAATTAGAATTAAGTTAGAAATGCTAAAATATTAAGCATTTGGAACTGAAGTAGGATTTCTGAAATTTAGGGCCCGAGTGAGTGCCGTAGGTGTAATTTTGGGTCGCGCAGGCAAAATTCAGAAAATAAAGTAGGGATATTAAATAATAGTTTAAATATTAATCTGAGGTATATGGAGCTTAGGGAAGGCTAGATGAGTATTATTTTAGAGAAATAGATTAATTAATCTGGAAAAAATGTAAATTACAGGAATTAAATTTCGGGCGCCAAGGGCGTGAAATTTTGGGTCCTAAGGAATTTCTCAATAGTCAGGTAAGGGAATAAACTAAAGCAGTAATTTTCCATACAAATTATTATTGATTATGAGTAAATTTATTTTCATAAAAGCATATGTTATATTGTGTATTACGAATGAAATGTACGATTGGGAAAATAATGCTATGATGATTAAAATGTATATGTATGTATGAGATGTAAGGAATTCACGATTTTAGAATATGAAGTATGACTTTTAACAGCATATGTGTGACATGAATATTATTTTATATGAAATATATTATGATGTGAAATATTTTACGAACAAAGCATGATTTCAAGTATTATGAAAATATGAGTTATGTTGTGATGGTTTTGACGATTATGTGATAAATGATGTATTTTCAGTATATATACCTAAAACAATTTTGGCGCGAGGCCATATATTTATGTTATCGGCACGAGGCTGTATTTATGTTTCTGGCGCGAGGCCATATAATTATGTTATCGGCACGAGGCCGTATTTATGTTATTGGTGCGAGGCCATGTATTTATGTTTTCGGCACGAGGCCGTAATTACTATATTTTCGGTACGAGGCCGTAATGATGTTATATATATGATCATGTATTATATGTTATCATCACCAGGATGTTAGTTTAGTTCAGTTCAGGGGCTCGGTACAGTAGCTATATGTGTAGATTAGATATTTACGACAGATTAGTGCTAACCATCTCACGTGGGGATGGGAGATGGATAGTCGAAGTAGCTTTTAGTAGAGTGTGGACGTCCACCTGGTAGTCCGGACCAGGGTGTGGCGGGCTCATCGTACTTACAGACATATTTGATTCGGCAGTGGTCGGCCAGCCATTGTCGGGTCTCGCCTTCGGGCTGCACAACCCATCATGGGGGGTAATACATGACACCAGCTAACTATTCATCCTGGATTTGTTTTCAATACTACAGTTATAACAGATGATTTTTATATATGTTATGATTTATTAATAGATGTGAAAATATATGTTTATCCAGTACGATATGATTATGTTTATAAAATTATGAAATGTACTGTATACGTACAAATGCATTAAATATTCATGTTACCACACAACTGTATTTAATTTATTTTCCCTTACTGAGAAGTGTCTCATCCCCGAACATTAAATGATTTTCAAGAAATCCAGTGAGACCGGCGGGCTAGAGCCGCCATTGAGTGATTGGAGCTTCCCTACTAGAAGGGTAAGCATTGAATTAGGATCGGGAGTTTTTGTTATTTAATCCTAGTGTTATTTTGACTTTTGGAGGTTGTATATCATAACAGTATTTTGATATTATAAAAAGCTCTGGTATTATATTTCATGATTGGATGTTTGAGATTTTATGTTTACTGTTGCTAGGTTTTTCGCTGTGTTTGACAGGTGTCCCTACTACCCACGGGTTCGGGTTGACTATTTTATTTATTATGTGATATTTTATGTTAAGAAATTGAGGGACGTTGCATTTGGCATCAGAGCCTAGGATACTAGGTTCTGTAGACTCTAGAGTGCAGCAGTAATAATACCAGAGTATAGGATAAGGGAATTTGAGGTCTAGTTTTGTAGGTTAGATGCAGGACTTCAGTGGTGGTTTGTGTGATTTTCCTGGGGTGACGACTTCAGGAAATTCATTGTAAACTATAGTCGGGTCGGGTATCTAGGTTGCAGGATTGAACCTTGAATTAAGATCAAGAGTGACAAGTTAATTAGGAAAATATATCATATGAGTTGAGTGATATATATAGAGAATAAGGTTTTGAGTTAAGTTACATGTTTTTCAGGATGGACCTTGGTGGCAATAGTGCCCACGCCAGTGGGAGTGAGGGTGCTGGACCCTCGGGCGCTGCAGGTAGTGACTCAGATGCCGTCCTACGCAGCGTAGCACAGCAAGTGATGGCAGAAATTGCCCGGAGTTCGAAGGAGCAAGGTGGTTCGTTTGTAGGCCACGATTGTACGATCGAGAAGTTCATAAAGATGAATCCTCCAGCTTTCTCAGGGGGAACGGATCCTGCAGTTGCTAAAAACTGAGTGCAGGAGATGGAGAAGATATTTACAGTGCTGTAGTGTTCAGAGGAGCAAAAGGTGCTGCTTGCCACCTACAGACTGATTGGAGAGGTCGAGAGATGGTGGTCAACAGTGAGATTGTTAGAGTAGCAGAGGACTATACCTGTAGAGATGACTTGGGAGCAATTTAGAGAGATATTCTTTGACAGGTATTTTCCAGTCTCTTCCAGGGAGGCTAAAATTACGGAGTTCCTGAATCTGAAGCAGGGACAGCTGTCAATATAACAGTATGCGGCGAGGTTCATCGAGCTATCTCGCTTCGCCCCGTACATTATTCCAGATGAGACGAAGAAAGTACGATAGTTTGAAAGAGGCTTAAGGAGAGAAATTTATAAGCAGGTATCGATTTTGAAGTTGCAAGACTTCACCGAGCTGGTTAACTGAGCCACTATAGCAGAAATTGGTGATCGGTTGGAGGCTGAGGAGCAGAGGCAGAAGAAGAGGTCTACTCCTTCTGGCTTCCAGCAGGGAGTTAGCCGTGCCGCGTGGAAGAGAGGTGGCTATTATAGGAACCAGAGACAGAAGACCGGGAATCATGGTTTCCAGGGTATGCAGTCATCTCCAGCTTACCCATATTGCGGGAAGAGACACCTGGGAGAGTGTCGTGCTGGGCGAGGTGTCTGCTACAGGTGCGGGGAGCCAGGACATATGATGAGGGAGTGTCCGACACAGACTAGTACTACTCCTAGACCTGCACGAGGAGGTTACCAGGCACCACGAGGAGGCCAGCAGAGGAATACGGCCCCAGCCAGAGTTTTCGCTTTGACGCCAGGAGATGCTAAGGCAGCAAGAGATGTGGTGATAGGTACTGTCATTTAAAGCTATTGTTTTGTTTGATTATGGGGTGACGCATTCATTTATCGCCCAGGATTATATTAAAATGTGTGGGTTTAAGCCTCAGCAGTTGGAAATTAGTTTGTCTGTTGCTACGCCAACTGGGACTGTAGGGGTATGTAGAAAGGTACCCAGGGCCTGTCCAGTGGATATTCAAGGGAGGTATTTGTTAGCTAATCTGGTGGTTTTAGACATGCATGGGTTTGAGGTAATCTTGGGCATGGATTGGCTAGCTACCCACTATGCTAGCATTGATTGCCATCAGAGAGTGGTAGTGTTTAGACCTCCAGAGGGACAGGAGTACAAATTCGTGGGATCACGTGTGCGCACCTCACCTCAGTTATTATCTGCTATTCAGGCATGTAGATTGCTATCGGAAGGTTGTCAGGGATATTTAGCCTATGTGAAGGCTGTATCAGAAGAGGAACTGAGGGTGGAGGATATTCCAGTGGTGAGGGATTTTCCTGATGTATTTCCCAAGAATTTGCCGGGACTACCTCCTGATCGTGAGGTAGAGTTTGTTATTGATCTGGTTCTAGGGACAGCGCCGATTTCGAAGGCGCCGTATAGAATGGCACCGACAGAGCTGAAAGAATTGAAAGAGCAGTTGCAGGAGCTGTTAGATAAGGGGTTCATTCGGCCTAGTGTGTCACCTTGGGGAGCACTGGTTTTGTTTGTGAGGAAGAAAGATGGCTCGATGAGGTTGTGCATCGACTATCGAGAAATAAATAAAGTAACTATCAAGAATAAATACCCGCTCCCGCGTATTGATGATTTGTTTGACCAGTTACAGGGGACACAGATCTTTTCGAAGATAGATTTAAGCTCCGGGTACCATCAGGTGAAAGTCAGGGCGGAAGATGTTCTGAAGACGGCATTTAGAACACGGCATGGTCACTATGAATTTCTAGTTATGTTGTTTGGGTTGACGAATGCTCCTGCAGTGTTTATGGATCTTATGAACAGGATTTTTCACCAGTACTTGGATCAGTTTGTGGTAGTATTTATTGATGATATACTGGTGTATTCGAAGAGTCCAGAGGAGCATGAGGAGCATCTGAGTATGGTGTTGTAGGTGTTGCGAGAGAAGAAGCTATATGCGAAGCTCAAGAAGTGTGAATTTTGGCTGGAACAAGTTACCTTCCTTGGACACGTTATATCCAAGGGTGGTATTTCTGTTGATCCGAGTAAGATTGAGGCGGTAGTTGACTAGGTACGACCAAAGAACGTGCACGAGATCAGGAGTTTCCTGGGGTTGGCTGGGTACTACCGCAGGTTTGTTGAGGGCTTCTCTCGATTGTCAGGCCCGTTGAGCAAATTAACCAGGAAAGAAGCGAAGTTTGAGTGGTTTGATGAATGTGAACAGAGCTTCCAGGAGTTGAAGCAGCGACTCATCACTGCGCCTGTGTTGACGATTCCTTCAGGAGAAGAGGGGTTCGTAATTTACAGTGATGCGTCCCATAAAGGGCTCGGATGCATGTTGATGCAGCGGGGGAGAGTGATAACCTATGCCTCACAACAGTTGAAAGAATATGAGAAGAACTATCCTACCCACGATCTAGAGTTGGCGGCAGTTGTTTACGCGCTGAAGATTTGGAGGCACTATCTATATGGGGGTAGGTGTGAGATATTTACTGACCATAAGAGTTTAAAGTATTTATTCACACAGAAGGAATTGAATATGAGGCAGAGGAGATGGCTAGAGCTAATAAAGGATTACGACTGCACTATTAGCTACCACCCAGGAAAGGCTAATGTGGTTGCTAATGCTTTGAGTCGAAAATCAGTGGAATCATCTGTATCTGCAGTGGAGATTCAGCATCCGATTCAGATGGATCTGGAAAGGCTCGGTGTGGAGCTGGTAGAGGGCGATCACCAGGCATTCATTGCTGACTTAGTTTTGCAGCCGACTCTATAGGAAAGGATTAAAGCAGCTCAGAGGAATGATGCAAAACTAGTAGAGCTTATGGGAAAGGTACAGGATGTTCAGGAACCAGAGTTCAGCATTTCAGATGATGGAGCCTTGAGGTTCCGTATCAGGTTATGTGTTCCTGCCGATCCTGAGATCAAGAAAGTCATTCTGGAGGAAGCACATCGATCCCTATATACTGTACATCCAGGTAGCACTAAAATGTATAGGGATCTCTGAGAGTCCTTCTGGTGGAGCAACATGAAGAGGGAGATAGCTCAGTTTGTAGGTCAGTGTTTGACGTGCCAGCAAGTGAAGGCTGAGCATCAAAGACCGGCGGGATTGTTGTAGCCACTCCACATTCCTGAGTGGAAGTGGGGGCATATAGCGATGGATTTCGTTTCAGGATTACCGCCAACATTGCATGGACAAGACGCTATTTGGGTAGTGGTGGATCGATTGACGAAGACTACCCACTTTTTGCCGATCAGAGTTAGCTACTCCATGGACAGATTGGCTGAGTTATACATCCAGGAGATAGTTAGGCTCCATGGCGTCCTAGTGTCCATAGTTTCAAATAGAGACCCACGGTTCACATCTCGTTTTTGGAAGAGTCTGCAAGAAGCCATGGGTTCTAAGTTGTCGTTCAGCACAGCTTTTCATCCTTAGACAGATGGACAGACAGAGAGGACAATATAGATTTTGGAGGATATGCTGCGAGCATGTGTGCTGGATTTTGGAGGTTGTTGGATGCAGTATTTGCCACTGGTTGAGTTTGCGTATAATAACAACTACCAGGCCAGCATTGGGATGGCACCGTATGAGGCACTGTATGGCAGGAGGTGTCGATCCCCGTTGTACTGGGAAGAGGTTGGAGAGAGACAGGTATTGGGGCCAAAGCTGATACAGCAGACTCGGGATAAAGTCAAACTTATCAGAGACAGGATCAGGACAGCGCAGAGCTGGCAGAAGAGTTATGTTGATACTTGTCGGCGAGAATTGGAGTTTGACACAGGAGATCACGTATTCCTGAAGGTGGCACCGCTGAAGGGTGTTATGAGGTTCGGGAGGAAGGGTAAGCTGAGTCCTAGGTATATTTGACCATTCGAGATTCTTGAGAGAGTGGGTCCAGTTGCTTATCGTTTGACATTACCACCGGTCCTATCTAGGATCCATGACTTATTCTACGTTTCTATGCTGAGGAAATACGTCCCAGACCCTTCCCATGTGATTAGATATGAAGCACTGGAGTTGGGCGATACTTTAGTTTATGAGGAAGTGCCAGTGCAGATTCTTGACTGGAAGGAACAGGAGCTACGCACGAAGAAGATTCCACTGGTAAAAGTTCTGTGGCTCAACCATGCCATTAAGGAGGCTTCTTGGGAACTAAAGGATCAGATGCTCCAGAGATATCCGCACTTATTCAGTGGAGTTTAGAGCTGAGCCAGTCATGTGAATGGAATAGTATTGTAGTTTTTATTTGTATAATGTAATGTAAGAGAGATAGAGTTTTTAGTTTTGAAACATGAATAGTTTTGGGAGAATTTTGAATAGTTGTAATCTCCCAGAGCCCTCGTTGTAACCACGGTATTCCTCCGCCATAAGTGAGGGTAATCAATAAAAATTGGAAGTGTTTTCACTAAGGAAGGGAAATAGGGGAATGACAAATTTCGAGGACGAAATTTTCATAAGGAGGGGAGAATGTAAAAACCCCAAAAAGAGATATAAAAGATTAGTGGATTGATTTCCAAAAAAATAAAAATAAAATAAAAAATAATAATCAATTAATTAATTAATTAATCGGATTTAAAAGAAAAAGAAAAAAATAATTAAAATTTATTTTTATTTTATTGATAAAATATATTATTATTAATATTAATTAAATATATTATTATTATTATTATTATTATTATAAATCAGAGGCTTCAGGTGTTTCAAATTGGAGCCCCCCCCCTTTCCTATCTTCTTCTTCTTCTTTCTTTCTTTTCTTTTTTTTTTTTATTTTTATTTTCCTGCAACCTGCAATCTCTCTCTCTCTCTCCTCACGTTCTCTCTCCCTCTCTCCACGATTTCATGACGGATTTTCGCCCAATCGAAAATCCGAAGATACCACTAGACTCCATTCGCCGCTGCCGTCATTTTTATCGGAGCGGATTGGTGGTAGGAGCGGCGTAAGCGTATTCTTTGGGGTAAGCCATTTTCCCCTTTTTCTTTAATTTCTTGCAAAATATAAGCCCAATTTATGAACGGACACCACCACGAGAATCTAGGGATGATTCTCTACAAGTCTAGTGGGACGGAATTCTCGTGGGGGTGTCGGACCAAAACCCTAAATTTGGGGTGCGGCGATTATTAAGGGGCTTATTTTTAATTAATTAGAATTAATTTAGAAATGCTAAAATATTAAGTATTTCGAACTGAAGTAGGATTTCTGAAATTTAAGGCCCGAGTGAGCGCCGCAGGTGTAATTTTGGGTCCCGCAGGCAAAATTCAGAAAATTAAGTAGGGATATTAAATAATAGTTTAAATATTAATTTGAGGTATATAGAGCTTAGGGAAGGTTAGATGAGTATTATTTTGGAGAAATAGATTAATTAATCTGGGAAAAATGTAAATTGCAGGAATTAAATTTCGGGCGCCAAGGGCGTGAAATTTTGGGTCCTAAGGAATTTCTCAATAGCCAGGTAAGGGAATAAACTAAAGTAGTAATTTTTCATACAAATTATTATTGATTATGAGTAAATTTATTTTCATAAAAGCATATGTTATATTGTGTATTACGAATGAAATGTACAATTGGGAAAATACTGCTATGATGATTAAAATGTATATGTATGTATGAGATGTAAAGAATTCACGATTTTAGAATATGAAGTATGACTTTTAACAACATATGTGTGGCATGAATATTATTTTATATAAAATATATTATGATGTGAAAGCTTTTACGAACAAAGCATGATTTCAGGTATTATGAAATATATGAGTTATGTTGTGATGGTTTTGACGATTATGAGATAAATGATGTATTTTCAGTATATATACCTGAAACAATTTTGGCGCGAGACCATATATTTATGTTATCGGCACGAGGCCGTATTTATGTTATTGGCGCGAGGCCATGTATTTATGTTATCGGCACGAGGCCATATTTATGTTATTGGCACGAAGCCGTATTTATGTTATTGGCGCGAGGCCACATATTTATGTTTTAGGTACGAGGCCGTAATTACTATATTTTTGGCATGAGACCGTAATGATGTTATATATATGATCATGTATTGTATGTTATCACCACCAGGATGTTAGTTTAGTTCAGTTCAGGGGCTCGGTACCGTAGTTATATGTGTAGATCAGATATCTACGACAGATTAGTGCTAACCATCCCACGAGGGGATGGGAGATGGATAGTCGATGTGGCTTTTAGTAGAGTGTGGACGTCCACCTGGCAATCCGGACCAGGGTGTGGCGGGCTCATCGTACTTACAAACATATTTGATTCGGCAGTGGTCGGCCAGCCATTGTCGGGTCCCGCTTTCGGGCTGCACAACCCGTCATGGGGGGTAATACATGACACCAGCTAACTATTCATCCTGGATTTGTTTTCAGTACTACAGTTATAACAGATGATTTTTATATATGTTATGATTTATTAATAGATGTGAAAATATATGTTTATCCAGTACGATATGATTATGTTTATAAAATTATGAAATGTACTGTATACGTACAAATGCATTAAATATTCATGTTACCACACAACTGTATTTAGTTTATTTTCCCTTACTGAGAAGTGTCTCACCCCTGAACATTAAATGATTTTCAAGAAATCCAGTGAGACCGGTGGGCTAGAGCCGCCATTGAGTGATTGAAGCTTCCCTACTAGAAGGGTAAGCATTGAACTAGGATCGGGAGTTTTTGTTATTTAATCCTAGTATTATTTTGACTTTTGGAGGTTGTATATCATAACAATATTTTGATGTTATAAAAAGTTCTGGTATTATGTATTATGATTGGATGTTTGAGATTTTATGTTTACTGCTGTTAGGTTTTCCGCTGTGTTTGACAGGTGTCCCTGCTACCCACGGGTTCGGGTTGACCATTTTATTTATTATGTGTTATTTTATGTTAAGAAATTGAGAGACGTTGCAAAAGGGGTGTTTCAGTTTCCTTAGGAACATCCACCGACACTTCCTGTGCATTTTGATTTTCTTGATCACACAAATTTTTACTTATGGGGTTTAAGGATTCATCACTAATTTTTCTCTTTTCCTTCTCATTTTTTTCACCATCTTCCCTTTCAAGCGCCTAGTCCATAGGCGCTTTTCCTTTGTCCATAGGTTGTTCGACTGGGGAATTGCTTTCTCGGGAGGTGACTAGACTTGATTGTGCTGGTTGGGACTTTTCATAACTCTGAATCTGGTAAGAGTATGACTCATTGGAAGAGGTATCAAACTGTTTTCCCATGGGCTCTTTAGTCCCTTGCTCAAAGTTATAAGCTAAACTATAGGCATGTTCAAGGGACTTCATGTGATATGGGAATAGTTTTCTCCTCATTTTAGGTTTTAGTCCTAGACAAAACCGAGAGGTATGTTGACTATCAGTCTCATAGACACCACATCTTACAGTCAGCTTATTGAATTGATTCATATATTCTAGAACAGTCATACTACCTTGACGCAAGTCGTAAAGCTGATCTATAAGGTGCTCTCTATATCCAAGGGGTGCATACTTCTCCCTTAATATATCCTTTATTAGATCCCAATGCTCAATGGGTCTATGGTTTAACCTTGTTTCTTGCCTCTCAACATTTATCCAATGGAGTTTGGCTTGCCCGATTAGTCTCATTTTTGCAAACATCACTCGATGTGAGTTATGCATCTTACACCACTCAAAATAGGCGTCCATTCTAGTCAACCAATTTTGGAAGACTTTAGGATCTTTTTGTCCATCAAAGATGGGGGCTTTTATCCTCATTTTATCATTGTAAGGATCACACCGGTCCTTACGGCAAGGTCTTCTAATATGAAGGTCATCAATGTCATAGTCCTCATCATCCCAATGTTGGGCATAGGGCTTATGACGTGGGGGTATCCTAGCAATGTCATCTTGGCGACTTACTCGCCTCTGTGGAGGGAAGTAAGGTCTTTCTCTAGGAATCATAAGTGGCACTCTTTCAACATAAATCCTACGACCTCAGTAAGGATTCACGGCTTGAGTAGACATCCTAGGGGTTGGGAAAGGATTCGGAAAGCACTAGGGCAGCCCTTTGGAATGGTGTTTGGTTACACAAGGTAAGGTCAAGTGTAAACGTAACATAACTAAGGTCCAAATACCCAAAACTCAGAGTATAGGTGGGCTGTTCTGGACAAAATCGTCACCCATTTTTTTGGAAACCCAAGAGCTGTTAAACGATTTTCAATCGCAAAAAATTTTCAGTATTTGGGGCGTAACTTTCGCTACAAAACTTCAAATAAGGCGATCTTTGTGTCAAAAGAAAGTTAAGAAAATTTCCCACAACTTTTGCGTTTAAGGTTTTTGAAGATGGGAAGGTTTGGACAATGAAAGTCGCACATCAATTTTGTAAACGGAAAATAAAGGCGTTGGGACTTAAAAGGTTCACCTAATTCGACCTAGGCTCTGATACCAAGATGATGTAGGACGGGAATGGTCGATCTATGTCCTACGATTCAACCCTCGCACAAGCACATACACTTAAACACTTTAATTTAATAATTTAATTATCTGAACATAAACACAATAAATCATACTTTATTTCACATGTTCAAGGATTTTCAAAAGGTGTATGACTTGTCTAGCAATTAAGTCTCAATTGGTTCTTTCACAAAGGAATCAAGTTATATGCTGAAAAGTTGTTATTTCAAAGATTCAAGAATAAAAGTTCTATGTTGGCAAACTAATATTTATACAATTGATTTTAACTAACAAATACTAATATTGCAATCTATAGATCAAATGGGCTATTCAAAGATGTGATTTTAATCTACTAGCAATGGTTCACAAGATATACAGCAAAAGATTCAAACACAAGTACTAAAGTTAGTAAGGAATTGATTTGGATGACTTGACGTTGTTCCACACGTAATTAGGTCACACCATAGGTCCTTCGTACAAGTTTTGAATCACAAGATGAACGCAGCAATGGAGTGTAGATGATGATCGTCGTGTGAGTGTATGAAGGTGCTGGTCTTGTGGTGTTGATAGGGGTCGTGAGAGTATTAGATGAAGGAGGGGTTGATGGAGTCGTTGGATAGTTTAGTGGTCTCTCACCACTTGATATCCGGAGAGAACGCCGTAACGTCACACTACTCACTCACAAGGAGAGGAACAAACTTTACAAGCTCAAGCAAAGAGATGCTTCTTCAATATTCAACTTCAACTTCCTATCTTGTTCTTACAATAAGAAGACTATTTATAGGCATAGCCTGAGAGACAAAGCATTAAACACTCAACAACTCTCAACAACTTTCAACCACAACTCTCAACAACTATTAACCTAACACAATTAATATTTACTAAGCACACAAGTCAAGTTTAGTTGTCTTACATTATTACAATTCAAATTTGAAATTTAAATATATTCCAAAATGAAGGCCAAAACTGCGTGGGGGCCCATCGGAGTCATGTGGGGCCCACATGGGTTTTGAGTTGGATTTTACTTCAATACTTCACTTGGATATTCAAGCATGATTTTCAAGCACCTAATAATTTGGAAATAATATATTCACGAAAAATATAAATTAACACAATAACAAAGTCTTCACATAAAAGAAGTCTTTTATAAAAAAAGTAGAAGATCTTCAATTGATCCCATGTGTTATTGTAAAACATATATAAACAATAGTGGACATCTGAAGGTCGTCCACGTGTCACCATGTCAGCAAAGGAGTGGACATCAGAAGGTTGTCCATGTGTCATCATATCAGTAAAAGGGATACATAAGGCATGTTGATCCCTGTCACATTGCAAAGTCCCTACACATTATGTATTACCAAAACATAAAGAAAAACAAATAATTATATATAATATTATTAAAAGGAAAAAATAGTATACCATATTCTAAGACCAAGAGAAATCCATTAATGAAATCAATATTCAACAGAATAGCCAAATTCTCATCTTTGATATGAAATAATAATTAGTTAAAAATAATTATTTAATAACAAAATTAGACGTTGCTAATACTTTGTATGTAAAACAAAGTATGCATTATTAAATTAAAGAGTCTATTCGAAAGAATATAACAAGCAAGATCGTCCATAGTTAGGGCATAAGGTACAACATATTAGATGTGAGAACTAAGGTGATAGTTGTTGATATTCAGCTCAGCACGATTATTACACATAAAAGGTTATTTGTAAAATTGGGTAGTGGAGGACGTGTGGGAAGTTGAAAATACAAGGATTGGAAGAAAACAACTGGTAAAGATTTAAAGGTTTGGGTATTTAATTGGATTTTGGACTCAGGTTAAATTTTAAAATTTTATGGATACAAGATGAATGGTATAGTTAGCATTACAATTTTTGTCACTTTGAAAACTATCATATTTTTTCTTTGATATTTTAAGAGTAGTTAAATAAATAATTATTTAATAATGCACACTCCCGACTAATTAATAATAAATATAGAGTGACAATGTGTTGTTTAGTTATATGTAGTCTTGCAATTTTAATAAAACTCTTGAATAAACTATTCGTAAGATGGTGTTTTTGTGCGATAATTTTTTAAGTTACTTGCAATAAAGTTTATTTAAATAAAAAAAAAATTCAAGCAAGTTTGTAATTGCCTTCATTATTCCAATCATTTAATTAGGACTCGATATATATATTTTTTTCAATACAAGTAACACATAAACTAAACAATATACACAATTTGTGAAAGAAATATGAAGACACACAAATCTAGTTTTTGAAAACGAATTATCATAAAGTTTGAAATGTAAAAGTAACATGTTCGTCAAATTACTAGTGTCAGATACTATTTTTTGGGTATCGGGTTGATAAGAGAATGGAAGGTTATAAATTTTTATTTAATTTTTACAATAAAAATAACTTATTAAATTATTTATATTTCCATGAATTGTAAATATTATAGTTATAAGATAACCTATAAATTGAGGATATTTAAAAAAAATACAATAATAAAAAATAGTTAAAAGCCGTTCAAACTTTCCTTAAATAGTAATAAAAATTATATATGACATTGGTGTGCGACAAAAAATATAATACATTATCGATATAGTGAACGTACAATGAACGTACAATCATAAGTTTTATTGAAAATATTCACAAAAAAAAGGAACAGCTTGGTGCACAAAGTTTCCATGCATGCGGGATCTGGGGAAGGGGCGGACCACAATAAAATATTATATGAAAATTGATGATATATAAGTTCTCTTTCTTCTTCTTATTATATTTTTATTGATATTTATATAGGCAAATGTGGCAATATAACAAAATTAGGTAAGTAAAAGAATGAAAATATTTAATTGGGTAGACTCTTTTAGGAGGTTATGATTCTAGAAATTAAGAATTTTGTGGTATAATTTAATTTTTGATTTTGTTAATAATTGAAATTAGAGTCTAAATGATTTATTTAAGGTAGCAAATCAAATCTATCAATAATAAATTCAATCCTATTGAAGTCAAATTATTTTGACTCATAATAAATTCAAGTACAAACTACCCCCCAAAAATTGTATCTATATTTTAATATGAAGTAGTTTTTTTAATGAATAGGCCACTTGGCCTAAATGAATTTTGTGTTGGATGATAATCATGTTAGGAACTAACTCAAAGAAATTTTTTCTAAATTTTACTATCAGTTTGCAATTTTAATGCATAATCACACGATATAAATGCGTATTGTATTAATATTTGAATAATAATTATAGTATATATAATATATATTAAATAAATTAATCAGAACTAGTAAAAAGCAAATACAGTTTTACAAAAATAAAAAAAGTTTTTAGATTTGAATTTTGCTTATTGTTATTTTGTTCGAAGTTTGTGATCTTGCGATATAAAATTTGAATATAAAGCTCAAAAGTTTGAATTTGAATATGAGTTATTCATTCTAAATTAAAGTTTATTCTCCTGTTATATTACTCATTTTTAACTTTGCAAGCTTGAAATCATTTGATTCAAATATGTGTCTCGAAGAAGATATTTTTTTTATTTGTTTGATCATCGGGATCTTCAAGTGAATGTATTGATAATTATGAATTAAATTTAGTCTCATCAAGCAATAAATATCTTTTCATTAAATTGTAATAAAAATTAAACTTGAATAGTAACTGAATGCATGATAAAAAGTATTTCAATAAATTAAATACAAAAAATTAATTCGAATCATTCAACAAAAGCATCATTTGTTAATTTGTTCGTATTAAATACAATAATTTGAGTTTACATTTTATAATTTATAATAAACTAATTATTTTATAATAAAAGACTCACATATTATTTATATTAATTTGCACTATTATATTATTTTTTAAATCTATAAAGACAATAATTTTGTAATTGTAAAGTCTATTTTTAATTGGAAATTAAACTAATTTAAAAATTTTAGGTGAATTTTTGATATAAAATTAATCATATTAAAATTTATTTTATTTTATTTTATAAAATTATAATTTCTAAATTTATCAAACAAAAATAATAATTATAAAAGACAAAGGGAGTAATTAAAACCGCCCGCAATATCAAATTAAAGCACGTGAGAGCCAAATCCTAAATAGCTAACTTACCGCGATAAGTGGCGGTAAAAAGTCAAAAAAACACGTGGATGATGCCTAGGTGAAATCTTTATGTTTTTTGAGAGTACAATATGTAGAACACTCGCCTTATGCAGCAGCAACGTGTCCTTCTAAACAAACTTCCCTTCAGAAAGCGAGTAAAGCACGTTTACATCCGCGAGAGAGTGTACAAACGACGACTCTTTTTCCAATAATTGAATTTAATAATAGGTCTAACCTGAATTTTAATTAATAAATACGGTCTGAACACAGTGGTCGGGAATAATTTCCGCCGTCGGATCTAGATCGGACGGTTCGAAATAGGAATGCGCGATAGCCCTTAGATTATGCAGAGTCGGGAATTGAACGGTGGCGATTAATTGGCTCGCGGCGGGCGAGTCAGGCACTGGGCCTTTAAGTAGAGGAGCAAACTAACCTAGCCATCTCAGATTTTAGCTCTCTCTCTCTCGCTCGCTTTGGCTTCGTCTCTCTCTCTAAAAAGCCTTCTCCCCCTCTCTCTCATTTTTTTTCTCACTCTGGAAGAGAATTACGAAGGGGTTTCTAGGGTTTCGTACGGCACGCCCAACGGCTCTTCTGCTCGAGATCCAGGTTTTGAATTGGATTCTTGCGAAGGATTTCTAGGGTTTTCAATTGAAGCATTCTTTTAATCGTCGCGATCAGATTTGTTTAGCTTCTTTCTCGGGGTATCTCCGTCGATCTAGGGTTTTCTCTGTGCGGTTTATGCTCGACTCGGCTTAGGATTCGTTCGTGTATATCTTTCTAACACTTATTTGCGTCGTTGAATATATAATTGCCTTTGTTGTGAGGAGTTTTCGACCTGTAGCAACAAAGGAGTTTTCTTTTGAGTTTCTTGAGCGACACAAAAATACGAACTTTTTAGGGGCGTGATCGTTTTACGGTCTTTGGGACTTGCGGGGTTTGCATTGTTTGAACTGAATCAGTGAATGTGTTGGAACTAGGGTTTTTAATATTTTTTTGGATATTTGATTATGCTTCTGTTTGTTTGTCAAAATTGAGAGAAATTATTGAATGATTGTGGAGATTTTGAAGTCGTGCTGCTGGATGTCAAATTGGACTTTATTGTGAGGGAAAATTTTAAATTTGACTCTCAATATTGTGGGGAAGAAGGAAACGGCCGATGCTGATGGGATGCAATGAAAAAAGAAAAATAAAGAATTAAGCGTGATAAAAGATTTGAAATTAACTATACTCTAACGTGAAGGATATATACTGGCATGAATTTATGTTTTTTCCAATCTGGGTGTCTGAAGTTTGAGGTCAGGGTATAAATCTAATTGTCAGAAGTTGACATGTGCAGATATTGGGGGTTGATCTTATGGCACCAACTGTTCCCATAGAGTACACTGGGCAGAAGGAGTCAAGAAAGTGTTCACTATCACAAATGATGGGGAAAACACGGAAATTCTCTAAGGGACATTTGTCCTCTGGATTTGTTCCGGATTACCGTCATGCTGTGGAGACAATGGGGGAATCGGAAGGGTTTGGGAGTTCTGGACGAGTTGAAACGGAGATGACTGCGTCTGAGGATTCCTGTGCCCCTAAAAGGAAGTGCATTAGTTTGAATGCAGATGGATGTGATAATTTTGGTGTCCCCTTACAAGTTCTGTCATTCTCAAAGATGTCACGGTCTGAACGAAGGGATTTAGATTTGAGGTTGAGAACAGAGCTTGAACAGGTTCGGGTCCTTCAGAAGAGAGTTGCTTCGTTGAGCTCAAATGCTGTGGCTTTATCGCCCTCGGGTGATATTCGTAGTTGCAGCAATGGAAAAAAGAGGCCTTCTCAAGAGAGTTTCCAAAGGCCATCTGAAGCAAATACACAAGAGAAGAAACGTGGTCCACCGGCACGTAATGGTCCCAGCACAAAGCGCGGTGTAGCTGGGCGGCTTGATTCAGTGAAGCAGGCTGCATCAGTTACATCTTCAAATCCTATGTTGATGAAACAATGTGAGACATTGCTAAATCGCCTGATGTCACATCAGTATGGCTGGGTTTTCAACACTCCTGTTGATATAGTGAAGTTAAACATTCCTGATTACTTTACTGTCATTAAGCATCCTATGGATTTGGGCACTGTGAAAAGCAAGATTGCCTCAGGTCGATATTCAAGTCCAACAGAGTTCGCTGCAGATGTGAGGCTTACTTTTTCAAATGCATTGACTTATAATCCACCTGGTAATGACGTCCACTTAATGGCTGAGACGCTTAGTAAGTTCTTTGAAGTTAGGTGGAAACCCATAGAGAAAAAGCTTCCTGTAACTGGTGGTGTAGAGTTGGTGCCTTCAACTTCAGTTGTTGACTTAGAAACTGAATCTGCTGCACCACCCCTGAAAAAGAAGAAAACCACGCCATCAGACCATAAAGTCAAGCCCGAGCCTCTTAAAAGGGTCATTACTGATGAGGAGAAGCATGCTTTAAGCACGGAGCTGGAAGCTTTGCTGGGAGAATTGCCGGATAGCATTGTTGATTTCTTAAAGGAGCATAGTTTCAGCGAAAGCCAAACAGGTGAAGATGAGATTGAGATTGACATTGATGCTCTTAGTGATGATACCTTGTTAGCTTTACGGAAGCTTTTAGATGATTATTTGCTGGAGAAACAGAAGAAGCAGGAGAAAGTTGAACCTTGTGAAATGGAGGTCTGTCCGTGTGTGTGTGTGTGTGTGTGTGTTAATGTGTGTGCGCAGCATGCGACTTAGATATCTGCCATGCATATCTAACTGTTGACTTGTGTATATATTTTTTCTGGCTGCAGGTTCTTAACGAGTCTGGATTTAGCAACTCTTCAATGCAACCATGCAAAGGTTATTTTTGCTTTCATTTGAATGCATTATTTACAATGTTGATAGTATTTGAAATGTGGAGGGACTTTGCTCTTTATTTATTTTATTTTTTAAAAATATTTTTGTAGGATACTTTGTTTAGCTTGTTGATTTTCATCCCAAGTATATTTTCAGGCAATGACCCTGTTGACGAGGATGTAGATATTGGTGGCAATGATCCTCCTGTTTCGGGCTACCCTCCAGTGGAGATAGAAAAAGACACAGCTCTTAGGAACAGTAAATATAGTAGTTCAAGTAGCTCCAGCAGCGAATCAGGTTCTTCATCTAGTGGTTTGTGTTTCTGTAATCCTTTCACAAGTTTTCCCCTTAATTTTATTTTTTAAACTTCAAGATGTAGAGCTTTAATTTTTGAAAATTCTTTGGTTATGTTAATAGATTTAAAAGCAGAACTCTGTTAGGAATTAGTTAAGAAATAGTGCAAAGGACACTGACCTCCCTTTAGGTTTAGCAGAAAGATGTGGACCTCCCTTGATGTTTCAGAAATTCTAGACCTCCCCTAAGGTTTTAGAAATCCTACAAAAACCTCCCTTGATAATTGACTTTTGGGATACTTATACCTTTTTTGGCCAAATAGAAGGGGAGATCTCTGTCTTTTTGGTAAACTGGAGGTTGGAAAATTTGACACCTTTTGGGGGGTGGGGGGGGGTTCCCTAGAATTTTTTTTTTAAATATTGGGGCCGTTTCATGCCTTTTCACCTCAAGGGAGTAATGTGTCTTTTACCCTAAAAATATCATGAATCACTCCCACAAGAAAGAGAACATGATTCGGCAATGCTATTCTTTCCCTGCCAACACAATTTTGGAATCATGCTTTTTTCTTTTAAAAATTTTTATCCTATATGACAGGAACATCACTTGAAGACAAACTGCAGGATGTTTTAATAATTCTTTTTATCCAAAGATTGTTGCAGATTAGTCATAATAGGAACTCCCCATAAAGTTAACATGCAGGATATTTTTATGCTGTACAGTCGAAGATTGTCACACGCTAGTCATTTTTTTCTTTCTGTGGCATCATAATACCCCCTTTCATTAAATATGATCTACTTTTGAATGTCTTTCCTCTGTTTTGAATGTTGACTGAATACTAATTTGGCATTAGTAGTCAATTAATTGTTGAACTGAGGAATTCTTTAGTGTCTCATCCCGTATAGATGGGGTTACGCTTGTCCTTTTGGCGGAAGCTTATTGGTTTCTTTCACATCGAAGTTTGGATATAACATCAAAGTTTGGATATAAGACATAAAAATTGAAGGTCAAGATGGGTGAAATACCAAAGTGTTTCTTTTTTTACCTACAGCGTTTTGAACCATTCTTGGCAAATCTAGTTCAAACAAGAGCCTGTGGTATTGGGACCTTTGACGGAAAGTATTTTTCTTGGGTGTGGCTGTGGACTCTACTCAATGCCTCAGTGAGAAGAGTGAAAGTTCAAGCTATAGAAATAACCTTTTCTAATGTGGAGTGGAGTCTTGTATTAGATGTGAACATTTTTTAGGCTGTGAACTCTACCTGCTGAGAAGTCCACTATTTGTTTGATGCATATGCCGAGCTATTCTAATCTTATATTCATGGTTGGTCTTGATTATGAACAATGAACCATCTATTTGGGTGTTGCATAATAAGTTTGAAAGTTGTGGACATGCTTTTGTTGCGGCCTGTGGGTCAGGAGTCCAACTGTGTCTAGATATTGGCATGTTGATTCAATGCATACACAAAATAACATTAAAATAGTATATATTTGTATTTCAATCTTTAATAAGCATGAAAGAATTTTTTTTACTAATCAATTAAAATTTTATAGTTGAAAATCATGCCCCATAGGGGATGGTGCCATATTATAAGGTGCAGTTGCCAGTTACCATGTGTGCAACTCTTAACTTATTTAATTGAAGGCAAATTACAATGATGACAGTTATTATGGAAGTTTGATGTACAATCCAAAATATATGTAGAGTGCACATACACAGGTAGGGGTGTACTCTGTTCTTATTGGTTTTGGTCAAAACTGATAACCGAACTGAAAAAATCGGTTTTCAAAATCTAAAACCGAAATCAAACCATACACCGACGGTTTAGTGTAACCATAAACTGAATTTTTATGGTTTGGTTTGGTTTTACTCGATTTTTAATATAAAACTTATATTTAAAAAAATATAAAATAGATTTGCAAGCCCAAAAGAGCCCAAACCTAAATCAAGCCCTTCTGAATGTAGACAAGGCCTATGGGTTGCCCATCCAGACAACTAGAATGAAGGGCCTTACTCAATGCCAATGATAGGAAGGCTAGATGGGCTTTTATATGGGAAGGGAGGGAGCTTCTATTCTTCCTCCAACCAATGTGGGACAAAGGTTCCCCCAGGCCAAGTCCCCACCCCAACTTCCCCTCCACAACACTTGTCCTACATCACCAAAATGAGAATTTTGAGAGTCATGCATCTTGTATAAATCCCATTCCCACTCCTTCCTTATCCTTGAGCAAGGTCAACAACCCATATTTAATTAGTTAAAAAAATTAATTAATTAAATAAAGTATTAAATGGTTTTAATTTTATAAATGAAGAAATAATATATTTTATAGTTCACATATATACAATATTAAAAATAATCATTTAAAAATTTTGTACGCCCATACCTAGTCCCCCACTCCCAAGGCGGATATATGATATATATATTAATTAATTATATTAATTTATATATTAGTTTTTTATTTAAATCCTTTTTTCGATTTTTTCGGTTCAGTTATGTTTTGAAACCGAAACTAAAAATTTATTTTTTTGAGAACCGAAATAGAAACTGGGGAACCAAAAAACCGAACTGCATTTGATTTTGGTTTGATTTTCGGCAATTTTTCTACACCCTATACACAGGGATATCAGTTCCCTTACATTATATTTAATTAACTCTATATATTTAATCTAACAACATAATTATGAAAAAATGTAGAATTTACTAAACACCATATAATAATAAGAACCTAGATGATAAGAGAACTTATCCTTAATCCTCTTATCAGTCAAATTGATATCTTTACATAATTCATTTTCTCCCTTGTGATGAACAAATACTAATTTCTCCTACATGATGAGCAATTATTAGTATGTACGAACAAGACTGTTTGATACCATTTGAGAAATTGTGGCATTGGCTTTGGTTCTATTATTGTAGAACTAGTACTAAAAAAAGTTAAATAAAAAAATAAAGGGGAATGAAGAGGTAGAAGGAACAGGAGAAGAGAGAGCAGTTAAATTTGATTGGTTAGCTGGGTTGTAGAATTTGGATATGAGTCCTCTACGGTGCTTAGAATTTTTTGGCTTATCACTTGGGAAGCTATGGGTAGAAATTATCAGAGCAAAAAGGCTGTGCTGAAAATTTTCCTTTAGGAGTGGAAGACTATCATTGTTTGTCTGCAAGAGACCAAAATGAAAGTCAATAGACATGCATATTATTAGCTATATGGATGGGGTTGCAGGAGCTGCTGGTTGCATTGTCATTCTTTTATAGATGATGGGGTGGTATTAATGGATGGCTAGGCAAGGAGCTTCTATGTTACTTTCTTGTTTAGAACTTTGGAGGATAATTTTACTTAGTTTTATGAGATTTATAGGCTACGAAGAAACAGTGGAACTTCTACGGAATGAGTGTTTTTAGGCATAAAGGCTATTGAGGATTGCCCTTGGGTCTTGGGAGGTGATTTTAGTTTACTTATTTACTCCCTTGAAAGAAGTGGGGTTCTCCTATAGAAAACTTGTTTGAGGGAACTCTTGATCTTTTTGAATGTAGATGCGCTCTTTGATCTCCCACTTGTAGGTTGATCTTTTGCTTGATCAAGTCTTGGAGGATTCTCCATATATTTAAGGATATTGCTCTAGATTGTGTAGAACAGCAAAACAGGATTCATATTGCTAACCTCAACTAGTGGAATTTTTAGGCTTGGTTGTTTTTTTCAAAATTTCTATTGAAACTTTCCTAGGACAATCCCTGAGCACCGTCCGAATCTTCTTGAGACTTGTATAGTTAGGTAGGCTCCACACCTTTTCTTTGCTTTGGAAACATGTGGCTCAAAATGAAAGATTTAAATATTTTATTTTAATTGGTGGGAAATTTTTCAAGTTAGAATTTTCTTAGCTTCATTGTGGGCAATGAAATTGAAAGCCTTAAGGAAATAATTGAAGGCTTGGAATAGAGATGTTTTTGCAAATGTCCATACTAGGTATCTCTTTTGAGAGAGGTTAACAGTCTTGATGCTCCTCCTTGTTGAACAAACTAAGAAGTTCCTCCCCTTCTATCTCTCTCTTTGTCATCCATAAGGGCAAAATCAGAGAAGTTGCTTAATGGTTGGTGGCCAAGAGATAAGTTTCTTCTTTTGATAACTTTCTTTGTTGCCAAATAGGAAAATACTTAGGGTCATGGGCCCGTGGCATCATGGTCCCATGTGCCAACATTGAGAGGGAAGTGCATGGGGGGCACAACCCCTTTTCTCCTTCTCTGATGTTGCCATGTGGGCCCTTGATGGTCATGGGCCCATGACCCTACAACACTACGGTGCCAAATATTGACTAATAAGAACGAGTGGATCACTATGGATGGAAGGGCGCCATATGGAGTGGGGGGTTTTGAGGTGGACATTTGCTTTTCGTCATTTTGATGGTTCAATGGAGGCAATATATTTTTGGCATGATCTTTTGGTGTGGAGACATCCCTTTGAAGACTCAATATATTTAAACTGCAGCAAATTTAGTGAATTACATTTTATTAAAATGCTTTGGACTAAAAATTTTTGGTGTTTGGGTTGTCTCGTCTTTTTGGAGATGTTCAAACTAAGAATCTCTTTTGAGAGAGGTTAACAGTCTTGATGCTCCTCCTTTGGTGTGACCCATAGGTAGGGGTGTACAAAATTTACCAAAAAATCGAGAATCGGACCGAAACCGAACCGTTTGAAACTTCAGTTGGGTATTTCGGTCTTCGGTTTCACTTAAAAACTGAACCCAAAAACCGAAAACCGATTATAATTTTAAAATGATTATTTTTAATACCATATGTATGTGTGTACTACGAAATATGTTATTTCTTTAATTATATAATTGAAACCATTTAATACTTTATTTTATTAATTAATATTTTTGACTAATTAAATCTAGATTGTTGTTGAACTTGCTCAAGGGAGTGGGAAAGGATTTTATATAAGATGCTTGACTCTCAAAATCCTCATTATGGCGATGTGGGACGAGTGTAGTGGAGTGGAAGATCTGGCAATTAGGTTGGGGACTTGGCCTAGGGGAACCTTTGTCCCACATTGGTTGGAGGAAGAATAGAATCTCCCTCCCTTCCTACATAAAAGTCCATCTAGCATTTCTATCATTGCACCGAGTTAGGCCCTCCATTATAGTTGGCTGGCCACCCTTGGGCCTTGTCTACATTTAGATGGGCTTGATTTAGGTTCGAACTTTTTTGGGCTTGCAAATCTTTTTTATTTTTTTTTAATATAAATTTTTATATTAAAAATTTAGTTGAATTTGAACCGAATTGTAAAAATTCGGTTTACGGTTACACTAAACCGTTGGTGTATGGTTCAATTTTGATTTATATTTTGAAAATCGATTTTTTCAGTTTGGTTATCGGTTTGCGTCAAAATCGAACCAATAAGAATTGAGTAAACCCCTACCCATAGGGGCAAAATCAGAGAAGTTGCTTAATGGTTGTTGGCCTAGAGATAAGTTTTTTCTTTTGATAATTTGTTTTTCCATATACTAGAACACTTGGGATCGTAGGCTCATGGCATCATGGGCCCATGTACCAGCATTAGAGAAGGAAGTGCATGGGGACCACAACTCTTTTCTCCTTCCCTGATGTCGCTATGTGGGCCCTTGATGGTCACGGGCTTGTTACCCCATAGCACTACTGTGCCAAATATGACTAATAATGATGGGTGGATCACTATGGCTAGAAGGGAACCATATGGAGTGGGGGTTTGAGGTGGATAAGAAAGTATGATAGCATATTTGCTTTGCGTCATTTTGATTGGCCGGGGGGGGGGGGGATGGAGGCAATATATTTTTGGCATGATCTTTGGTGTGGAGACATCCTTTTGAAGACTCATTTTCCTAAGTGCTTGAAACAAGGATGTTCCTCTACACGTGAAGTCAATTGAAACTTTTCCTTTGAAAGAGATGTCTAGGGTGGGGCTGAGATTGTTCTCTCTTTTCTTTGATGTGTATTATAGGCCAATTTGGATTTTGAATACTGGTGGCTGTTTCCCGCTAAAATCCTTACCGTAAAGGCCGAGAACAAGTGAATCTTGTTGAAGGAAAGGCTAATTTCCTTGGAAAGTGAGCCAGAATATGGCTGCTCTAACCAAAATAGGTTTTTTTGCTTTGGAAGTAGCTTGGGAAAGGGTCTTAACTCTTGACCATCATTAACATTCAATAAACGTTAATCCTGGCGAAATGATGTTCTCTATGTAAAATGCAGCAGATTCAGTGAATTACATTTTATTAAACTGTTTTGGACTAGAAATTTGTGGTTGGGTTGTCTCTTCTTTGCTTCTCTGTGGCTGTGGCTGGGAGGAACTTTGGGCTTCCAGATGTGTGAATGCTTGTATAGAGAGGAGAAAGCCCTCTCCCTTATCCTTTCCCACCATTTTTTGGGTTGTGTGGTGAAAAATAGGAGAATTTTTGAAGGAGTTGATACAGCTTTCTTGTATTGGTGGCTTAGGTATTTACTTGGGCAAGAGTTCTTGGACGCATACACGATCTTTGATTTTTGGATTACATGTAGGAACTACTCTTTTAATACTTGGTGCCCCTGAAATTCTAGAATTTCTGCTTTAAAAAAATGATGCTGTGGCATCTTAGTTTTCTATTGGCTGCAGCTTTATAGGAATAATCAATCTCTTCAACGCTGCTTCTCAGATTTTTCAAATGAGCGAGTCTGGAATTAAAAATAAGTTTGCCCCTATATCATAAATTCAAAGGACTGCAAGTAAGCCTGTCATTCTAGGGGATTTGTGGTAGGTGATGTGGGGTCTTTCTAACTTAAGAGAAGCCGATGAATTGTTATGATTTGACTGTTCACTTAAACAGCTAGTGGTGTGTACTAAAGGTTATTTGTGCATGCTTGAAATTTCCAGTAATTACAATCTTGAGAAAAAAAATTCTAAGAAGCATATTTTAACAACGTTAAAATGTACTCCCTCCACCTTCCTTCCCTTTTTTAATCTTTGAGAGGGATCTTTCTTGTGGGATTTTCATTTTAGAAGGGATTGAGCGATAAAGAGTTGGGAGGAGTTTAATTCTTTGCAGCGTTAATTCCAATAAGGGTGATGCAAGAATTTGGAATTGAGATTCATCAGGGGATTATTCGCACAAATCTTTCTAAAGTTTTGTGTTCATATATTTGTCTGTGTGGGAGTAGCTCCAAGGATTTGTTTGAAGTCAGTTTAATTCTTGAGTATTTTTTTTTTGTTGGTTTTGGAAGCATATGGACAGGCTGTGGAGGTCTGCCTTTTGTGCTGGAGGGAATTTGCATGGAGAGGAATGCTAGAACATTTTTTGGAAAGAGAGAAGGATCTTTTGGATTGAGAGTGGTATTTGGCTTCACTTTGGGCTTATAGCGCTGGCTGTTTTTCAGGATGGTAATTGAGACTGGGTCACTTTGATAAGATGATGTTGACTTTTCCTTTTCTCTCATCTTTTGAGGACGACTTCTCCGCTTCTGTATTTTTCTCTCCTTGCTATTTTTATTAAAGCTTCTTTTTCTTAACCCACGGCCCTGCCTTTCTTCCCGTACACACACAAGAACAAAGAAAAGAAAAAGTAGCAACATGTTTTCCCATCGTGGATTTGCTTTCAAACTCATTTTATCATACATCTAGAAAAATCCTTTTTTGTTTTTTTTGAAAATTTAAATATAAGTAAACAAGGAATAAAGTTGATTTGAAACAATATACCGAGATAAACTAGGTAGGCTGTTGGGTTGAAGAGAATCTGTATGCATACAATTTATTCACACTAGCAGGCATGCCTCCATGTAGCTGCAGGTGCCTCAAGATTTAGATGAGAGCACACCTTAAACAATATGTCAACCACATTTTTTAGATGTATTCTGAAAGCAGATTTCAAAATTGAGTCGGGCATCTAAGAAAATCAAGAGACCAGACCAGTATACTGCAGAATGAGTTCATGGATTTGAGGTTTCTGGTTTGTAGAAAATTTTGAACTCTCTTTATGAGTTCCCGTATAGATTTGTTGGGAATCTGAATGTTTTGGACTGAAGAAGAAATTCTATTAGATAGGAAATACAAAAAGGCACATAAGAAAGCCTCCTTGGAGCATAAAGAACAAAAAAAGAACAATATCCAAACAGCACTGCTCTATGGTCATGCATAAGGCAGAAAAATATAATCCTTTAAACAACCAGCGGCAAAGGTCCACAATGAGGCCAAGTACTGAATCCTATCCCAAAGCATAGGCAAAGAAATTTTCTTTCCCGTGAGAATATATTGCAATCTGCTACAACCATATGTCCCATAATGTGGGAAAAAGCTCACACTTCCACAATGCTGCATCATCTCTATTCCTCCCAAACCCTGAAAAAGGTTATGGCCAATAGATGCTCCACCAGCTCAAGACCCACCCAGTTCTCTCCAAATGGTCCAAACAAATTATTCCACACCCTTAAAAGGAGCAGCAATGAAGGAACAAATGCGACAGATTTTGAACTACCAAAGCATAAAGATCAAACTTGTTGGGATTCTGAATGTTGAGCATATGTCTTAACAAAATTTTATTTGAAATCTGCCTATAGTTGAGGAAAGTGGCCAATTCTTTTTGATTTCATTTGTTGCTACTGTTAATAACTGCATTATCAGCTTATTTTCTTTGCAAAATTTTCTGTATCCCTTTTTAAGTAGAGGGTCTGCCAGTAGCAACATTTTACAACCTTTCTATAAATTATGGAATTATTTGGATGTTTGTATATATCTTGGTTAAAAATATGAATCTGTTAATTCTTTTCAAGGTTAATCATTGTTATTATCATCCTTATTGGTTTTTGTTCCTCAATTCATTCAAATTGTATTTATTGCTTTAAATTGTATTTATTGCTTTTGTGTTTTTTCAGACTCAGACTCGGCCAGTAGTTCAGGGAGTGAGTCTGATGATGCTGAAGCTTCTGCCCCTGCACATACTGCAAAGGTCTTCATATGACTAAATCCCTGATTCATGTCAATGTTTCTTAGTATTGGTGGTGTTCATGAAAAATGTCATCTCTCTCTCTCTGAGTTGGGGATATTTTCTTTGTTTCTCTCTATGTTAGGAAATCTTAGGTTCTGGAGCAAATGCAAATGAGAAAAGAAGCGGCTTAGCTGATATGGACACTGAAAATCGTGAGTTTTGTGGTTCTATGTTTAATATTTGCATATGGTTGGACTATGACGGAGGGTTGGACTATGATGGAGGATTTGTTCCCACCCCCACCCCTCCATAAAAAAAAGGTCAATATTGATTCGAACTCCTGCCGTTGCACAGAATCTTTAAATGGGTTAGACGAAGTTGAGCAGAATTCTCAGTCCAAGCCGGTTTCGACTGGCACGGATGACCGTCAAGATGGTAAGCATGAAAATCATGAAGAAAGTGTCTGCTGTTAGTTTTGGAGCATCATCTCATCCATCATGCTGTAACATTTTAGGGGAGAGTGCTCCATCTGAGAGGCAAGTCTCCCCCGAAAAGCTCTACCGTGCAGCTTTATTAAGGAGCCGTTTTGCTGACACCATTCTCAAAGCACGGGAGAAGACCCTTGAAAAGGTTTGATACTATTTTGGGATATTGTTGGTTATTCTAGGTTTCCAATTTCTAGCTGTGATCTTAGAATACCATTATTTACAAGTTGCATTATGTGTTGAATACAGGTCGAGAAGTTGGATCCAGAGAAATTAAGGCTTGAAAGGGAGGAGCTTGAGAGGCAGCAAAAAGAAGGTTCAATACTTCTGACATCTGACTTTTATTTTGATGCCCTCTTTTGTCTGATGCATCTATCTGCTTATGGGATTGAAGTGATGGATCCTATTTGTGTTCCTATCCTCTTTCCAATAATGATTTTCCTTGCGGTATGATTAGAAAAAGCTCGGTTACAAGCTGAAGCCAAGGCTGCAGAAGAGGCTCGAAGGAAAGCTGAAGCAGAAGCTGTGGCGGAGGCCAAAAGGAAGCGGGAACTGGAGAGAGAAGCAGCACGACAGGCACTGCTAAAGGTAAAGTGAACATTTATTATTTGTTGCAGAAGCCAATTGCAAGAGTTTACTGTGAATGGTGACCTAAGCTTTGGGCATTTGCAGATGGAAAAGACTGTTGATATTAATGAGAATTCTCAGTTCATGGAAGATTTAGAAATGCTGAGGGCTGCACCTGACGAACAGTTGTCGACCTTCAGAGATGCAACGAGCCCGGATCACTCCTTAAATTGTTTGGGAAGTTTCAAATTTGAAGGAAATGGTAACCCCTTGGAGCAACTTGGATTATACATGAAGGCTGATGACGAGGAGGAGGAAGAAGGGGAGCCCCAAAATGTTCCAGGCCCAGTAAATGATGTTGAGGAAGGAGAAATTGATTGATTGGGTTCGTTTTTCACTATACCGATGCTTCTCTTGAGTGACTATGAGGACTGTTGGCTTACCCATTTCCGCCCCATTTTATTTAATCGGGGCACGATGCCATCCCGTCTCTTGTTTGACCAAGCTTCGAAGTCCTTGGAAAGGGGAAACAAGGGAGAGATTGGGTTAGAAAGGCAACCATTGATGGGCAGGAAGGTTGTGTTCTTTGTATTGGTTTGGGTCTTTGGGATCACTTTTGGTTAAGGAAGAGTTGGGTTTCAGAAGGCTGAACACTAAAATGCTCTATTGAAGCTATATAGGTAGGGGGATAGAGGTAGAATTTATGACGATAGAGAAGGGATTTGCTATTGTGGGTTTCTGACAGTAGAGACATGTACCAATCATATTTTTATTTTTTGATGTAAAAAGAGAGATTCATATTTGTAGCCTAGGGCATTTAGGAACTGCTTGATATTGAGAGTTATCTTAAGAGGAATTTTGTTGGAGGCCAACTATACATATTTTGTCAGTTGAGTATGCATTGATTCAACTAGAAAATATGAACTGAGCTGAGAAACATGAAAAGAATGGCATTTCATCTTCTCCCCCGCACCCCACCCTCTCCCACATGGAGACTCTTTATGTAACTACATGCTTTTTATGGATTGTGCTTGGCCGCACCATCTATCTCTCTCTCTCTCAAGTACCATTTTAGAAAATTCAACTAGAAATGATCCCTAGCCCCTTCCTTCAACACTTCTCCTATGTGGTACACTCTTCTAAGAGTTCTTATGTGGTACGCTCTTCTAAGAGGAGTGATTTTGATTTATTAAATAAAATGTGCTACAGTCATTGAGAGAATTTTACATAAATATTTTTTTGAATTCATGACATAGAATGAGCAAAGAATAATTAATTTAATATTTTATTGTAAAAATATTTGTTCTTATCCGATTTTATATGGCATAAATTTGTGTTGGTGGTTTTTCTTTTTAAATAGATATTTGGCTAGTCAAATGTGGGATTAATGTCAGAAATATAAATTCAAAATCTACACTTAATATAATTTCAAAAGGTTAAATGCAAATAGCATTTTGTTTTGTTTAATTTTATAATATTATCAATTTAGCATCTTAGTCGTATTTTCTTAAACGCACAATTGAAAATTTTTTATTATACAAAAAAACAAATGAATATTAATCCTCTATAACATTCATGAAAAGAATATCATGAGGTTTTGATGTGAGATCCTAATAACTTTTTTAATTAATTTCTAATATTTTGTTCAAAGTTGTGTATGTATTTATAATATCTTTATTACAGTATTATGTATATTATATGCAATCTAATGTAATTTGAAATATAACTTTAATTTTGATCACTAATTTCCTCACTATAAAGAAAATTGTGAACATAATATATAGATATTTTCTCAATTATTTGTGTCTTATCTTAAAATATTGTGACCAAAATTCGTGGTTTAATTTTTTTTTATCGTAAATTTTTATTTATTTATTTAAATTACTAATAATTATCACCTCAATCACCCGGAAATAAGAAATTGCAAATTAATTCTCAACTGCACCCCTACCTAAGAAAAAAAAGACGGGGCGCCACCTCGCTGCTGGCTGGTTCATCGCCTCCTCTCTCTCTCTCTCTCTCTCTCTCAATAGTTTTTACTGGCGACATTCGTTGTTTTTTCTCTCTTTTCTTCTCCGGCCCCGGTCCTCTGGAAACGTTTCGGAGCTTCAATGGCTGCTGCTGCTGCTTCTTCACTCGGTATTCCGGCGAAGTTCTCGCCCTCTGGTGGCACGGTTTGCCCTCAGATCTCTCATTTCCGCCGTTCTTCTCATGTTTCCGCGGCAGCTCGGACGGTTCAGATCAGACCAAGCCTCGGCTCGCATTGCCGTTGGAACGCCTCTTGTGCTTCCACGGGTACTGCATAAATAAATAATATACAAGCAGATCATATACATGTGTTTTGTGTATTTATCGTAATAAAAAAAAAGAGCATATTATGCAGGTTTTAGGGTCCAGGTTGCGTCTGTAGAGCGGGAAAGTGTTGTTGTTGCTCAGAATGTAGAAGCTCCCATCGTTGTAGTCACCGGCGCTTCCAGAGGAATTGGGAAAGCTATTGCGTTGGCTCTAGGAAAAGCTGGGTGTAGGGTTTGTGAATACGACTTCTGTCTTTTATCAGAGCTGTTTGTTTTCAGCTGTTTTTGGGGCTGTTTAAATTATAACGTTGTTCAACGTTTGGTGTCGCCTCTATTTTTCTCATTTATATTCCGTTTGCAGTATGGTGAAGAAATATGCTACTTAGTTATTTACGTTGTTGATTTTCTGTTTTGTTGTTGATTTTTGCCTATTGTGACAGAAAATGACTTTTAATATTCTTAAATACTGAGAGTTCACTTCTATGGATTAAATTATTTGCAGATAATTTTTCATAAAAAGTTAAATAAACTAACCATGCAATTTAGAGTAAAATAAAATAAAATATTAATATAATCTCTAAAATTTTGAAAAAAAATAGTAAGTTATTCAATATATATATATATTACCAATTTCCAATTGTCTTATGCACAAGGATTGTTCTTGGAGTGCTAAAAAGTGAGTTCTAGAAAATTAAACATGTTAGTTTTTTGTTTCTCTTTCTAGTTTTTAGTTTTTCTTTCTAGATTTAGTTTGCATAATTCCTAATAGTGATACCAAATGATCTCTTAGCATTTTATTTTCAATTCAAATAGAGAAACATCTCTCTTAATATTAGGTTGTTTGATAGCTTAGATTATTTAGATTGATGTATGCTGATAGACTTGTTACTACCATTCTCGTGTTTTTAGTTGACTCTTTTGGATATTCCATCCTTTTGAGATTTTGTTAATGTAAATTTGTCTTAATCTATGCATGAGACTCTAGTCATTCCAAATTCTTTTGTGCTGCAGGAATATATCTGTTTGAATCATACATTGGAAAATAGTTTAAGAAAGATTGATTTCGTTGCTTCATTTCTTATATTTGTATGAGTGCATCGACATTTGGTGAACATAATGCATAGTGGAACCTGGAATTTTTGGGTGATTGAGGGTTGGGCATTGCACTTTGATACATACATACATACATACATATCGAAACCTGGAATTTTTGGGTGATTGGGGGTCGGGCGTTGCAGTTTGATACATATACATACATACATACATCATACATACATACATATGCATGCTTGTATACTTATAAATATATTCTTCTTTCAAGGACGAGATCTTCTTATGTAAACATCTTGAGTGCAAAAGGTTTAAATATAGGAATATACTTCTTTAATTTCATGTTTTCTTTTGAATATTCTTCATTCATTTCTTTATTCCATTTCACTCTTAATCCTTTCTATCGGTGTGCCAAAAATCTTAAATTGCCCGATGAATGTTCTATTTAAAATTTTTAATTTGTGGGGTCTAACATTCCATTGCTTTGACCCTTTTGAAACATTTCTTAGCCCATTGGAAGGCAGATCATATTAATTTTTCTTCTAATTATTGTGTCAACAATTTTTGTACTTTTACCTGTAAGTACCCTTATATTCCAAGTTGCTAATCTAATCTTATTCTCCTGAAAGTTGGAGAAATTGGTAAATCAGGTTTTAACTGGAAAAGAAAAACATAAGAATGGGGTAGGAATTATTGTAGACAAAAACTTAAAAGATAGCGTTGTAAATGTAAATATAGTAGGGGATAGAATTATAAAAATCAAGATGATCTTTGGCCAAGCGATAATAAATATCATTAGTGCTTATGCTTTTTAAGTAGGCTTAGCAGAAAATCTTAAGAGACAATTTTGGGAAGATATGGATAGTATTATACAAGGCATATCAGGGACTTAAAAAATATTCATGGGACGAGATCTGAATGGACACGTTGGAAGAGATAATGAAGGTTATGAGAGGATACATGAAGGATATGGATATGGAGACAAAAATGAGCCTGGGGAGATGATCTTAAACTTCACTATGTTATATGATTTTATTACAATGAAATACTTGCTTTAAGAAGAGAGAAGAACACTTAATAACCTTTAAAAGTGGACCAAAAAAAAAAAAGTCAAATAGAATTTTTTCTTTACTAGGAGGGTAGATTGTTTATCATGCAAGGATTGTAAGAACACAATGTAGAGTCTTAGTGTTACATATATGCATTAAAAAATGGAAGAGAAAGGATAAAATAAATTAGTGTAAGAAAATTAGGTGGCGGACCCTAAAGGGAGAAAATATAATAAAATTTAAAGATAAAATAATCAAAGATGGTAATTGGACTATAGATGATGAGATAGATATAAATACTCTTTGGAGTAGGATAGCTAGCTCTATTAAAAAGATAGTTAAAGAAATTTTAGATGAAAGAGATGTATTTAAACTTGCTAGAGTTAGAGAAAGAAAGAGTAAGGACTTAGGTAATGTAAAATGTATAAAAAGTGAGGATGATATTGTCTTGGTTAAGGAAGAAGACATGAAATAAAGATGACGAAGTTACTTTAGCAAGTTGTTTAATGAAAACCAAATAGAAGGCGTAAACATAGAATTGACAAGTTAGGAAAATACTAAAAATATGAGATTTATTTGCAAAATTAGAGTTAACAAAGTTAAGTTTGCACTAAAAAAAATAAAAATGGAAAAACTATATTTGGAAATGCTTAGATGATAATGGAATTATATGGTTAACTAATTTATTTAATACAATTATAAAAACTAAGAAAATTCCAGATGAATGGAGGAAAAACACTTTAATACCTATATACAAAAATAAAGGAGATATTCAAAATTGTAATAACTAT
The DNA here is from genome assembly GCF_029873635.1 of Malania oleifera. NCBI lineage: Eukaryota > Viridiplantae > Streptophyta > Magnoliopsida > Santalales > Ximeniaceae > Malania > Malania oleifera. The sequence continues at coordinate 106,329,701 of NC_080423.1, read as the reverse complement.
CGTGGAATTAAACTTATGAGTTATATAATGAAATTGTGGGAAAGGGTAGTTGAACAAATATTAAGGCTAGAAACGAAAGTCTCAGAAAATCAATTTGGTTTTATGCCTGAGAGATCTACTACAGAAGCTATATAAATGTCAAGATGGTTAATGGAAAAGTTTAGGGAAAAGAAGAGGGACTTGCATATGGTATTTATTGACTTAGAGAAAACATATGATAGGGTACTTAGGGAAGTTCTATGGTAGATTTTGGAAAAAAAGGGTGCATGTAGTAGTTATATTGATGTCATCAAGGATATGTACGATGGAGTAATGACTAGTGTAAAAACTATAGATGCAGAGACTAGAGAATATTCAATTACCATAGGTGTACATCAAGGATTTGCTTTGAGTCCTTATCTTTTTGCTTTAGCGATGGATGAATTGATTAAGAGTGTCCAAAAGAAGGTTCCATGGTGTATGTTGTTTGCAGATGATATTGTATTGATTGATGAAACTAAGGGCGGAGTAGAAGCTAAGATAGAATTATGGAGAGAAGCTTTGGAATCTAGATGCTTTAGGATAAGTAGAAGTAAGATAAAATATATGAAATGTAATTTCAGTAAAAGTAGGAGGAATATTGGAGACAAAGTTAAACTTGATGGCGGAGAAATAGATAGTACTTGTAGATTTCGATACCTTGGATCTATTAAGCAAGTTGAAAGAGAAATTGAAGAGGATGTAATACATAGAGTGAAAACAGGTTGGGTAAAATGGATAAGTGCTTAAAATGTGCTTTGTGATTGTAGAATACCCTCAAAATTAAAAGGGAAGTTTTATAGGATGACAATAAGACCAGCTATGTTGTATGGATCAGAATGTTTGTTGGATGACGAAAAAACAAAATATCCGAAAAGTAAAAGTTGCCGAGCTGAGAATGCTTAAATGGGTGAGTGGTATAACATTAAAAGATAAATTAAGAAATGAACATATTTGTAGTAAGTTAGTTGTAGCTCCTATAGACGATAAGATAAGGGAGGGACGACTCAGATGGTTTGGGCACTTACAACATAGGTCACATAGTGCGCTTGTGAGGAAGAGTGAGTTAGTTACTCTGAGGGGTAGTAGAAGGGATAGGGGGTAGACCTAAAATAACTTGGAATGAGATAGTGATTAAGGATTTAGCAGCCCTGAATTTGTCAAAAGAAATGGTCCATGATCAAATAAATTGGCAAAAAATGATTCATATAGCCGACCCCACCTAGTGGGACTTAAAGCTTGGTGTTGTTGTTGTTGTGCTTGGCTTCCAACATTCCATTGCTTTGACCATTTTCAAACCTTTCTTAGCAAGACACTCTTCTAACCTTATATGTAAGAATCTAAGTTGTAGTTCTTTTCAATTTGAATGAGTTTTTCGATAATTGTGGACTTCCAATCTGTTTCAGGTCCTAGTAAACTATGCAAGGTCATCAAAGGATGCAGAGGAAGTTTCTAATGAGGTACTGGAGTATTGCCTAGTAGTGTCCTTTTAACTCTTTGCCATAAAAAAAAATTGTAGACAATTATGGTGTTTTAAAATGTTTATTGCTTTGATATTTCTCATCATAATCTGATGTCATTTGTATTATGCAGAAGAAATTTCTAGTGGGTACTGGAGTATTGTCTAGGAATGTCCTTTTTTACTTTTTGCCATAAAAAATTTTGTTGACAATTAAGGTGCTTAACATATGTTTATTGCTTTGATATTTCTAATTGTATTATGATGTCAACTGTATTATCAATCATATCATATCTCGACTTCCCTTTTTTATTTTTTTTTTAAAAAGAAAGGAGATTGTTGTGGGGAGTGAGAGGGTCATTGTGTTCCACTTGTAGTTCCGGGATGATATTGTCTTTTACTTGTGTGATGTTAGGGAGTTGTTCATGAATGTTCTAACTACAAATTTTTGACGTGGTGTGTGGTCTGAAAATAAATATGGGTAAAATTGGTATTGGTGCTTTTAACTTGAGTTTGAATAGGTCTTTAGAACTTGCTTCTTTAGTTGATTGTGGCATTTTGGTTGGCCTTTGATTTACTTAAAAGTTCCTTCGTATAGAAATACTAGGCAGTTAGATTCCTTGACGAGCAGCGGCTAAGTCTCTAATTTTCTTCATGGGTGGAAGTGAACCAATGTTCTAGAAGGCTAAGGCATAAGGTGAGGCATTTTAACCCTTAAGAGGCAAGGTGTAAGCCTCAAGTCATTGGGGCATAAGCCTTTGAAGAATTTTATTTTTTAGATAAAAATATGTAAAACAATTACGTATATTTTAAAAATAAAGAAAAAATTAAGAAAATTATAAATATAATATAAATAAGAATTAAATATAATTTACAAACTACTTGTCTGAAATTCAAAAATTGCCAACTAGAATTCATTATTAGTCATGACAGGAGATACCTATAATATTACAAAGTTCAAATTATGTTCAAGATCTAAGATATAGCTCTCTGTTATTTTGGAAAGATTGAGGTCCAGGAGTTTTAGAAATCAACTCATATTATGAAATTCCATTTATATAAGCATGGACTTAAAATTTTCTAGTCAAATCTAACTTGAGAATCACACACCCAAAATGCACAAGCCTCGACTACAAAGGCGCAAAAGGTGTGCCTTTTGTACAAATGTGTAATCCTCAACATGTAATAGGTAAAGCGTTAGCCTTTTTGGGATTTGATATTTTAGATTGAGCCTCAAGGAATTTTAGACACACCCTTCCTTGAGGCCAGTCTTGATTGAGCATTTTTAAAACACTGGGTGGAACCATGCCTTGTTTTCTCCAGGGGATAATCTAATTTACTCCTGTCTTGTGACTATTCCTTTTTATTTTTTAAATTCATGTCTTTGTTAAGGATTGCTGTTAGGTAGCGGGAAGATATGCGAGATTTTATTTAGTCTGAACTGGGTAAGAAGAGGGATCATTTGGTTATTTGGGAGGTTTTCTTTATGCTTATGGTGGTTTCCCTTGGGGGTGAACTCCCTTTGACACAATGCAATAAGAGTAAATTTGGCTTACTGGTTTTTTTTTTTTTTTCTTTCTCTTTTCTTTTTTAAGCATTTAGTTGCTTTGATTTTGTGGACTAGATTGTTTGGCTATTAATTGAGAGTAGGTTTGTCCAGAACTGGCTGAAGGTTTTCTGAGTACTTCTTTTAGCGGGTTTGGGAGGAGTAAGGATGCTACTGCGCATATAGATGTGGTTTTTCTTCTCTGTGGGGAATTGTACTGGAAAGGAATGCCCAAATTTTTAATGGAAGGGGTTTGTATTTATTATTGCTCCTGGATAAATCCAGTTGCTGGCATATCCTTGGGTCTTTTCTGGTATAGGTTGCTTCATGGAGGCTTGTTTTTTGAAATTTCTTACAGGGATCACTCTCAGTGAAACCTTAATGTCTAATGAAAAATGTATAAATAATATATGGACTATGATTATCTATGGATTTTATGATATATCTGTGAAATTACCTTCCAAGGACTGTCGAAAGAATATCTCAACACCCAAGTAACACCCTTTATCCTGCAAGCCAAACTAACTTTTAATAAATTTGTGCAAAAGGGAAGACTCCTCTAAGGGAAAATGCCACATCCATTTATCTGTTAAAGCAATGTTCTTAGATACCAACTTTACAAGTCCAAAATCCCCTCTTTTTAGCTCTACAAACTATCTCCTCACCAGATGATCCCTTTTTTCTCGCAGCACAGACCATAGGAAATATCTCATGACTTTCTAGATACCACTATTGGAATTCTAAAAATAGAGAAGAAATAAAGAAGAATACTAGCAACACATGCCTGAATGAGGGTAATACGCCCAGCTAGATAAAAGAAAGCACACTTCCACATCCAACCTCAGACAGCTTCTCCACCATGGGATCTCAAAACTGAACCAAGCTAGGATGACAACCTAAAGGCAATCAAGTAAATCAGAGGCCAATCAAGAATACAGTGCCCAACTAAAAGAGGACAACTTCAAAGATTTAGATACTCTTAAATTAACACAAGCTATCCCACTCTTCCCCAAATTTATTTTTTAAACCAGAGACCCTCTCAAACAACTGCACAATAGTAGAGGCACATTTGAAAATGACTTTCTATGATCTTCTAAGAAGAAAATAGTGTCATATGCAAGCTGAAGATAAGACGGTACAACCCCCTAACTTCTCGCTCCAATCCCTCTCATACACCCTTTATCTATGACCCTATGACCAGGTTGCTCAAGACATCTACCTCGAGAGAGAGAGAGAGGATCCCCTTGCCTAACCCCCTCAAAGCCCTAAACCATGATTTAAGCTCTTCATTAATGATTAAGACAGAGGCATTAGATAAAACTCCTCATCCAAGCTTGCCACCTTTCACTAAAATCCTTCCTCAAAAAGGATTTTATCAATAAAATTCCAACTTACTCAGTCAAAGCCTTTTCACAGTCTACTTAATAAACAACCCTCTTTTCTCCTTCTACGAACATCCTCAACAACCTTATTTGGTACTAAATAGCATCCAAAATCAGCCTATTCCCCACAAAAGAACTTTGAGCCTTCAAAATGGTACTTCCAATCACAAAATTAAGCTTGTGAGTACTGAGTAGAACCTTTGTAATGATCTTATATGTGGTTGTCTCTAGACTAAGGGTGTGTTTGACAAAATTAAGCATTAAAGCGCTGAATGCTGAATCCAGTTCTTAATCTATGAACCAAAATTAGAACTAAAGTGAACCCTTGAATACTTTGGCAAAGATTAATATGAATATCTTTTTTACTATTTTAACCCTTAAACGTTTTCATGAAAACTTAAGAAAATAAAAAAAAAATGTAAAATTCGAAAATTATTTAAGTACAAAAAAAAACAAACGTATATAATTTTTCATGTTTAAATAAACATCCTATATATTGCATAAAAAGAAAAGAAATACTGAAACATTTAAAAATTGCAGATCCATTCGTCTTCACTCAGATTCTAGAAAAAATTACAGAAAATAATATGAAGTGACAAAAGTTATATCGTTGTCGTTCCGAGGGCTTGATTTTATAACCAACATTGCCATATTCCTAGATTCCGGCAAGAAGAGGAGTTTGTTTCCCACTGAGAATCCTCATCAGCCATTCTCCTGAAATCCCCTGAGATTCTTCCTGCAACCAGAACCCTGTGCGTTGCTGTGTATGGAGGGGAAAGGCATGGCTGTGCATGGAGGAGGCGCATGGAAGCTGTGCATAGAGGAGGTGCATGGAAGCTGTGCATGAAGAAGAGAGGAGAGAAGGGTTTTTGGGTTCTGTGACCAATTTGGTGTTTTTTGTTGGGGGAAGGGCAAATGTGTCCAAATGTGGTTCTAATCTTGTGCTGAACGCGTCAGCATGTGCGGGGATGCTAGTTAGGCTAGAACCAATTCAGAACTTATTCAAATGTTAATTGAACACTACCAGTTCACAGAATATTAGACCATTTAGTGCCCAACCTCTATTTAGAGGCTAATATGTGCAAACAAACTTCCCCTAAGAGGCTGAAAATCTGCAGCTTTGATATACCTATTCTTCTTAGGCACTAAAGTGATGAAGGTTGATTTAACACTTTTTATCGAAATCCCACTTAGAGCTCATTGAAACTCTTCATTCCCCTTGACCATGTCCCAACAATGCTGAAATAAAGTCATACTAAACCCACACTGCACATGTCCATTACACCCTCACTTTGCTACTTTTCTGAAAACAACCAGAAGTCACCATATTTAAAGGAAACATCCATGCTTCATCGAAACAAGAAAATAGAGCATTCCAAAGTTGACTTACCAGCCATCAACATAGGGTTCTCATTGGACACAGGATACAATTATCTAAGATGATGACGTCATAGGTTCTTCTTACATGTAAAAAGTCTTCCAAATTATTATTAAGAGTCAAGGTGCAAATGAACTTGGATATCCAAAGGAGCCATAGCCTTCCAATGATATGATACAAAGGAAAAGAACTAGGGGTTGAAGGTCTCAAGAGGAGCTTGAAGAATCCTCTGGCTAAACCCGAACATCTCCCCTCGTTTGGGGAACAAAAAGAGTCCACTAAACTCACTTAAGCAGTAAGCTCATCAATCTCTGCTTTATTGAGACTCCTAAAAAAGTGGAAGTCCCAAGAAAGAGTGCCCCCTTCTCATGAAATGAATTTGTAATTGGTGCATGATTAACAAAATATTATAAAAAGAAGATGAGGCAACAACAACTCCAACAAAACCTCTACCACCCAAACATCCTTGCAAAATTGAATCCTATTACCTTAGCGGCTTTGAACTGAGTAAAATGAAAGTACAAATGGGCAACCTGAAGGACTCAGCCTGAGAAATGTTGCCTCTTCCTCTAGTACCCCACCCAGTCAAATGAACTCCATAATTCTAATAACATTGCACCTCTGGGAATTAACCTCTAATGGGAACCTCCACAACCATTTTCCAATAAAGAGATGTTTTTAAACACCACCTTATGTCTCCCCTCTACCATACCAAAGGAAATCTCCATAAGCCTCCCTAAAACCCCTACTACACTTTGAAGAACTCTAAAAAGGGATAAAAAAATATATTTGGGAATGTTACGAAGGGAGGCACTAACTAGAGTGATAATACCCCCCTAAAGATAGGGAAGCCTTTTTGTAGCAAACATAGGGTTACCCCCCAAAGGAAGACCTAAATAGGACAAAAGCCACTCTAAAGAATCACAACCAGCTAAAGCCTTGAATCCCTCTTAAGTAACTATGATCCATATTAATGGCAGCTCTCACTTTTGGATATGTTTATCTTCAACCACAAAGTATTTTTAAAAAATTCTCAAAAAGTAAGGTGCTTTTAGAATTTCTTAACATTATCCTACAGAAAAAACTTTAATATCATATAATACCATCGGGCATCTCTGCCTCTCTTTTCCTGCCAATGAATCTCTAATCACTCCTGTGTACTAAGCATACAAAATCAATCTGCTTAACACATCACCTACTAGACTAAACAAGAATAGAGACAAGGGATACTCTAGCCTTGTCCCTTGAGAAACCTTGAACCACTTCCTAGGATGTCCCTTCACAATATCTTTTGAACTCAAAACACCCTTTCATCCATTTCATTCACAAGCTCAAAAACCCTTCTAAAATCATTTATTCCTCCCCCCCCCCCCCCACCCTTCCCTTAAAAAAAAAAAGAGACTCAATTCACCATTTCATGCTCTTTTAAAATCTAATTTTAGAATCATGTTGCCCCTCCTTTTTACATTCTCAACCTTAGCCACCAGTACTTCATCTACAATTTGTGTCTTTAATAAAGGCAGACTAAGCCCTTATCACCATATCCCCCTCAACCTCTCTAAGCCTCTTAGACAATACCTTGGGGGATGTTTGGTATATATATATATATATCCTGTTTTCTGTTTTCTTGAAGAAATGACAACACTTTTGTTTATGTTTTATTTTTTTGTTGTCAATTTCCATGAGAACCAAAAAGCTGATTTTTATAGTTATCAATTGTTGTGGCTATTTGTTGCTAAGTAACTTTAATATCTAGGATGGACTTTTATAGATTATTCTATATATTTTTTTAATTGAAGCTAAAATAAAATGAAAATGTGAATTTAAAATCTAATTAAAATAAATAAATTTATAAAAAAATGATACTTAAAAAATTCATTTTTACTATTTTTCAATCGACATATACATTAGGATTGTTCTTGGAACACAAAAAAATGAGTTTAAAAAGTATAATAACTAAATAAGAAAGGGCAAAAGGGCAACCTAGTGCGCAAAGCTCCCGCGTATGTGGGGTTTGGGGAAGGGGTGGACCATTATGGGTCTATAATACGCAGTCGTACCTTGCATTTTTGCAAGTGGTTGTTTCCACATATCAGGGGTCCTGGTCACACGGCGACAGCTCTTCCATTGTGCCAAGCTCTCCTTCTAATAACTAAATAAAATAATTATAATTAATTTTTATTTCTTAATATAATATTTTAAATTTATATTCTTTTCATTATATTATTTTTTATTGTTATTGTTATTTTTTTTCAATTTGTTTTAGTTTTGAAAATATTAACCAACCATGATGCTTGTTTTTGAGTTTTTAGTTTTTATTTCTGATTTTCATTTCCATGATTTTTTTAAAACTATGAACCTCTTAGTTTAAACCTTGTAAAGACTAGTGACCAGACTAAGAGTCTTAAAATTCCTCACCCTCCTAGATCTCTCCTTAGGAATTAGGGCTATAAAAGCAGAACTCATGCCATCTCCCGCCACCCCATCACAATGAAATTCCCCAAAAAACCTTAGCATCCTCCTGCATGACCTCCCAGCAGTCCTAAAAATTGTTATCACAAAATCACCAGAGCTTGGAGCTTTATCCCATCCATTTCAAATGCCAGTTGCTTAACTTTTTGTGTTTCAAAAGGCCTCTCTAACTAAATAGCAGTACTCCTTCCAATAGGACTCCAATTGAGTCGTTCAAGCATCAATCTATGCTGACGATCCATTGTATATAAAAACTTGTAAAGCTCTCAATCTCTTCTCTATTTTGCTTATGATTTTGCACAAAACAGCTCAAGTCTAACTCCAGCTCCTTAATAAAACTTGTCCCTGTCTTCCAGTAACCACCCTATAAAACAAAGCAGAGTTACATATCCTCTTTTTTATTGCCAACTAATATTCTATCTGAACAAAAGCACCTCCAAATCATTGCAAAGACGAGCCCTTTTAGCCTTTTCGTCTCACCCAATGGTCCACAGTCCCCCAACCTATCCAAGCTTGCAATCTAAAAATTATGTTATTTTTACATTGATCTTTAGAGTTACCGAAGACCTCTTTATTCCATTCGTTCAACTTATTTTTCACGAACTTCATTTTTGTTTGGCTGAAATCTTAAGTTGGTCCCTATACTATAAACAGAAATCTCTTTTAGCCCTTATACTTTTATTAGTACAATTAAGTACTTGTACTTATTGATTTCATGTAGTTGTTTTTGTCATCCTTATTAATTCTAAAAATATTACTGAATCTAATTAAAATTGCTTACATATATAAAATTTTGAATTGGTGTTACATGTCGTATCACTATTATTCATAATAAGCCTAGCACTAGAATAAAATCTCAAGAATTTTTATTCATGATACATGAAGTAATTATGACTTCAAGTGTATAATTAGTATAAAATTATTTGAAAATAATGTACACTTTTTTCATAACTAATAATATTTGAGCCTCAAATGAGCCGACTAATCTCCGAGCGCGGAAGGGCCTTCCATTAATTTCTACTCTCCAATTCATTAAATTAGTTTAGATGACAACTATTAGAGGTTATATGTGTCTTTCAGTATTATTGTTATTGAGTGTGTTAGTACGTTAATTAGTGAAAGTTAGTAAGGGTATTATTGTCATTAGAATAGAATGTATTTAATTTGTATTATAAACAGAGGAAGAGACCTATCTTAAATTTAGGTAATTCATTTTAATCAAATCTTAACATGGTATCAGAGTTGGTTACCAAGAGGTCTTGGGTTCTAGTCTTGTTGCCTGCGTTTTTGTGTGCGTTTAAATAATATTATTGTGTTCCCTATTATGGGTGTTATTTATCATGTGTTTATTGCTCCATGTGTTGTCCGGCTGCACGTGCGGGGGAGTGTTAAAGCTTGATATACATTGTTGGCCCACAACCGAATAGCTTAAGCTTATAGGTAAAGGGGTAATCTAACATGGTATCATAGTGTGATCCAAGCTAAACCCTATTCCCCTCATCCGTTTCTGGAAAACACATTACTGCGGCTGTCCTTCCTAGATCTACCTCCATCTCATATTATTTCACAAACCAACCATGCACCCATAAATAGACCCCCCATGCGTTTCCACACGCCAGCCAAATGCTGGCTGGGCTGACCCCACACGCTGGCGCATGAGTGAAGTTCCGGCCACTTTTTTCTTGTTATTTTCTTATGCCATGCCTTGATTCCTTCTTTAGACTATATTATCAAGCTGTTGAGCCAGTTTTTTACTAAAAAAATTCAACCTTTTTTGACCATGCACTCGTGTGAACTTCTGTTCAGGGTTTGTGAAGGCTTTGTGAGTTTTTTTGGAGCCGTGGCAGTGTTTATATGTTCAGTTGTGAGGCTGTGGCAGTCCTATATCTGTCGGTGAGTTGTTCATCTTGTCTGTAGTTGTGTTGGCGCTTCACATAGTTTGTGATTGTCCGAATTATTGATTGTTCTTCTTGTTTTTGGTGTGGTTGCTGATTTGTGAGTGTTGTGGCAGTGCTATATCCATTGGTGAGTTGTTTACCTCATCCGTCGTTGTGTCGGTGCTTCACATAGTTTGTGATTGTCTTGATTAGTTTTGATTGTTCTTATTGTTTTTGGTGTGGTTGTTGATTTGTGAATTTTGGGATGGAATCTATGAATCCCAAGAATTTGTTTCCTACATCATTGCCACAAATAATGACTCAAAAGTTGGATGGAAAGAACTATGTTCGATGGTCTAAAGCTATTCGGATTTATTTAGTAGGATTAGGGAAATCTGACCACTTGCTCTAATCTAATACTTCAGATGAGAAGAGAAAATACGTGTGGGTTCAGGAAGATGCCTTAATTGTTTCCCTTTTATGGAATTTGATGGAGCCATAGATTGCACCGGATGTGTATGCGTCTAGAAACATGCAAGGAGATTCGAGATTATGTCAAACTTCTATACTCTAGTAACATAACACGTATGTATGATTTATCTTAGGGGTACTTTCAATTAGAACAAGGAGATAGGAGTTAGAAGATTATTTTGGAGAGATGAAGTCTATTCATGAGGAGCTTAATGTCGTGCAACTGTCGACGTTCGTGAGATGGAGAAGCAGAGGGAGTAGATGATAGTTCTTTATGTTCTAGCAGGCTTGAGACCTGAGATCAAGGTAGTTTGATCCCAGATACTTAGTAGCACCGAGCTGCTATCATTTGCCGATGTTTATTCTTGTGTTCTTTGTGCTTTCTTTAGCACACATTCTCTTGCTCTTGCATCTGGCTCTAAGAGGACATCTTTTGCTACACAGGGTGATTCTAGTTCTCTACCAAACAACCACAAAAGTTATCGAGGTGGTTCGAATCGTTGTAGTGGTAGAGATGGACGAGGTAGAGGTACTCCTCGCAAGTGCACTCATTGTGGATGGAATAATCATACTATTGAGCAGTGTTGGGATCTTCATGGCAGACCTTCACGTGTTGCCAATGCAGACATGATTGACTTCACACCTTTGGGGACAGCCAATGCAACCACCACCAACTCCTCATCTTTGGGGTTGAGTGGGGGTGATGTACTGTATCTATGTCAAAGGAAGAGTATTCCAAGTTCTAGCAGAGCGTCACAACAAGCTTCTCTTCCCATTGCATCTCTTGCCTAGACTCACATAGTATGCCTGTCATCCAGTACTTCTCGTCCTAGTCCTTGGGTCGTAGACTCCATTGCCGCTGATCATATCACAGTATACCTAGATTTTTCTCCTCTTCAATATCTTGCAAATTTACCTTGTGTTACTTTTTCTGATGGATCCATTACTTCAATCAAGGAAATTGGGACTATAAATCTCACTTCTTCTATTTCTCTTCCTTCGGTTTTATATATTCCCAAATTTCCTTTCATTCTTATTTCCATTAGAAAAATTACTAAATCCATGAATTGTTAGTAACATTCTTCCCTAATTCTATGGTTATTCAAGATTTGAAGATGAGAAATATGATTGGCGGAGGGCGTGAAGCTAGTGGACTCTTATCACTTTGAGCTGCTATCTCCTTCTACTACTTGCATTGCTGCTGCCACCACACCTTTCCAAATTCATTGTCAACTGGGCAATCATCCTATGCCCACACTCCTTAGCAAAATGGGGTTGCAGAGTGGAAAAATAGACATCTTCTTGAAATCACTCGCATCTTGCTTTATCAAATGCATGTACCTGAAGTGTTTTGGAGTGATGCTGTACCTGCTTGTTATCTGATCAACAAAATGTCATCTTCTGTTCTTAGTGGTAAAATTCCCTACTCCATTCTCTTTCCTAATTCACCTTTATTTTCACCTCCTCCTCGTATATTTTTGGTGTTTGTCCTTTGTTCATCAACTAACTCCAAGGGTGGATAAGTTGGATCTTCGTGCTATAAAATGTGTCTTTTTGGGCTACTCATACACTCAAAAAGGATATCGTTGTTATAGTCCTATGATGCATCGCTTCTTTGTTTCTGCTGATGTTACCTTCTTTGAGTCTACACCTTACTATACCCAGTCACTGAGCGCATTTGAGCTCAATGAGTTTCTTCCTTTGCCTAATTTTCCAGATTTTACGTTGCTGTCCTTGTCCAACCAACCATTTGAGTTTCCATGTAGTTCAAGTCTTTCTCATCGTCTTGATCATCCTAATTTGTAGATGTATTCACGATGGCGACTCCAAGGAAGAGAGTCCTCTCTAGCTTCTACTACCACGCCTTTGGTTTCCTCATTTGATGATCATACTTCCCATGATGTTGATCCTCCTATTGCTGTTCGAAAAGGTAAACGTACATGTACTCAACACTTCATTTTAAACTATGTTTATTATGACTCCTTATCACCCTCCTATTATTGTTTTTGTTACTACTCTTTCATCTACTACCCTTCCTAAATCTGTTTCAGAAGCCTCAGCCCATTCTGAGTGGAGGGATGCTATGGTTGAAAAGATGAACGCCGCTTCACATAATAATGGTACTTGGGGCGTAATACCTCTTTCTCCTGACAAGCCTATGGTTGGTTGTTGTTAGGTTTACACTGTGAAAGTCAACCCTGATGGTTTTGTGGCTTGTATAAAGCTTCTTCTTGTTGCTAAGGGATACACTCAGGTGTATGTTATGGATTCTTTTGATACTTTTTCTCCGGTTGCCAAACTTATATCAGTACGTCTATTAATCTCCTTGACTACTGCTTGTCACTGACCTCTACATCAGTTAGATGGAAAGTATGTTTTCTTGCATGGTGACCTTGAGGAGGAGGTTTATATGGAGCAACCACTTGGGTTTGTTGCTCAGGGGGAGTCGAGCTTAGTGAGTTGGCTTAAGAAGGCTTTATATGGTTTAAAACAATTTCTCGGATTATGGTTTGGTTGTTCAGTGCTGTAGTACTTGAGTTTGATCTTCGACGGTGTTCTATGGATCATTTCATGTTTTATTGTCTACTTCATTAGGTTGGATCCTTCTTGTTGTTTATGTGGATGATATTGTTATTATAGGTGATGATGATAAAGGTATTCAGAGTCTCAAACTTTTTCTACAGACTACTTTTTCTACAAACTAAGTTTCATACCAAAGATTTGGGACCGTTGAAATATTTTTTGGGTATAAAAGTATCTAGATCTCGTATCGGAATTGTTTTGTCATAGAGAAAGTATGTTCTTGATCTGTTGCATGAATTTTTCTTATTGGGATCTAAACCGGTTGATATACCCATAGATCCTAACATCAAGTTAGTGTCGGATATGGGTGATTTGCTACCTAATCTTGGACAATATTGGAGACTTGTAGGAAAGTTGAATTATCTCACTGTCACTCGACTGGATATATCTTTTGCAACAAATGTTGTGAGTCAATTTCTAGATTCTCCGAGGACAAGTCATTGGGACGCAGTAATTCGCATCTTGAGGTACTCAAAGGTGCACATGTGAGAGATCTTTTATATCATGATTAGGGTCACACTTATATTTATGGATATATAGATGTAGATTAGGCTAGATCGCCTTTCGACCGGGGACCCATAACTAGGTACTGTATCTTGGTTGGTGGTAATTTGGTTTCTTGGAAGAGTAAGAAACAGACTATGATGGTAAGGTCAAGTGCTGAATCAGAATACAGAGCTATGGCTCACAGTGCTTGTGAACTTGTTTGATTGAAGAACACGTTGGAAGAATTGGGTATTTCTCATTCTCAGCCTATGGAGTTGATGTGTGACAATCAAATTACTCTTCATATTGCCTCCAACCCTGTCTTTCATGAGTAGACGATTGAAGTTGATTGCTACTTTGTTCAAGATAAACTTTTGCAAAAGCTCATTACAACCGCTTAGGTGAAGTCAGGCATGCAGCTTGCTGATTTGTTTACCAAAGCGTTGGTGGTGCTCATGTTAAATTCATTTGTAACAAGCTAGGAGCATATGACATTTATGCTCTAGCTTTTTATGCTCCTAGCTTGAGGGGGAGTGTTAGAGGTTATATATGTCTTTTAGTATTATTATTATTGAGTGTGTTAGTATGTTAATTAGTGAGAGTTAGTAAGGGTATTATTGTCATTAGAATGTATTTGATTTGTATTATAAATAGAGGAAGTGACCTATCTTCAAGTTAGGTCATTCATTTTAATCAAATCTTAACACAACTATAATTGAATAAAATTAATAAGTATAAGTTCTTAATTGTACAATTTAGAAGTATAGGGACTAAAATAGATTTTAGTTAAAAGTAGAAGTCCTAACTTATCATTTCATTCTTTTTGTTTTATCAATTTAAAACCCTTCCATCCTTGAACCTATCACTCTCCCCTACAAAGCTTAACACTCTACAAAATGGAAGGACACTTTCAAGTTTGAAATGGGACTCTAGTGACTTGGACTAACTAGAACGTCCCGCATAGCTTTTGGAAAGCTAGAAGAGGCATGTCTATGTCTTGAAGCCATCCAAGTGAAATTACCATTGTTCAAGGAGACATCCTTAAGCCCAGTTTCGTCAATGAAAAGATCAAAATTCTTCGTACTATTGGTCACCCTCAATCATCTAACCTATCCTTGGAGCTCTATAACTTTAAAGTCTCCCCCTACCACCTAGCACAAACTACAAAAACAAATAGATTGGCTAAAGCATGGAAGAATGCATCTTGCCAATAGAACTGTATAGGTCCACATATTGACATAAACCATCACTCCTAAAACCCCTAACTTTTGGCAAAAGCGACATATATATATATCTTAACAAGCATAATTTTAAGGTTAGGCAAGTTGCATGATTGCATTGAACTATTGAATTAACAAAACAAAGCATGAATATTCATTGTAGTATTGAAGCTAGTTTTTAGGATTTATATAAGGATTGGAGGAACTGGTTGGGTTGATTTTTGTTGTTTTAGTTTTTATTGAGTTTGTTCCAGATTTTTTAAAGAGATTTCTTATTCTTCCTCGTAAATTATTCCTCTATTAATGATATTTATTTTGCTATTAAAAAAAAAACAAAGATTTACAAGTTGATGCATTAAGTTCATTGTAGGATATATATATATCTATGTATATGTACAATTATAAGTAGTTAGAGCACTGCTAGTCCTCACAAAAAGAATTCTAGGATAAGAAAATATTCTAAATAAATTAACTAACCAAAGCATGATTTGGAAATCTCCTAAAGAATCAACACAAAATATTGCAAAACTAGTGAGCATTAAATATGATTTCAAATATATGCTTAATAAGAAAAAAATATGTTGGATTTGGATGAGAATTCCTAAATGGCCCACTATCATGGTCTTTGGCCCTATTTTGGTGATCTATTGTCCTCTTTAGTCCATTGACCCCACGGTTTTGTCCTATAAAATACACTCATATGGTTGAAGCTCAAACCATCCTTATAAGCCCAAGATTTTTCTAGTACACATTCGATGTGAGAGTGACACTCTGTTGTCGGATCTTTGATGCCCTCGTCAAAGTGCTTTTGTGCAGGGTTCCACATGATAGTACTCGTAGAGTGGTTTTGATACCAAATATTATAGTCTTGGCCCGAACTCCAGTGAGGTATTGCCTGCTTTAGCCTACTCGGCTTACGATTTTGTTCTATAAAAGGTGCCTCACATAGTTGGAGCCCAAATGATCCTTATAAGTCCAAGAGTTTCCTAGTACACATCTGATGTGGGACTATGGCACCTACCTATCCCATTAGGAAGATTAGGATCCATGTTGTACCTGTGGGTTTTTTGAAAACTTTATGGCTATTAAATCCTTACCATCTCATTTCAAGTTATTATAAATCTATGTCTACCTCTTCTACTACCCCTCACAATAACTAATTCGCACTTTTTCACTAGCGCACTCTTTGGCTATGTTGCAGGTGCCCTAACCACTTTAGCCGTCCCTCACTAATATTCTACAAGAGGTAAGCTAGGCGTAGCTCCTGTAGAAGATAAGATCAGGGATGGGTGGTTCTGGTTGTTTAGGCACTTGCAATGTAGGCTAAATAGTGCTCCAGTGAGGAAGAGTGAATTAGTTACTGTGAGGGGTAGTAGAGGGGGTAGGGTAGACCTAAAATAACTTAGAATGAGATAGTGAGTAAGGATTTTAATAGCCATGAGGTTGTCAAAGGAAATTGCTCCATGATTGCTTAATTTGGCGGAAAAGGATTCATGTAGCCGGCCTCACCTAGTGGGACTTAAGGCTTGGTTTGTTGTTACATTTATGACTATGACTTCTATTCTTGGAAGAAAAAGAAGAGATGAGATGAAATAGTGGAAATTCCCTTTTCGGAAAATGATCCAGAAGGGGGAAAAATCAACCAACTTCTTGGAAAGAAAACATTTAAGAATATGAAAGTTGAGATGCCTGTTCTACATTTCAACTTACATGTATGACTTTGGTTTTTGTAATTTATAATGTTCTTTTTGGATGATGAGAATGCCCCTTACCATGCTGGAAGTTACAAGGTTATGAACATTTAGTGTCTCTTTTGCAGATAAAGGCTTGTGGGGGCCAAAGTATTACTTTTGGGGGTGATGTTTCAAAAGAAGAAGATGTACAATCGATGATTAAAACTGTGAGCAAATGCTCTCTGTATTGAAGGAAATAAATTTAGCTATAATACCTGTACTACTTGCAGTATGGCTTCATTGGATTCTCATCTCTGCAGGCGACTGATGCATGGGGAACAGTTGATGTATTGATAAACAATGCAGGTTAGTGACATCCAATTCTTTATGGGATGTTACTTAAATCTGTTAATGCTATTGTGATAGTAAATTAGTAATCTTTGTAATTGTTTTAAGGAATTACACGAGATGGGTTGTTAATGAGAATGAAGAAGTCCCAGTGGCAGGAGGTCATTGATTTGAATCTCACTGGTTTATTTCTCTGCACACAGGTGTGTATGCTGATAGCCTGTGCACTTAGTACTTGTATGTCTGTTAAGTGTTCTTTAATTCACTAAGCAAGACTCTTGCAATTGTTGCAGGCTGTGGCCAAGATTATGATGAAAAAGAAGAAGGTAATAACGTCATTCTGAAGTTATTTTGGCTGTAAATGACAACTAAGTAAACACAATAATATGCAACACCAAGTGCACAAGCTTCCTGTGCCATATCAGGGGTATACAGAGCATGATTTACTCAACCTTACCTTTGCATTCCGGGAGACTCTTGGTTTGACTTAAAATTGTGAACTTTTTAGTGTAACATGCATGCCATTTGATCAAGGTTCACTCTCATGATAGTACATTCCATAAAATTCCAAGGGAAAAAAGATCCTCCAGCTAATAATTGTTCTCATGTGAGTGCACATGCACAAAATAATTCTAGTATTTTGTGCATGTGTGCTTTTGCATGTGATGAGCTCTGTTTAACCCCACTTTCTTCTGTCATCTAGCAACATGCTTACAGTGTTTTGTGCATGCACAACACAATTCTAATATTCAGTGCATTTGTGTGCTTGTAGCATCATGCTTTACTTTCCTGCTTTTGAATTGAGGTCTCTGCGTAATGGTAAACATGAAGAATCGGGTGGTTCATGTGGCTATGGAAAGCAAGAAGAAAATGAAAAGTTGGGTGGACGAAATTGGTGAATGGCCGGTGGCAGGTGATCAGTGGTGTTTTTGGTTCTGGTGCCTCATGGTTTAACCATGCTGGGGAATGCATGGTAATGGGTGTTGTTGATGGCAGGGAGTGCTGTACCGAATTAATGAAGGCTAATCATTATTCTGATTCAAAAATATGGTTGTGGTAGCGATTAAGAATGGAGAATGAGAGTTTTTGGGTCCCAATGGTGGAAGGTGTCTAAGCATGTGGATGGGTGGAAGGGTGCATTATTTTCTTTAGGTGGGCATATCAAACTTAATATTTGTCTATTTTTAGAATTCCTGCTGGAATAGCCAGTAAGATTGATTGAATTTTGAGAGTTTTCTATTGGTTTTGGGTTGGGGAGAAGACGGAACGTTTGGTTAGTTGGGAGGTCGTTTGTAGGTCTAAGAAGGAAAGAAAATGGGGGTCTGAGTCTTGGTAAGTGTGTGTCTTAAAACACGGCTTTAATGGGAAAATAGCTTTGCGGTTTCCCTAAGGGAGAACTCCCTTTAGCACCAGAGTTTTTAAAAGTAAATCATGCTGCTAAATGGTTGGGACTCAAATTTGGGAGTACAATGCTCTTTTGAGAGTCCTTGGAGGTGCATTTCATAGATCAATTATCTCTTTATCCCTTATCCCAAATTTATCTTTGGTTCTTGCATTTGTTTTTGGGAAGCTAATTGGTTGGATGATTCAAAGCTTTTCATTTCCCTTCCTCATTTGTATCGTCTTTCTTTGGTGCGTGATGGTGTCTTTTCTTTTTTGATCTTGAATGGGCAAAGTATCTCATGGGGTTTCCATTTTTTCTAGGTCTTTTAAAGATAGGGAGGTGGAGGATCTCTCTTGTTGTTGTTGTTGGAGGGCTTTTCAGAAAACATTCTTGCATATCATTTTTGAGCATTTGATTCACTTTGACATGTCCTTTATCCTTTACTGTACTATTTAGAAGGCAAAAGCCCCCTTTGCGCTTAATAGAGTTAACACCATTTGTTGCATAGGAGATGGCCTTCAAAAGCTATGAGGCTTTATGTCTGGCTGCATGTCCTCTGTTTTAATACTTGAAGAATCTGCCTCATCTTTTCTTGCATAGTTCTTTATCTTGGAGGGTTTGGAATAAATTGATTGTTTTGGAATTGGAGGAGGATTTGTTGACTATTTCTTGTACAAGTTTTGGTAGGAGTAGAGACCTTGTGGAGATGTGGGATTTTTGCAGTTTTGTGAGTATTTAGTTGGACCAGAGTGCATGTTTTTATGGGAAAGAAGATAACGTGTTCTTTACTTTAGGACAAAATTCATTATTTGGCTTCACGTCGGCCTTCTGCAGCTGGTTGTTTTTATTGGGTTGTGCTGCTCGGTTTTTATGGGAAAGAAAATAACATGTTCTCTTGGCAGGGTCCTTTTTTTTTTTTTTGGTAGTTTCATATCTTTAGTGCTATTTTGTTCTTTGTAGGATTTCTTACTCTGTTTTATATATTTTCTTAATGAAAATTTTCTTCTTCTATAAAAAATAAATAAATTGGAGATTGAGTTCAGCAGTGATGAAAACATGACTAGAGATATTATGGTGGGTGATGATGGTTTTATCAGCAACTGGATTGAAAATGGTGTTGTAGGTTAGTGTTGTGTGGCTGAAAGTGTGGTCTTTCCCCCTCTTTCATTCTTTCTTTTGTTGGGTTTTCAAGGGCAAAATAGTCTCTTGCTCGGGATGGGGCTGGGTTGTTTGAAGGAAAGGCATGCTTTTCTTATGTTTATTTAACATGGTTTGAATTCCATAGGGCTCTATACATAGTGTAAGTGGCAAGCAAACGTCTTTCCATGGAATCTTGGTGCGACCAATGTTGTAATGCCTTTATCCAGGACATTTTTATTTGTTGCACAAACAAGTAGTATATAATCTTAGTTTTGGGACTGAGCAGGACTTTTCAGTCCAGCTAAGTTGAGGCCGTTGCTAACCTAATTGGGCTTATTTAAGCATTTTTTACGCTTTGTTTCTTTTTAGAGAATGGAATAAAAAAGGCAAGTCATTTCCCACGTCCTGATTAATATCAGTTGGACTGTAGGATTCTTCCACTCCCTGATTCCCCACCTGCCCCTCCTTTTTTAGCGCTAAAACTATCCCTTTTTTGCTTCTATATCCTCTCAGTTTACCATCTGTTATGCAGGGAAGAATAATCAATATAGCATCGGTTGTTGGTTTGGTTGGCAATGCCGGGCAAGCCAATTATAGTGCTGCAAAAGCTGGGGTGATTGGCTTTACAAAGAGTGTCGCCAAGGAGTATGCAAGCAGGAACATCAATGTAAGTATTCCAAGATTTCTGCCTTTTTGATTTTATCAAAGACATTTCAAACAGTAAATTTGATTTAGAGGGTGCTGTTAAATAGTTTTATGCTATCAACAAGTTTTATCATAGTTTCTTCAATTAACTTATTCTTTTACACAGGTAAATGCTGTGGCTCCTGGGTTTATTGCGTCTGATATGACATCCAAGCTCGGAGAAGACATTGAAAAGAAAATTCTAGAGACAATTCCACTAGGTAAGTGGTGTACAACTGATTTCTGGTGAAGTGACTTGAATCAGGATGATTTCATCCCCTAGGAGTCATACACAACTGTTCAGTAATTGGCTTGTCACGTTGAGTCCATAAATTATAATAATGCATCCATCATTAGGTTAGGTGTCAAAGTACTTTGATCAGTGATCACATAATAGGTACAGCAGCTATACAAATTGCTAAGGCAACTAGTATAGCAGTGTTTTTCATTTTTATGAAGTGCTAATTTATTTTTACCTCTGGTTACAGGAAGATATGGCCAACCGGAGGAGGTTGCCGGACTAGTTGAATTCTTGGCACTTAATCCTGCAGCCAGCTACATTACTGGACAGGTAAATACCACATTGGACCATATCTTGCTCCGACAAAGAAACATGGCCATTTTTATATTCCCATTGTTCAATTGACACTTCATTTTTCATCCTGCAGGTTTTCACCATTGATGGTGGAATGGTAATGTAGAGTAATTTGAGAACCCCCACAACGCTTATTGCTCTATCTGGACAAAATGTGCTGCATGCAACGCAAGTTCCTGCTCTGATGCTCTATTTGGGGGTTAGTGTTTTTATCATTGGTTATATAATTGAGCGTGAAGAACAAGGATAGAATTCGTCAGTGTCTATCCATTAAAATCAATAGAGCAATGAATAATACTTAACACGAGATGCATAGTTTTAAATAAATTTTGTTTTTTGTCATGAATTGCTAGCTTATCCAGCAATGGAAGATTAACTATAGTGTTTTCTTGCTTTTTCATTGTCTTGTGTCTACTTCCTAATTTTTTTTGGTAGTCGGATTCAATACACCACTAACAAGCTGCAATCAAGGCATAATGGTTATATTTGATTGCAAATTCAATGTTATTGATTATTTGATAAGCAGTTACCAAATCTAATAAATAAATAAAAAGTGGGGCGCGGCTGCGCGCCCGCAACCGGGGGGGGGGGGGGTGGTGTGGTTGGTGGGGGAGCAAATGTTTTTCCACGAGGAACTTAAAATTGATAAGATTCCAAAGAAGCAAAGGGATGCCTTGCAATTACATGCAGTTTATTTATTTATTAAAATGATATCCTCGTCTATTACATACTCCTTATTGGCCAAGTTTCATTATCGGTGAACCTGGGATTTAAATTATGATGAGGATATAAGAAAAGAGATTTGGTCCATGTTTCTATGGTTAACAGGTCACTATTGTATAATAAATACCCAATGAGGACCCAGTACTAGTTATGCTAATAACATCTTCAATCAATTGAGATCTTTTACTGTAAAGGAGTGATTTTGTTTAGGGAAGGGAGCAAAACACAAGGATGAAACATCGTCAATCATAATGCATAAAAATGGAAAACAAAATTTTTTGAAGTCTAAAAGAGTAAATAAATAAACTAAGCTTCTTAACTTTATTCTGTATTTAAATACTACATTTCAGTAACAACAATGGAAGTTTCCCCTAACTTGCTGTATTAGGTCCATATTACCTGCAATCATTTATCCAAATTAATAAAATATCTTATTTGGTTGGTCGCCTCTTATCTTGTTTGAGCATTGTCCATGTTCAACATGACATTATAGTTGATGAATGGCAAATGTAGCAAACAAGGCAATGCTCAAAAAACGATGATGAGTGAAATTGAATTTGTCACGCCATCCTGTCATCTTGTAGTTTTGTTACTCCAGTATCTTCTTAAACTCTATTGGTGCTCCCATCTCACTACCAGTGAGCTCATCTAGTTTATAAATAGAATAGCTTAGACTAACACATGAAAAGTAAGATGGTTATGATAGGGAATAAATACTATTGAATACTCTCCTGAATTTGATAGTGATGAGGCAAAGAAATGCTTCAGAGGCAAGGAAAGTGGTTGGGGGTGTTAAAATGATCGATGTTACCAGAATAGGGCAGCAAGAATAAGCCAATATAGGTGTAATACCCACAATTGGCATACAAGTTCGGGCCAGTTGCCTCGCCCAACTTGACTTTGTGACTTTTACCCTTGAGAAAAGGAGGATAGTTTCAGAATGATAATTATCTAGAGCCCACTTCCATTTTCATCTTCATTCTGGTCTTTCCCCTGAAAATAGAATATCAATCTCAAAGCACAAGAAAATGCTGTTGACAGGCAACATTTGATCAATTTGCTGCATTTGCCATACATAAACTATACTTACTGAACACAAGAAGATATATGGAACAAGTAGTAGAAGTTTTACTCTAACTAGTTCTCAAATATGCCTTCATCTGGCATTCTAGATTCAGTCCCATTAACTGGATGAGCTTCTACATATGAGCTAGGAGCATTAAAACTGCTGATAATAAAGTCATCAAAGTCGTTTAACTCATCATCGTTTTCCTCATTGCTCTGATCTTCATCAGCCTCTTCTGCTTCCTTTTGCATTTCTCTGTAAGCTTGAGCTTCTTTTTCTCTTCGCCTCTGCTGCTTAACAGCGTCTTCATAGGACATCTCATACCAAACAGGGCTGTTTCCCACAATTCTTTTGTTGTGGGCATCTGTCATCCGCTCTTGCATACTCTTTTCTGAGTTCTTTGGTTCTCCCCAGTAGTCATATCGATATAAAGGGTTTGCTGGATCATACTCATCCTTCCAAAAACGGGGATGTAAAAACTTCCCTGGTTCTTGCAATGGGAGACCAAGAGCTTGACGACTGTAAAGTGAAAAAAATTCAGTCAGAAATAGATTGACAAATTAAAAAGGCTATTTTGTTCAAAAATAAATTGGATTGGATGAATTAAAAACTATATGAGAATACAAAACTACAAAAGAACAATTAATGCTCCAAGTTGCAAGTCAAAAAATTTTAACAAATATATATACTCATCAATGAGGCATAACAGAATACTCCAGAAGAGAAACCATTCCACATGTAGAAAAGGAGCCATTTTGAAAATCAAAGAAAAGCTCTTGAGATAGTTTGTTCACAACAGCAGCATGGTAATATCTATAATGAGAGTGCATGGGGGGTTCCATGTCTCTCTCTCCCTAAAAAATGATGCACAGTTAACACTGTGAACTCGACACAATCATGCTGAGAGCCTCAAAGATGTTCTCACATCAAGATACATATGAATTATTGCATAACTTCGCTATTCATGAGCATTTTGAAGGAACAAGAGATATGTTGCCTACGATAGAAGACATGACCGAAAAAAGAGTAATCAGTAAATGATTTATGTAAGACACATTTTATCATAATCATTTGATACACAATAAATCTTGATAATGTCACTCTTGCAGATAGTGAACAACCAACTACATCTCAAATACTATTAAAGATATTTTAAAAATTCATTCTGATGTCAACAATGGGAAATATTGAAGCTCATGGGATGAAACTGAAAATAGCACTTCTGATTTTAAGGCAGATAACTTGAAGGAACCCTCATAAAAGGTTTCTGTACAAGTTGATAATAACAATTACAACACCAATGAGCATACCAGCTGATATCTCTGAGCAGGGCTTCTCTTTCCTCTAACGATCTACGCCACTGGATCAAGTCATACTCATCCATCTCAATATTTCGCCTCAGCTTGGTAACTTTATATGTCTCTCCTCTTTCTTCTGCTTCCCTTCTCAGTTTATTGTGGTGCTGTGTTAAAAGAGAAGAAAAATAAGCTGCAGGAGTGCAACTTTTAAAGACAAAGTTCATCAATGAGTTCAATTACAGTTTTACTTGAATGGCATTTTATATAATTCAGTAGATTCCTGCAACAAATGGACATGTAGACACTGCTCAGAAGTCAGAAGGGGCAAAGTTGTTTATGAAATACAGACATTTCCACTAGCTGCATAAATGAAACAAGTTCACAAGAACATGTTTGTGTTTATATCAGTTTTATGCTTTAAAAAGGAGTGTATAGGTGATAATGCATAAGAAAGTGTAAACACAATGGTAAACATGAAATATTGTGTAGCCAGGATGGAATAAGACAACATTTTCTGAGCTGCACAAGCAGCCAAACAAGGTCCCAACGTACGCATCTCTAGGAGAAAAAAAAATATAAAATAATTAGAACTATAAAAGAAAAAATATAATAGTAATCAGAACAATCAATTTGATTCAATATTTGAACCATTGCAACTTGCAGTTCTGGACGATGTCAAATTTCCTGAGCCAGAGTCTGCAAAAAAACTGCATTGTTCTTGTCCCATAACAACCAAGTATATCATGTACAACCCAATCCACCCACAAATCAAATGAATGTACAAATAATGCCAGCTGATGCTGCCTCATTTTATCAAGTATCGCCGCTTGTTAAGAAACACCATCTTTTTTTGTTCTTTCTTTCTGTCTTTCATATATATATATATATTTTCATGGGAGTACTAAGAAACACCATCTACTATAGAGGTTCACGCATAATATAAGCAGATAGTCGAAGGGCTAACCTCACGTTCCGCAAGAGCAGCTTCCAAGTCAAGTTCTTTAACACTTGTTTTCTGCCAGAGTAAAAAGCAATGTCAGGTAACGGATTAGCATACAAGATAAAGCAATGTCACAAGGAAATAGCCCACCAGAATCACTTTTGGTATTATAGAATTATTATATTTAACTTTTGTATATTCAACGCTGTTTTCTTTGTCAAATTCTTCGTCATCAGTCAACTCTGATAATTTTTTGCCTTCATATTTATCAGGATTAGCTTCCATATCATCAAGAATCAATTGCTCAGCATTATGTAGTTGCCACAACTGCACAGCAAACAAAGATGCACCAAAAATGTCAATAGAGCTTACAAAATTTCCAGGATGATAGATCCGTAGCATTGCCAATCAACCATTAGACAAAAGAGCCTATATTGAGTTTTCTTTCGGGAGAAGTACGCTACTTATGCATGGTCTTCAAATCTTAGTAATTCTACAGTTCTAGGTCTATAACAAGGACACAAGAACAGTTGTCAATGACCACCACTGATCACAAAAATGCTGAAAGATGTTCTTAGTAATGTGATTATGTGTCCATCATCCAGTACAAATATAGTATATATATATATTTGCAACACAGAAAGGCAAGGGTAAGCAAGTTCTAGCTAAAACATAAATCTGTAATCACTCATTCGAACTCTTTCAAATGGAATGGGGTGCTAAGCGTACTCATTTAAAAAATGTGATTGCCAAGTCCTTGTAATAATTACAAAATAATAATTAGTCATATATCAAAGATCACACCAGCCGAAACATAATCCGAACTGGTCTGGTTCTATTAACTATCAGCTAGAAGAGATGCTGCTACAGGCTATTACCCTCACTAACATCCAATGGGACTTCTACCAGAAGTTGCCAACCCTGATCCAAAGCACCACAAGAATGTGTAGACTATAAGCCGCTAAGCAAGGGAGAATCAATAAGGTTCAAGAGCAAGGCGACTATAATAGGGTTACTGATATTATTAGAGATAACACACACGTGCGACACACACGGAGGGAAAGCTGTTGGTTAGACAAACCTAATTAGTCATAACAAGAAGATATGTGGAAATTTGAGGATGTTAACTTGAATCATATTTAAGGGCAAGCTAATCGAGCAGCAGATACACATAAATGTGTCATAATTGCAGTACCAGGACACTAAAGCTGGTATAAATCTCTCCTGGACATTGAAAAATGGATTGTATTGCATGCAATAGAGGAGCACCCACATAACAAATCTCTATTCTAAATTTATTTATTTTTACATTTTTACTATCAGTTAAAAAATGTTAAGGATGTTATGGGTGACGACAGGCACTCGTAAGTTCTACTTTTAAAAAATAGTATCAAGTGTCAAGAGACAAAAACTTGAAAACACTATATGGAGTAGCATGTCAAGGTCGTGAGAAGTGGTGAGTCAACACACATCAATGTAACCTACATGCGTGTACATAAAATCGCATATTAGCAGCAGAAAGGAGGAAATTACTAACAAAAGTTTCCATGAGATTTGGTAAGCCACAAATCCCTGGTCCATTTAGTGCACCCAAATAATCACATGATTCAAAGTACAGATCAACCTTCACGTTCTCCATTTAACATAAGAGCCCATTTCTGAGCAATAGCAAAGTCATGCCAAATGAGTTTTTTCTTTCCATGCATCGTGATATATATTTTGCAACAGTAATATTAGAAGCATCAACATTTTCAAAAAGAGAACAACCATTGTAAAATTACCCTTTCAACATAAGGATGATTAAACAACAAAGCTTCTTCTTCCACTTTTATTCCTGGATCTTTTACAGGAAGAGGAGGTCTTCCGCAATCACGCTGCAAATGGAAAGATCCCCAAAACAAAAGGCATAAGAAATGCAGAAACCATAAACTTCAAAAACAAGAAAAACTTCAGGACCTCCACCAAAATACACAAGCAGGGGGCCTTCAAAATTTTTTTAATGAAATATTCAAGAATTTCAGATTTAGGAATTCTGGAGATCATCTAACACAAGCATCTTTCACTGCAATTATGGTTATAAAAGTAGGAGGAAAATAAAGTTTTGAGTCAATTGTCAAAATCTCTAGTTGGAAATAGGATTGACAAAAGAATCAAAACATAGCATGTGGTTTCATAAAACCATATGATTTGTCCAGATACTAGAAAACCTCAAGCGAAGAGGACAAGATCCACCAATGGACATCCCACCAACAACATTCACAAGTGAAGTTTATGAAACCTAAATATAAGATGGTCAAAATTAACTAATCATTTTAATCATTTGATACAATGTAGCCAATTAGATTTGCATTGAAGGCTCATCAAGTACAACATACCTAATGGTAGATTGTAGATACAATACAAGCCATCTAAGCTCACAATCCAGGTACATATAAGCATGCCATTTACAAAGATCTATAGTACAAATGGTAGGAGCGACATAAGCCCATCACTCTTATGTGAAAAAAAAAGAACAAACAAAACAACTCAAAATATGATAGTTGACATATATGAAGTACGTTTTCTATCTTGGACCTGTCAATGCCCATTTTGACCGGGGTTCCCTCTTTTTCCTTAACCTAGTAGGCTAGAAGGGGTTTCATTACTCCTTTGTTGGTTTTATTTTGGCTTAGTTGAATTTAGAGAGCCTCTCAAAGTTCCAATCGGAGATTTTGAGGCCTTATCCTGATTTGAGTGGGCCTTTCCGGGTTTGTTTAACCCTTTTGTGCGCCCAAACACCCTAGGGGACAAGGAGGTAATTCCTCCCTGCTCCCAAGGGTATTCTAGGGAGCACATTTTTACCCCCTAGCTTTTGCCTATAAATAGGAGTTGGGGTGGGGAAGGCATGTTAAAAGAAGGGGAGGGGAGAGCACATTTTGACTTATAGAGAGATGAGAGATGTTGAAATGTTAGGGAGGGCAATACACGTTAGGAGAGAGAGAGAGACAAGCACAAACTCTTGAACTTGCATTCAAGAACACATATAAGAGAGAAAAAGAGGGAGCACACATGTTGAACATGTATACGCTTGCTTATTGAAGGAGCACTCATGACTAAAGGGAGGTTCAAGAGGACTACCTACTTGTGGATACTAGTTTCTTGTCGAGTTTTCTTATAAGAAATATCTAGAAATAATTGTAACAAGGTAGGGTCTCCCACACTTTTTAATTCACTTTGCCTTTATGCTCGAGTTCAAAATTATTCATATTTTATTTTGCCTTGTGTATCATTCTTGCTTAGTTTGATTATCATGATCTTTGCAAGTATTTGTGAATCCTCTCAATGTTACACGTTGGTTTGATTTTAAGGAGAATGTTGGATTCGTTTGGGGCCTTGGCCAGTTTTGTGTGTAGCCTCAAGTTCGAGGGGTTTTCTTTGTGAGTTGAGGAAGAGTCCATAGCAAATCACTTGGCCGCAAGTAGCCTAGCTACAATAGGCGTGCAAGGGTAGCCGGAGACCGACAAGGGTGGTCATGTGCTCGAGGGCACACAAAGATGGGTTATGGTGGTAGAGGAGACCAACTGCAGGGTGGAAACTAGGGTTTCGAATGAGACCTAATACAGGAAGAAGGAATTCCTGATAGGCTAGTCAACCGCCCTTCCCCTCTACCAAACCCAGTTAACCAAGTCACTTGACCGATCGACTAGTCTACCTTTTTTCTTTTTTCTTATTGTTTTTTTTAGATCTTTTGTATTATTTTAATATATATATATATATATATATATATATATATATATATATATAAAATAAAATAAAATATTTTTTTGATTAAATAAAGTTTCTTTCTCTAGAGAATGTTTTTATTTATTATTATACTAGTAGTATCCTAATGATAAGTGTATCTATTATTAGTACTATATGGTATTACCCCTTTTATCAGTATTATAATAAATATTCCATTCAAAATAAATAAATAAATACTTTGGAAATTCAAAAAATATATATAAATTGAAAATGGTAAAAAATAAAATTAAAATAAAGAAAGGGGAGTCTTTGAATGATTGGTAGGTTTATTTTGGGAAATTGGAGATAAAAACATCTATTTGACTTGTGTTTATTGCCTATCAATTTGCATGAAATCATAATTTATGTCTTGTTTTGCTCCTGTGTTAATCAGTTTCATTTATTGTAAATTAGTTGACTTTGAACATGTCTTTTGGAGCTTAGCTTAGAAATTTGGTGCCTTCGTATGTTGATCTGCGTAATATTCATCCCGACTTATGATGGGCAGTAGAGAGAACTCAACCGTACAATGTATTTCTCTTTTCTCTCCCTAGGCACAGGGCAAGCTTGGGACTCCTCTATTGGGTTTTTTTTTTTTCAAAATGCAACCTTTACAAATTTTTTTTTTTTTTGAGTTTAAGTCGTTTCCTTTTTTGGCAAATGATGAAACCCTACTACCATTTCCAAAATTCCCCATATTTGGAAAACATCCCCATTTTTGGATCCCATATCTAACCAAATGTATTCTTTTTTAAAAAAAAAAAAATCCATCTTCTTCATTGATTGCAAATCAAAAGTCTTCCCAATTATCATTAAATAACATATTTCAATCAACAAACTCCCTCTCAATCAGCATTATATCTTTGATTTCAATCAATGAATTTTTCAGTCAATCACCATTTTACTCTGATTTCAATCTTCAATTTTGAATTTACATCACCATAAATCCTCAATTTCAATTAGTGGATTTTCCACTCAATCACCATTTAATTTGTGATTTCAATCTTGGATTTTAGATCTTCATCACCATAATTCCTAATTTCAATTAGTGGATTTTCTACTCAATCACCATTTAATCTCTTATTTCAATCATGAATTTTGGATCTCCATACCATAAATTCCCCATTTCAATTAGGGGATTTTCATATCAACCACCATTTAACCTTCGATTCCAAATCATCGATTTCAAATCTCTATCGCCACAAATTTTCGATTTCAATCAAAGGATTTTCCTCTCAATCACCATTTAATCTTTGATTTCATTCTTAGATTTTAAATCTCCATCACCATAAATTCTCAATTTCAATCAAGGGATTTTCCTATCATTATTTAATCTTTAATTCTAAATCATAGATTTTGAATCTCCATCACTATAGATCCCTGATTTCAATTGGACCACTCAATCACCATTTAGTCTCTTATTTCAATCTTGGATTTCAAATCTCTACCATCATTAATCCCCGATTTTCAATAAGTGGATTTCCATATCAATCACCATTTCATCTTTGATTCCAAATCACGGATTTCAAATCTTCATCACCATTAATAATCGATCTCAATCGGTGATTTCATATCAATAATCATCAATTTCTGATTTCAATCACAAATGTCACTTTTAATCACTAGATTTTGCATTAATCATTCAATCCCTAATAAAATCAAGAGATTTTATTCTAACCACTTTCAATCCTTGATTTCAAATCAAATCAAGCCTTTCATTTGCCTGCCAATCAAACCCCATCACATCAATCAATTTTAAAAGCCAGCCATCTTTTGCAGCCAAATCCAATATCATCTTGAATTTGATGGCACCCCGTTTTCCATTCTTAAAATATTCTATGGTTGAAATATGATCATCTTTGAACACATCTGTTAATGGTTATTTACTTATTTAGTCATTTAACATTATTATTATTATGCATTAGAGTTTTTATTAGTAATAAGTGCAAGTTAGTAAGGGTATTATGACCATTAGTATTGGGCTTGAAATATATTATAAATAGAGGGAGAGACCAATCATTGATGTTAGGTCTTCCATTTTACCCAATTATTCAATATGATATTAGAAACCGAAACCTTAATTATTACCACCACCATCAAAACCAAAGCCCGGAGCCCAAAATCCACCGCATCTCTACTATCATAGAAGAATTTCCAGCAACGCTATAGCCCTAGAAAATAGCCGGAAGTCAGACTAGTTGCTGGAAACTTTCTGGGTGACACCAGTTCAGGAACACAAAATCTACCATAGATTTTGCAAAAAACAAGACACGGCTGATCTGCCACCCCACTGAAATCCCATCTCTAGGAGGTGTCCCATGCGCCCTCACACACCCGTTGAAGGCTGCTAGGGCCGACCCTATACGCCAGCGCATGAAGCCTACTCAGGCATCCTTTTTTTTTTTTTTACCTGAAATCATCAGCAGTATCCAATCCCTCTATTAACATGTTGATGGAGTTTTTTGTGACGTTTTTTGTCCAAAGATCTCACCTTTTTAAATTGCTCATGTGTGGCACCCAAGGAATGGTTGTTTGATGCTTCGTGAAACTATTTATCAATGGTTATTGAGTTTATTGGGTCCAAAACAATTGGGTTTGCTGTGTTTTTTGATTCAATTCTCTAATTCTTTCCATATACCAAAATATCAAGCAATTGGGCATGTGTCTTGCTCAAAGATCCAATTTTTGTTTTGACCATGCATTCGTGGTAAGTTAGTTGTTGTTCGGTGTTAGTAAAAGTCACTAGTGACTCTTGGAGCAGTGATAGTATTTATAAGATGTTTTTTTGAGAGGTTGTGGCAGTGTTATAAGTTTGTTGGTGATTTGTCCATGGTAGTTTTGGTGGTTCACCTCTCCAATTGTTCCTGTGTGTTGCTTTTTGGAGCTGCGTCTGAATTTCCTGGTGCTGTGGCAGCCTTGTACTAATTTATTTATGACTTGTTCATGGTGGGTCACCTTGTTCGTGGTTGTTTCGATTGTTCCAACAATTAATCTTGTTATCATTAGTCAAGTTTGTGAGTGTTGCGATGGAGTTTGCAATTCCCAAAAGTATGGTTCCCTTGTTAGTCACTTGTTTGAGTGAACTGTGCACTATGACTATAAGAGAGGAGTATTTAATGAAAGACCGTTCCAAGTTGTTTAATATCTTTTGCGCCTTCTGTTCACAAATAATGATTCAAAATTATATGCTATTTAGGATACATTGAAGTTATAATGCTATAATGCAAATGAGTACTTCAATACCCAATTCAGTAACTATATGACTAATTCTAGTATGATCCATTAGTCCTCTTGTGCCCACACTCCACAACAAAATGGAGTTGCAGAGCGGAAAAATAGACATTTTTGTAATCACTCGAATACTATTATATCAAATAAATGTCTCCAAAGTTTTTTAGAGTGATGTTGTGCTCACAACTTACTCTCTCATCAATAAAATGTCATCCTTTGTCCTTGGCGGTAAAATCCCATGCTCAATTATCTTCCCTAAGATTCCTTTGTTCTCCTTTCCTCGTATATTCGGCTATGTGTCCATTGCCCATTAGTTAACTTCAAGAATGGATAAGTTGGATCCTTGTGCTATCGAATATATTTTTCTAGGCTATTCCTATACTCAAAAAGGATATCGATCTCATAGTCCTACTTTACATCGATTCTTTGTCTCTGCTAATGTCACCTTTTTGAGTCTACACCATACTACTCTGAAGTCTCTGATTCCTTGAGTTCTGTTGACCTTGATAAGTCCCTTCCTCTACCTTGCCTTCCAAATCCAAACCTATTATTTGTGCCCAATTCTCCTAAATCATCTAGTTTAAGTCTTTCTTATTGCTTGGATCATCCCAATTTCCAAGTATACACATGGCGACTCAAAGGAGGAGAGCCTCCTCCAGCTTCTATTACTATGTCTCTAGTTCCCTTGTCAGATGATCTTATTTCTCATGATGTTGATCTTCCTATAACTGTTCGGAAAGG
Organism: Malania oleifera; assembly: GCF_029873635.1. NCBI lineage: Eukaryota > Viridiplantae > Streptophyta > Magnoliopsida > Santalales > Ximeniaceae > Malania > Malania oleifera. Next base: position 106,297,224 of record NC_080423.1, on the reverse strand, counting down.
TAAACGCACTTGTACCCAACACTCAGTCTCTAATTTTGTTTGTTATGATTTCTAGTCTCCCTTGTATTACTATTTTGTTAGTACTCTGTCTTTCGTTGCTCTTCCAAAATCTATTTTTGAAGCCTTATCCCATTCTAGATGGAGGACTGCGGTGGTTGAAGAGATGTGTGCACTACATCATAATGATACTTGGGATCTGGTACCACTTCCTCCTGATAAGTCTATGGTTGCTTGTCGCTGGGTGTACAATGTGAAAGTCAATCTTGATAATTCTGTGGCTCATTTGAAGGCTCGTCTAGTGGCTAGGGGATATACTGAAGTGTATGGTTTGGATTATTTAGACGCATTATCTCTTATCGCTAAACTCGCCTCAGTACGTTTGTTCATCTCTTTAGTTTCCACTTGTCATTGGTCTTTATATCAGTTAGATGTAAAGAATGTTTTCTTATAATGTGATCTTCATAAGGAGGCATATACAGAGCAACCACCTAGGTTTTTAGCTCAAGGAGATTCAAGCTTAATATGTTGATTTAAGAAATCATTACATGGATTAAAACAATCTCCAAGAACATGGTTTGGCCATTTTAGTGTTGTAGTACTTGAGTTCGGCCTTCGCCAATGTGTAGTAGATTACTTTGTATTTTATCATCATACTCCATTTAGCATGATTTTGCTTATTGTGTATGTGGATGATACTGTGATCACTGGTGACGATGATCGAGGCATCTAGGACCTAAAGCTTTTCCTATAGAGTAAGTTTCGAATCAAGGGCTTGGAACCATTAAAGTACTTCTTAGGTGTAGAAGTATTATCTCGTATAAGAATTATCTTGTCACAAAGGAAGTATGTTTTTTATCTTTTAGATGAGACGAGTATGTTTTTTATCTTTTAGATGAGAGGAGGTTGTTAATTTTTGGTTTAGTTGTGCAAAACGGGCCTCTCAGTTAGGCATTTTGGTAGATCTCATACCTAATCTCATTATTTGGAGACTTTGGACTCGTCGATGTAGAGTTAGGGTAAATCAATTCATGATTCGATGAGAACTGTGTGACTTGATATTAAATATAAGCTGAGATTCATTTCGGACAAGTTGACTAAACGTGCACCTGCTTCTTGCACGGATATTGCAATCCTTCGTGCTTTTGATATTCAAGTAAAAAATGTGAGGGTTCGTCTTCCTCGTGTAGTCAGATGGTGTAAACCTAGGATAGGTTGGGTTAAGTTGAATATGGATGAAAGCTGTAGAGGTAACCCAGGTAATTGTGGTGATGAAGGCGTGATAAGAGATGAAAGAGGATTATTTAAAGCAGTTTTTTTCCTCATCACTGGGTTATAGAACCAAAAATATGGCTAAATTGAAAGCGATTATTATAGGGATTAATCTATGCAAAGATCTCGAATTTGATCAAGTAGAGATTGTTTGTGACTTTGCTTTGTTGGTTCAGCAGATTAATTCTGGGAAGTGTTCGACTTCGAACTTATGAAAATTGTGGGAAAATCTTGTGTTAGCATTGAGAGGCATACATTACAAAGTGAAACATGTTTACAAGGAGGCGAATCAAAGTGCGGATTTCTTTGCCAAGCAAGGTGAATCTGGTATATCTCGATCATATAATTGCCAAGATGAGCTTCCACAGCAAGTCAGAGGAATGATTCGATTGGATTTGTTGGGATTTCCTTCCTTGCACTTGTGATGCTTTGTGCTAGTGTTTGTGAAGGTTGGAGTGGTTGGTTTATTCCTTGAGATCTTCCGAAATTTTGTTTGTTTTCCACTTATAGCTGTTTAGTTCTTATTTATTTGTTTGATTGTTGGTCATTGGTTTATTAGTTTTGAATTAGTTGGCTAAGTCAGTTTTAGATTCTTGGATTTTGATTTTATTTTCCTCAAGTCTCAAGGTTGGAACTACGGTATTCCTCTGTCATAAGTGAGGGGTTTTCTAATAAATATAGGAGATGCCGCCCTCTTTTTTCAAAAAAAAAAAAAAAAAAGAGGTTGTTAGGATCCAAACCTGTTGATGCATCCATGGATCCCAATATTAAGCTAGTATAAAATATAGGTGATTTGTTGCCTAACCTAGTCGGTACAGGAGACTTATTTTGGAAAGTTGAATTATCTCATAGTCATTCAACCAAATATATCCTTTGCAATAAGTGCTATGAGTCAATTTCTCGATTCTATGAGAACAAGTAACTGAGTTACAATAATTTGAATTTTAAGATATCTCAAAGGTGCACCAAGGAGAGGTCTCTCATATTAGGGTCAAGGTCACACTCATATTCAGGGATACACAGATGCAGATTATGTCAAATCACCTTTTGACTGAAGATCCACAACCGGATATTGTATCTTTATGGTGGTAATTTGGTGTCTTGGACGAGTAAGAAACAAACTGTGATTGCCAGGTCAAGTGCTAAGTTTGAGTATAGGGTTATGGTGCACACTACATGTGAACTTGTTTGATTGAAGAACATGTTGAAAGAACTAGATTTCCACATTCTCACCCTATGGAATTGATATATAATAATTGAGTTTCTATTCATATTTTCTCTAACCCGATCTTCCATGAGCAAACAATGAATTGAAGTTGATTGCCACTTCATTTGGGAGAAACTTGTACAGAAGATCATTGCAACCACTCACATAAAGTTTGAGTTTCAACATGCTAATTTATTCACTAAAGCCTTCAGAGGTGCCCGCGTGAAATTCATTTGTAACAAGTGGAGCATATTATATATATGCTCCAGCTTGAGGGGGAGTGTAAATGGTTATTCATTCATTTAGCATTATTATTATGGGTCAAGAGTTTTTATAAGTAATAAGTATTGTACTTGACATATATTATAAATAGATAGAGAGACTTATCATTGATATTAGGTTTTCTTAAGGCCAACTCTTTTTCAAAGAAAAGTATATCAGAGTGTCTAACTTTGTTGTTTGGGCCTCTTGGACAAAGATATTTCATTGAATGATCAAAAAAGGGAATTCTTTTTTCTTCCTTTTTCTTTGTGTTCAAGGCACATACACATACTTAGCAGTAACCATCTTAAAATGGGGCGTCAATAGGAATACTGATTGACTGATATTCCTTAGAAAGGTAGGTTAATCACCCTCTCTACGCATAAGTGTACTCCCAAACCTTTTTATCTGATTCGCAGATCTCTTAAGATTTTTTCCTTCATTTTCCCTTTTAAAAGAAAATAAAGGTGGCGACTCCACTTTTTCAATCATTCTTGTCTTATAAATATAGTCTTTGTTTTCCTCTTGTTTTTCTTGTTTGAGGATTGCCATGCAACTCCCATTTGTCGATACTCCCGGATAGAATCCGTTGTCAACAAGACCATTGAAGCAATAATGTAAGTAACAACATTCTCTAATGTAACACTCGAGTATCTGCCCGCCACCCAAAAAAGAAACAAAAGTTTGCGTGTGAAAATATACAAAATCTTGCATTTTCCAAAAATTAAAAAGGTACTTACACGTAATTCGTCTGGATTTGTATCTTCATCACGATGAAATATTGGAGGGAATTCAAACCTATTGAAGCTGCAAGCATGCAGACAAACAAACAAAACTGTATAAGCAAGCCTGTAAAAAACAATTTTAACCACCACCATTAACTCATATTAACCTTGCCCCATAAACTAAGGCTCTGTTCGTTTTCATGAAAAACACCTCATGGCAGAAAACATTTACCACAAAAATATTGTCTTGAAAAAATATCATATTTGTTCAGAAAATAAGACGGAAATTGTTTCCCACTGTTTTGCAGAGAACTATGCTCACTGAGTTCAGGAAACAACTTTTACTTTGTTAAAGCTGACAGTCTTTTTCTGTTGACCAAATAAGTTATTTTCCCCAACAAAAAATTTTGGAGGACCCAACGTCTGGAAAATAAAGAAATATATATTTTTTAAAAGGTCATTTTCATGAAACAAACAGATTATAAAAGATCTCAAAACGGTAGTAAAGTCACATATTTACATACATCAGGTGGTCTATATTTGGATCAACAAAACGCATTTCAATAGGAAACCGAAACCGGTAAGGATCTCGCTTCGCCTGCAAAATATAAAGTACTCAAAAATTTTAACCTAAATGATCACTAAAATATGCATACTTAATGAACTCAAGAAACATAAAACTCTGCAGGGAGTTGGGTTAGGAAAAACACACTTTCCACCTGCCCCTAGATTTTCAATTCCAAACTTTCTAGTTGGTTCCCCACATATCAATCCCCATTAACAAAACATAAAAACAAATTTATCCTCGATTGCTAAAATAATTATTTCAAACTAATCACTCTTTGCTGAATAATGTCTCCGCTGTTCAACTACAAATAATAACAATAATAATGATACGATTTTTCCCAAAGCTACCACTAAATCAAGGTCCTATTATTATATTCTCTTATCAAATATTCAAATTGTCTTGCAAACCAAAAATTAAGAAATTGAAGGAATACACGTCATAGCTGCTGTGCATTCACAGCACATGTTTGTGGCACCAGAAATATTTTTAAGTAATGGAGCACGTGCCCAATTCCTAAGTGCGTGAATATGTAAGCAGGAGGGGGGTGTACATGAATATATATATATATATATAAACCACTCATCTCATATTATGCTGCTAATAGTAATACAATGAATATGTGAACGCTCAGCAGGATGTCTGGTTCCATTAACATAAAACATCTTAAAGCCTCCAGACACAGCTAAGTGTCAACATCAACATATGGTGACTGGCTAATTGGTCATTGTGCCTGTCAACATCTACACACGCACAATGACCAATAAATAATAAGGTAGAGTGATTTGATTAAGGACGAATTTGTCAGGACAAGTAAAACAGGGTGGAGGCCATAAGAAATAAAATTTAATTTGACATATGCGAGGGCCTAAATCAAGTTGAATGGAAGAAAGGATCAACTTTGGTGTAATGATCGTGAACTCGTGATGCATGACCACTCCAGGAACAGATGTAAATAAATGAACCAACTCAAAGTGTCTATTGTAGCCCACTGTACAGTTAAAAGTTTGTATAAGATTCTAATAGAATTGGGAAACTTTGACACCAAACAGATTGTTGTTTGCTTCTAGAACAAAACAATAACTCTTAAATTTGACATCTGATGAATAAAATCTCAATATTTGTACAATCTGGAGAGATTATAACTTTTAAAAGAGCCTTCATTTGGACAGGACAAGACAGATTCAATATTTCTTAGGAAATGGCTAACCCTCAGTCATATTTTACTTAAAATTTCTTCCACAGTGATTTTATTTCTCTTCCTAATCTGCTTCCACATGCCAAATATAGCATGTTAAATAATGCCAAATATTGCCGCTGTTTACTTATTAAATTTATTTTTTAAAAATGCATTAAAAATAGCCTAATCAACATTGTGTTATGTCACTCACCAAAATTTCAACAATGACCAGCATACCAACTTTTATGTGATGGCGAATCCAATACCAGTCATTACCTTTTATGGGAACCCACCTGAAATGCACCAAGATATATGAATCTATCATGGAGATCGTCAGGTAAATATTTATCTATAAATCCTTTGCACAAAATAAAAACTGACACATGTTTCAACTAATACCAAAACCAAATCAAGTCAGAGCCTCCCAGTAACCACTTTGTTTGGCAATTAAGCAATTACTATGGTAATTAGAACACAACTTGCACATCGAGAGGTTTCAAAGGAAGCAAACAGATACACATGTTCCATTCAAAAAGATAAAGTGTACAAATGACACACATGGAATTTCTTTTGTCACAATCAACACATCCACCTATTTGAAAAAATCATGTCACAGGCCTTGCCTAGGATGAGGTCTTCCTAAGAAGAGCAGTTCAAGTTAAATTTTTTCAAGTGAAGTTAATGCTTCCCATATTACAGGCACAAACTACTACAACTATAGTTTCCTCGTGTTAGATTACCACTTTACCTAAAAGCTTAAGCTATTAAGTTGTAAACTAACAATGCATATCAAGCTTTAACACTCCCCGGCATGTGCAGCTTGGCAGCACGTGGAGAGATAAACAGGTAATAAGTGACATCCATTACAGGGAATAAATAATTTTTTAAACACCACACAGTAAATGCAGACAAGAAGACTAGAACCCAGGACCCCCTGGTGACATGCTCTTATACCATGTTAGATTACCACTTCATCTAAAAGCTTAAACTATGAGGTTGTAGGCCAACAATGTGCATCAAGCTTTAACACCTTGCTTTGGAAAGAGTTAGCAGTGCTCAGGCTTTTGAAACAATAACCAAGCTGCTAACTTGCTAAGTGATTTTTTTCATAAACTCTAAACCTTGTAAAACTTCGTTCTACTTGAAGTCAAGGCGGCAGAGCAGGGCAGTTATGGAAAAAGTAAATAAATGAATTATAGCTTGTAACTCATTGTGATTAGATAGTGTTCATCAAATTTTGACAAATAAAAAAACTAAATAAAAATGATGGCTTGTAACAGCAAGCTCATTTGAAAATTACGTGCCGGTCTGCAATCATAGAAGTTTTTTTCTTCTATGATTTATTTTTCCTTTTCAGCTCTCAGGGAAAAAAAGAAAAGAAAAAAGAATTAAAAAAACTGGAAGTTTCAAATTTTTTTCCATTTTTATTCATTCTTTCATAAAGCAAATAGGGCTAAACCAATTCATTTCATTTTTTTGCATACACAAGAAAAATGTTGCGTACTCAGCATGCTAAGCTTAGTAAATAGATAAATTACACACAGAATTCATTTTTTCTTGATGTAAACTTTTTGAGAAGAATATAACTATAATTTGGACTAGCAATGCTAACTTTGGCAAACAGATAGATAACAGACAAGATCTATTTTTTCTCAACGTAACTTTTTGTGGACCATAAAATAACTATAATTTTACCTGTTGTACTACCAATGACAGCCTCACAAATAAAAAAATAAAAAAAGAAAAAGAAAAATCAATGACAACCTTAATTGGGTATTCATCTTCACAATCTAGTCTCCAACCCCCTAGTTATAAATCTTGGCTCTGGTACAGTTTCTAATCTGCTGCTGAAAAGGATTTTTTTTTTTTCCTTTTTTTTTTCGTTTTGAGGATAAAGCAAACACTGAAGAGAAGTTTTACTCATCATTAATTGAGTGGCAAAAGCAGAAGGAACCACACCACTCCTATCTATGGTGTTTGATTGCTATTTTGTCAGAAAACAGAAAAAGATTCATTAATGAAAGGAAAAAAGAAAAATTTCAGTGTAATCCAGACAAGGCATACTTCAAAATAATGAAAAAAAAAAATTACATCAACGCCACCATCCAATCCTGTAAACATCGGACAGCAAAAGACCCCCCAAAACCGCAAAAGAATAAGCCCAAAACTAAGCAAGAAGAGTAACTTTCTCCCAAAGCAAATTTGGAGAAGTTTCTGGTTCTTAAAAATACCAGCATTCCAATTAAGGTATTCAATTGCTGTTAGTTCCCTATAAGAATCATAATAGATAGAAGGAAAGGAAGATACAAGTTCCCTATGTTCATGTCTGCCACATAGGTGAAGAAAGGTTATATACTTTAGTCTCCTCGTTCATGCCTCTCACCCGAGAGGCACTTCACTAAAGGAAAAAGAAAGAGTGTTGAGTTAAAGAAGGATTCTAGCAGCGGGATTCTTTTGAACCGAAGCTCGCCTAGAAGGCTCACGCGATTGCTCCTGTGCCTCTTTTGTCTTGTTTGTGCCTCTCACCCGAGAGGCATGAGCGAGGTTATATACCACAGATACCAGAATGATAGCTAGATACAAAAAACAAAGAAATATTGTCCAAAAGATATAGAGAGCTTCTCTGTGATTTCAAACTGAGGGGGAAGGTGCGGAGGGATTATAAATAAAACTAAAAGGAAATCTCAGCAAAACTGGAATAAAAGATGCAGAAAAAGGTCCAAAGAAGCAAAAATGTTTATTACCATTATTCAAAAATATTGAAAAGACTTCCTTTTAAATAAAAAATAGACGGAAATGCATTTAACGATTCTCATTAGCAAGCTTTAAAAAATGGTGGAGGTCCATGTAACAATATCGCAGTGTAAATGTTGTGGCTTGTGGCCATTGTAGATGTTATGTAACAGGTAGCTGTCGCAGCATCTATAAATCCTTTCTTTGCAATGGCAAAGATGTAGAAACACACAGATTCACATGTTTTAACCCCACAAGGTTAGATACTAATGTATTAAATGAATGTTAGCAAATCTCAATCAACCTACATGTGATATATATTACAAGTCTGCAACTACAACTATTGAATGCTACCTTGGATATCTGGTTGCTATTGGTGAGAAATGTTCTGTATTGGATACTTTTGCAAATATTTTTATAAGTGCAATTTAAACTAAAAATCATAAATATAATTTATAATAAACATGATAACTGTCCACAATTCAGAGTTTGTAACTTCATCCTCTGGAAACATGCCTCATGGTTCATAGTAAATCACCTGACAGCAAATCAAACATGGTACAATAACATAAGCACATAAGCATCTCTCTGACTTTGAGAGCTGATACTAGGGCTACCAACAATTCCTTCATTAAGTAAAGAACCCATATTATGTTCATCTCTAGTTTGCCCTCTTTATTATGCAGTTGGGGAAAAAAAAGATGAAGGATATTGAGATCGGGGAAGCAGTGTTATGTATCATATCCTACTTGGAATTGTGCTAGTGGCAGTGGTGGACAAGAAGGATATGGACGAGGAGGGTATGCAGGAACAAGGTATTAAGCAGGGGGGGGGGGGGGGTGAGGGTGAGGGTAATTATATGCCATAATTGTATAGGCTGAATGGCTTGAAAAATAGGGCGGATATCCATGTGTCCCATTGCACTAATAGAGGATGAATCTCCAATGCCAAGATCTGCAAAACTTTGCCTGATACCATGGGGGTTCTAAAAAGTTACACACTCCCGTCTACTTCTTGTTGAACCACTTGCCCCAGTAAACTGTTCCCCAGGAACTCACAAAGAACATTAATATTCACCAGTGAAACACATTTTTTATCAAGACTAAAAAATAATTTTCCCGTTATTTGTAGCTCAGATTACCACTTGGATCATAACCTTTCCCTTTAGCTTGAAACTGAATGTTCAATCCATAATCTCACATTCCTAAAATAGTGATTCACCCTTTCAATGACATTGACAAAATACAAGCATCAGGAATAATACTTACCCCTCATAAACACCTCCAATGTCGACAAATGCACCTTGATAAAGATGTAAAGTAGTTACTTTCCCCACACAAATCTGCACATATATTTCTCAGAAAGTTAACTGGTTATACAGGAGTGAGCATACTGCAGACCTATGTATTAGTTGTATGTGTTTAGAAGCATTTTCAAAAGACATGAAATTTAAAAAAATTGAAATGTGGTAATTTTAATGAGAAAGGGTACAGGAAGAATTAGTTAGAAGGTGTTAACTCCTAGTTATTACAAGTGCAAAGTGCACAAAGGTGCAAAGTGGATCTGCTGATCTGGAGCCTATGTGCAAGGCACAAGTGTGCACTCTCAGAGAGGCAAGAGCCTTAAGGTACATGTTTGCTACAATTTCATCAAAGCTCTTTCCTGTTCAAATAAAGCAAGTGGTTAGGAACAAAAATAGCCAAGGAAGCAAGTCATGCCCCCATCTATCATGGCATTCTGCCACTATTCTCTATGGAAAACAATAGATTCGCTCAATCTATCCTAGAGTGGGTTTTCGGGGGTATCCCACCAAAGGGAGTTGTTAGCACCAGAGGAGCCCATGGGTAGGCTTGATACACATGGGTGAACACCAACTTGACCCAAAAGTTTAAGCCTATTGGATCTTAGACCTAACCATGTATATAAACACCCATCATCCACTCAAATTTTCCAATGTGGGACAAACACACAAATGTAATTCTCAACAATCTCCCCCTCACTTGTGAATTCCAACCGCTCCCCCTTAAACGGAAATTGTCCCCCTTATGGGAGTAAGCTCAATTCTCCAACAGTTGCTCAAGTGGGTCTTATCACTAACGCCTTACATGCGTCAAATTGCATTCCGCATACTTCCGAACCAATCCTACCTCTCACATCTTGACCCTATTCGATTCCATCTCCAGCCTAAATGATCCTTATTGGACTCGGCCACACACTTGGTCCTCCAACTGTTAGCACATCAGGAAAATTAGTTTTACATCTCGACTTTTTATGATGTCGCTCACCCAAAGTTACGAACCGTCGGCTCTAATACCACTTGTTAGCACCGGAAGAGCCTATGGGTGAGCTTGATACACATGGGTGAACACCAACTTAACCCAAAAGTTTAAACCTATTGGGTCTTGGGCCCAACCACGTATATAAGCACCCATCATCCACTCAAATTTTCCAATGTGGGACAAACTCACAAGTAAAATTCTCAACAGGAGTGACATGAATCCGCATACACACACAAACATATACACACTTATCCTAGCTAGACATCCACAAAGGACAAGCATATTAGCCTGACGACTGAGTTTGGTTGATAGTCATATTTAATATGCTGCATTGGTGGCAAATGAGGTAGTTGAGGATGTTAGGAACGAAAAAGGCTTGGTCTTTAGGTTAGATTTTAAAGCCTATGACACCACAAAATGGAATTTTTTGGATAGGGCTTTGTGTAGGAAGGGCTTTGGGTTGAAATGAAGAGGTTGGTCTATGACTTGCCTTCTGCTCCATTCTCTGCGAGACTTCATTTTTATGGTCTATGGTAGCGCATAAAGGCGATCTTTTAAAAATGTACTTACCTTAGACGTTGCTTCTAGTTTAGTTTTTCTTGCCAATTGTGGTGTTTCGGATGGCCTATGACATGCCTATGTATTTTGTTAGGTGGTAATCCTTGATCAATCTGTTCTGTGATCCTGCTGCCACTAGGGTTTCTAGGCCCGGATAGTTGGATCAGAGTTTTTTCTCTTTGGTTGGCAGGATTACTTTGATCCAAGCTTCTCTGAGTTTCTCTTTCTGTGGTTCCCCTTTACTTTGTATCCCTTTATAAAAATTCCTATCACAATTGCTGCTTGGTTGGAGCATGTGATGACAGCTTTTCTTTGGTTAAGGGTGGGAGAGTGGAGGGGTCATTTATTGGGTTGGGATGTGTGTGTAGGTCTAAGGCTGATCGAATGTTGAGTCTTGGTAACTTGGTGTCTACGGAGAACATCACTCTTTAAGTGGTTGTCACATTTCCACTTAGAAGTTAAGTCTCTTTGGCATAGAGTCAATAGAATTTAGAAGTAAATTTGGTTTCTAGGCAGATGAGATGGCTGTAGAGCTAGTAGAGCTAGACATTGAAGCCCTTAGATATTCATTTCACATATTTAAACCTTGAGTCTTGGTAACTTGGTGTCTACAAAGAACATCACTATTTTAAGTGGTTGTCGCATTTCCACTTAGAAGTTAAGTCTCTTTGGCATAGAATAATTTGAATTTAGAAGTAAATTTGGTTTCTAGGAAGATGAGATGGCTGTAGAGCTAGACATTGAAGCCCTTAGAAATTCATTTCACATATTTAAACCTTGTTCCTTCCTTACATTAAATGTAAGGTGTCTGATGGTTCTCTCATTCATTTTTTCAGGAATAGACTTGGTTGTTGCTTTTCCTTCTATTCTTCGCCTTATCACTACTCGCAATGTGTTTATTCCTATGAGTATGTGTCCTAGAATTTTCATTTTGCATAAACCTTAATGACCCAGAGGTGGGAAAATTTTCTTTTTTGCCTAATTTGTTAGTTTTTTTTCCCAGCCTTCTTCTAGAAAGGATTAGAGGATCAAGGTTTTGGATGATTGAAGAGTGTTTTCTCTTTTTATTCACATTTGATTTGCTCTTCTATTCCTTTGGCCCTGGTTAATCGCATATGGAATGTCAAAATACCCTAAAAAATCAAGGCTTTTGTTTGGTTAGTCACCCTTAATAGGGTTAGCACAAACAATTCCCCGCAGAGAACATATAAGGCTCTATCTCCCAAAGTTGCATGATGCATTATAGAAGCAATGAATTTCATTGTCATTTATTCTTACGTTGTTCCCCAGGCTGGACTTCATTCGGATTCTTCGTTAGTGCTGGGTGTGTTGTAGTTAGATTTCTTGTTGAAAGCGTAAATATGCTATCCTATCATATTATGCCTGTGTGCAGTATGTGATGTTTTAATGTACTTGGTTGGAGAAGAATGCTTGTGTTTCCAATGGCCGATCTATGCCTCTTCATTTGCTTCAGGACTGAATTGTCTGCCATAGTTCTTTGGCGGGGCTTTTTCAGATTTTCAGTGGGTCTGGTTGGCTTTGTCAATTTGAGTTCTCACTGTATCTATCACTTTCTCTTATTTTCCTTTTTAATTCCTCATGTTTTTTAGGAAGATGACTTAGCTTCCTTATTAAACTCATACTTTTTTCTCTCTTATTTAATGCACTTTCTTTAAAATAAAAAAAAATACAGCACCCAATATCCTTAAAATTCAAAAAACATAAAAACTAAAGCCTACAAAAACTTTGGCCAAATTTTTGGATATCAGGAGTGGCCAAACTGAAAACAATACACAATTTTATTTTTTCAATTTTTCTGACAAAATTCCAGAAATTTTTAAAATATTTGGCTGAAATTTGAGTTTTAAAATCTAGAAACTTGGGGGGGGGGGGGGGGAAGAAAAAGAAAATTTTGTAGATTTCAATTTTGGTTCTTATTCACAATCATATATTCTAACATATCCCAAAGTATTCACTTATAATCTCCATAATTTACTATAAGTTTCCATAGTTTCTTTAAATCAAAATCAAAGTTTCCAAACTTTCCATAACTCAAGACCCTCGGATTCTCCATCAAAATTGAAATTTTAGTCCTTGGTCTTAACAATGCTACTTAAGCCCTAAGGCTGTCAATCTTAAAAGAATTGTGATCCCCATCAGGCCGTCATCATCAAGAAGAGGATAATCTTGAACGAACGCACAAACAAGTTTCTCTTCATTCATATTTAACTAACTTGATTCAGGGTAATTCCATATAATAGCAATGCAGTGCAGTATAATAATTAGGAATAACAGGCTGTAAAAACAATGTAAAATAACTGAATATAAAAAAGAACAAAAGACATCGACTTCCTCCAAGGTTTGGAAAAAAAATGCACACCAAATCACACAACCTCTTAGGAATAACAGGCTGTAAAAACAATGTAAAATAATTGAATATAAAAAAGAACAAAATACATTGACTTATTCCAAGAGTTGGGGAAAAAAAAAAAATACGCACGCCAAATCCCACAAACCTCTACTAAGGTTTGGACAAAAAGCGTGGACCTTTCAAAAATCATATAGGCCTCCCTTGACATTTGATTTTTGCAACATTTATATCCCCTCCTTGCCTTTTCTTTGCCAAAATATTAGGATAGATTTGTGTCTTTTTGCCAAATCTCAAGGGAGGCATGTGAAATTTTCAAAACCTCATGGAACACCCAAGTCTTTTTGTCAAATGTTAGTGAGATTTTTGAGACCTCAAGGGAAGTCTAGTTCTTTTCACCAAACCTCAGGGGATGCCTTTTTCTTTTTCCTATAAAAAAACCTAAATGATGCATGCTTTTTAAGCACATGCCTGGGCGAAGAGACATGTGCCTCAGCAAAGTCACTTCACCCAAAGGGAGCAAAGTCACAGGGCCTTGTGCCTTGAACCTGTGTGCACCATTGAAAACCATCATACATTTAACTCACAGTGATGCTCGTTAAAAAAGCTGAATGCAGTGCAAATTTAATGTCACCATCAGTCCAACGAATATTCATCACAAGGTACTCCGTACCAATGGTAATATAAATGACAGAACATACAGGTGGTTTGGTTGGCTTGCTAATCTAAATAAATTAGTCAGCCAAAGGCACTTATTCAGTAGAACCAGTGCAGTTAAAATGTCTCAATAATCAATATGAAGATGCCAAGTGCCAGTTCCTAGAATCCGAAAACAATGGTTAATCAAGGTTGAAGGACACCAAAATTGTGCCCACTGTTCACTTAAAATCCAATGTGTTTTATACTGATAATGGTTCAGAAAACGCCATCTTTAGATAAACAACACATTCAAGAGAGGCTTATTCTTAGTCCATGCATACACATGGGACATTGTGATACTCAATATTTGGCCTACATAGTACATGCAGAAGTGTGTCCAAGCTAGTGCACGCCTGAATCATTAACAACAGTTTCTTTTTTTTTTTTTTTTTTCCTTTTTTGGAGTGAGGAAAAGAGATAGAAAGAGGGAGGGGGGTAACTTACTTGTCCAGGATAGTAAAAAGGAAGCTCATACTGCACAGAGAATTAAGATCAGTGAGATTATTTTTCCAAGAACCATATCTACTTTACAAAATTACAAACCAGAAATAGAAATATATCATCCTCCTACCATGCCTTCTTCATAATCCTTGCCTCTTTTCCTCCTACCAGGATGGTAATCTTGATCATACTGTATAGACATAAATAATTTGCACATTAGTCAACTACTCTGATGCAATGAAATTTGGACATTACTCGTTACTGGAGGTCTTTTGCATGGCTTTAATTTTGCAAGTTAACAGCATATGATGTTGTTGCCTCAATCCAACTTTCCCAACTTGTTGCATTTTAGGCTGCATTTAGCTCATTCATAACACCCAATATTTTATTATACAGTTAAATATTACCAGCTTTTTGGTCCTGGAATTACTCAGCAAAATATGTACGATATTAATGCAAAAGTTTAAGAACTCAAGGTGAATCTTCAATTCTTATTTTTACCAAATTGGAGCTTCCTCAATTGAATTCATACCTCTGTTTAGTTCTATGGATGTTAGAACAACGGTATAGTGCTAGCATTTAAATATAAACGAATGAATTCTCTTCTTCTATCACTTATATATATAACAGACGCTGCAAAAATATAAATCCAGAGAGAGAGAGAGATTTTGAAAACCTTATAGGACTCCTCCTCCAACCTATCCTTATTGTATTCAACCCACTCCTTATACTGCTCCAGAAACACCTTATACCTATCCAAACACAAATCATCAGTGTTCGTGCTCGCCTTCTCCACATCCTCCATATTAATAACCGCCGGTATCTTATGCGCTTCGCGTATAAGCTCCAGCTCCTTCCGATCAACCTCCCACCCCCTCGGCGGCCAATCTCTCGGAGGCACGAGCCGAACCACCAACGGCCCGTCCCACGTCGTCTTCAGCGGCTCCGGAATCTCTCCCTTTATCTCGAATTGCTTCGCGTAGAATTCATCCTCTGTTAATCCCATTTCCTCCATCTTCTTCCTCCTGTATTTGGGGCTCATCATCCTGAATGCCTCGATGGCCTCCTGCGACTTCAGCGGTACTTCTTCTCCCTCATTCAGACTCGCCCTCGCGAAACGGCCCTCGGGAGTAAGGATTTCTTCCCAGGGAGCCCAGCCGCGCTCGATCCAATTGCGGCGCCGAGCTTCTTCTTCAGTCTCTTTGTCTTTGCGGGCGTATTTCTCGAAGAGGTCCTGGTAGTCATCGTCGACGGGGTACTCGTCGGAGCTGAAGGACTTGACGGCGAAATCGCCGGAAAAGGGCGGGGTTCCGGAGAGAGGACGCCTTGGGAGGTGGAGGGCGGGGCTAATGGTGCTGTGAGGTCTGTAGGGTTTTTGCAGGGTTTTGAGATGTGAAGGAAAGAAGAAGAGATTGGGCTTGGGTGGCTGAAGGATTTGCATCTCTGCTACTTACTGAGTGAGAAGAGAAGAGGGAGGGAGTGAGAATACCTTGGCTTTGTTTAGATTTTTACAATTGGATAAAGGTGACGTGGATTTTTATTTTACTTTTTTATATGTGAGGTGGATTTAAAAAAAATAAAAAAACATGTACTTTAGTCACTCAATTAATATATTAGAATAATGAATCTATTGTTATAAAATGATGCATAAATTAATAATAAAATAAATAAAGACAAGTAGAAAATAAATGGAGACGAGACCAAATTTTATGTGGTTTAGATATACTTACTTTACGGACGAATTGGATCAAAACTTAACTATTTCGGGAAAAATTATAAAGTGATGTGAAACTAACCTTATACAAGATATATATCTCACCTTTTCTTTCTTCTTCTATCTTTCTTTCTTCTTTTCTTCTTTATCTACTCCACTTTTCCTTTTCACATACAATTACTTATTCTCACACTTTACTCCTCCTTTTATAGGCATGTGGAAGAGTAGATAAGGTTTCATTTAATAAGAGATAAGAGAGAAGATGGAGATAAGATAGATGGGATAGAGACAACCACATGATGATAATCATCCATTTATAACACTCCCCCTTAACTGTCACTCATATATTGCTAAGATCTTTAAGATGCATTATTTCGATAAGATGAACTAATTTCTTGGAATATAGGGATACTTACGGGTAAAAGCATGGAATTTGTGGATACAATGATTAGAAGAAGAATTAATATAATTTGCCTTTAAGAAACTAAGTGGGTGGGAGAGAAAATTAGAGAAATCGATAAATCAGGTTTTAAACTTTGGTACATTGGAAAAGAAAAACATAAGAATGGAGTAGGCATTATTATAGACAAAAACTTAAAAGATAGCGTTGTGGATGTAATTAGAGTAAGGGATAGAATTGTAAAAATCAAAATGGTATTAGAACAAGAGATAATAAATATCATTAGTGCTTATGTTCCTCAAGTTGGCTTAGCAGAAAATCTCAAGAGACAATTTTGGGAAGATATGGATAGTATTATACAAGGCATACCAGGGACTGAAAAAATATTTATAGGAGGAGATCTGAATGGACACGTTGGAAGAGATAATAAAAATTATGAAAGGATACATAGAGGATATGGATATGGAGACAAAAATGAGTCTGGGGAGATGATCTTAGACTTTGCTATGTCATATGATTTTAGTATAATGAATACTTGCTTTAAGAAGAGAGAAGAACACTTAATAACCTTTAAAAGTGAACAAAATAGAAGTCAAATAGATTTTTTTTTAACTAGGAGGGTAGATCGTGTATCATGCAAGGATTGTAAAGTTATTCCAGGTGAAAGTCTAACCACACAACATAAAGTCTTAGTGTTAGATATATGCATTAAAAAATGGAAGAAAAAAGATAAAATAAACCAGTGTAGGAGAACTAGATGGTGGAACCTAAAAGGAGAAAATATAATAAAATTTAAAGATAAAATGATCAAAGATGGGGATTGGACCTTAGAGGATGGGATAGATTCAAATACTCTTTGGAATAGATTAGCTAGCTCTATTAAAAAGATAGCAAAAGAGATTTTAGGCGAATCAAGGGGAAGATTCTCAAATAGCAAAGAAAGTTGGTGGGATAAAGATGTACAAAAAATCATAAAGACAAAAAGAATTTGGTATAAAATATGGCAAAAATGTAGAAACAGCGATAACTTTGAAAAATATAAGGAGGCAAGAAAAGATGCAAAAAGGGCTGTTAGTGAACCTAAATATAGATCATTTAATAGTTTGTATGATAGATTAGGTACAAAAGAAGGGGAAAGATATATATTTAAACTTGCTAAAGTTAGAGAAAGGAAGAACAAGGACTTAGGAAATGTAAAATGTATAAAAAGTGAGGATGATATTGTCTTAGTTAAGGATGAAGATATTAAAGAAAGATGGCGAAGTTACTTTAGTAAGTTGTTTAACGAAAACCAAATAGAAGGCTTAAATTTAGAATTGTCAAATGAGGAAAAGACTAAAAATATAAGATTTATTCGAAAAATTAGAGTTAACGAAGTTAAGTTTGCACTAAAAAAGATGAAAAATGGGAAAGCTATGGGACCAGATAACATCCCAATTGAAGTTTGGAAATGCTTGGGTGATAACGGAATTATATGGTTAACTAATTTATTTAATACAATTGTAAAAACTAAGAAAATGCCAGATGAATGGAGAAAAAGTACTTTAATACCTATATACAAAAATAAAGGAGATATCCAAAATTGTAATAACTATCGTGGAATTAAACTTATGAGTCATACGATGAAACTATGGGAAAGAGTAGTTGAACAAAGATTAAGGTTAGAAACGAAGATCTCAGAAAATCAATTTGGTTTTATGCTTGGGAGATCTACCACAGAAGCTATTTATCTTTTAAGAAGATTAATGGAAAAGTTTAGAGAAAAGAAGAGGGACTTGCATATGATATTTATTGACCTTGAGAAAGCATATGATAGGATACCTAGGGAAGTTCTATGGTGGGTTTTAGAAAAAAATGGTGTATGTTGTAGGTATACCGATGTCATTAAGGATATGTACGATGGAGTAATGACTAGTGTAAAGACTATAGATGGAGAAACTAGAGAATTTCCAATTACCATAGGTGTACATCAAGGATCTGCTTTGAGTCCTTATCTTTTTGCTTTAGTGATGGACCAATTGACTAAAAGTATTCAAAAGGAGGTTCCATGGTGTATGTTGTTTGCAGATGATATTGTATTAATTGACGAAACTAGGGATGGAGTAGAGGCTGAGTTAGAATTATGGAGAGAAGCTTTGGAATCTAGAGGCTTTAAGATAAGTAGAAATAAAACAGAATATATGAAATTTAATTTTAGTAATGATAGGAGGAATATTGGAGACAAAGTTAAACTTGATGATGAAGAAATAAATAGCACTTGTAGATTTCGATACCTTGGATCTATTATGCAAGCTGAAGGAGAAATTGAAGATGATGTAATGCATAGAGTTAAAGCAGGTTGGGTAAAATGGAGAAGTTCTTCAAGTGTTCTATGTGATCGTAGAATACCCTTAAAATTGAAAGGGAAGTTTTATAGGACAACTATAAGACCAGCTATGCTATATGGATCAGATTGTTGGGCGACGAAGAAACATAATATCCAAAAAGTAAAAGTTGCCGAGATGAGGATGCTTAGATGGATGAGTGGTATAACATTGAAAGATAAATTAAGGAATGAACATATTCGTGGTAAGTTAGGTGTAGCTCCTATAGAAGATAAGATAAGGGAAGGACGACTCAGATGGTATGGACACTTGCAACGTAGGCCTTATAGTGCACCTGTGAGGAAGAGTGACTTAGTTACTGTGGGGGGCAGTAGAAGGGGTAGGAGTAGACCTAAAATAACTTGGGAGGAGATAGTGAGTAAGGATTTAATATCTTTGAATTTATCGAAAGAAACGGTCCATGATCGCATAAATTGGCGGAAAAGAATTCATATAGCCGACTCCACTTAGTGGGACTAAGGCTTGGTTTTGTTGTTGTTGTTGTAGGAACGGAGTAGAGGTTGAGTTAGAATTATGGAGAGAAGTTTTGGAATTTAGAGGTTTTAGGATAAGTAAAAATAAGATAAGAATATATGAAATGTAATTTTAGTAATGATAGGAGGAATATTGAAGACAAAGTTAAACTTGATGATGAAGAAATAAATAGCACTTGTAGATTTCGATACCTTGGATCTATTATGCAAGTTGAAGGAGAAATTGAAGATGATGTAATGCGTAGAGTTAAAGTAGGTTGGGTAAAATGGAGAAGTGTTTCAAGTGTGCTTTATAATCGTAGAATACCCTTAAAATTGAAAGGGAAGTTTTATAGGATAGCTATAAGACCAACTATGCTATATGGATCGGAATGTTGGGCGACGAAGAAACATAATATTCAAAAAGTAAAAGTTTCCAAAATGAGAATGCTTAGATGGATGAGTGATATAACATTGAAAGATAAATTAAGGAATGAACATATTCGTGGTAAGTTAGGTGTAATTCTTGTAGAAGATAAGATAAGGGAGGGACGACTTAGATGGTATGGACACTTGCAATGTAGGCTACATAGTGCACATGTGAGGAAGAGTGATTTAGTTACCATGGGGGGTAGTAGAGGGGTAAGGGTAAACCTAAAATAACTTGGGAGGAGATAGTGAGTAAGGATTTAATATCCTTGAATCTATCAAAAGAAATGATCCATGATCGCATAAATTGGTGGAAAAGGATTCATATAGCCGACCCCACCTAGTGGGACTAAGGCTTGGTTTTGTTGTTGTTGTTGTTGTAGTAGCCAAAGTTTTGGTGAACAAATCTATTAGATTATCTCTTGATCGGATCTGTTGAACATATATATCACCATTGTTTTGAAGTTCATGTGTATAGAAGAATTTTGGAGAGATATGCTTTGTTCTGTCACCATTTATGTATTTTCCTCTTAGTTGAGCTATACATGTAGCATTGTTTTCATATAAAACTATTGGAATATCCTTTATTTATTGAAGACCACAATTTGTTTGGAAATGAGAAATCATTGATTTGAGTCATACGCATTATCTACTAGCTTCATGGATAACTAGTAATTCAGAATGATTGGATCGATGATGTTGATGTAATCGTCTGCTTTACTGATTTCCAAGAAACAACAGTTTTTCCATAAAGAAATACATATCTAGTTTGAGATTTAGCATTGTGAGGATCAGATAGATATCCAACATCTGTATATCATACTAATTGAGATTTGGAATCAAATGAGTAGAATAGACCTAAATCAGATGTACCTCTCAAATAGTGCAGAAGGTGCTAAATTCCATTCCAGTGCATCGAGTAGGAGCAGAGTTGTATCTAGCTAGTAGATTTACAGCAAATGTAATGTCGAGTCTTGTACAATTGGTCAGATACATTAGAGAGTTGATAACACTTAAATATGATATTTCAAGACTAAGTAATTCCTCCCCCTCATCATGAGGTTGAAATGGATCTTTCTTAACATCAAGTGATTGCACCATCATTGGAGATCTCAAATGATGAACTTTGTCCATATAGAATTGCCTTAATACCTTTTCGGTATATTTAGATTGATGAACAAGAATTTCACCATTTACATGTTCAATCTGTAGGCCAAGACAATATTTTGTCTTTCCTAAATCTTTCATCTCAAATTCCGTCATTTAATAATTAACAACTTTAGTGAGCTCTTCAGGAGTCCCAATTAAATTCAAATCATCAACATAAATAACAATTATAACAAATCCGGATTCTGATCTTTTAATAAAAAGGCATGGATAAATTGGATCATTTATGAATCCCTCTTTCACAAGGTACTTACTACATGCGTCCAGATTGCTTTAGTCCATATAAAGAACATTGGAGTTTAATCGAATATAATTTTCTGGGTTTTGCTTCAGAAAATTTAAATCCTTCAGGGATTTTCATATAAATTTCAATATCCAACGATCCATAGAGGTATGTTGTTACTACATCCATAAGATGCATGCTCAGTCGTTCAGCGACTGCTAGTCCAATTAAGAATCTGAAAGTGATTCCATCCATTACAGGAGAATATGTCTCCTCATAATCAATTATGGATTTTTGCGAGAAACCTTGTACCACAAGCCTTACTTTATATTGAGTAATTTCATTATTTTCATTTCGCTTGCGTATAAATACCCATTTGTATCCAACAGGCTGGACATCTTTTGGTGCCTGGACTATAGGTCCAAAATTCTCTTTTTGATAGAGTTTAATTCTGATGTGATAGTCTCTTTCCATTTTGTTCAATCACTTCTATATCGACATTCATTAATTGATTTAGGTTCAGGATCCTCATTACTTATGGTAATTTCAGTAACTACTGCATTTGCAAATGTGTTGTTGACAATAATTTTATTTCTATCCCACATTTCTCCTGTATAATGAATTGAGATCTCATTATTATTTCCAAATATTTGTCCCTTTTCAAGGGATGCCTCTGCATGAGTTTTCCCTTCAAGAGATTCCTCTTCGGGAGATTCCTCATTAAGAGGTTCTACAATAGAAATTTCATTTTCAGGAGAAACAAGTTTGTGAATGTCGAATGGATTATCCACCTCTATAACCTCTTCTGGAGTGTTAATAGATTTCAATCTTCTCCTTCTGGGAGTTTTATCTTTTGCACCAACAGGCCTTCCACGCTTAACTTGTGATTTAGGTTCATTAGTCGGCTGTTGTCCTTCAGGGACATTAATACGTGTTAGAATATTTGAAGCAGGTATATGAGATTTTAGTATGACCTTGGTATCCGCAATAGAATTTGGTAATTGATTTGCAATCCCTTGCAAATAGATAATCTTCTAAACTTCAAGTTGAATCTAAATGAGATAAACTCATGGCATTCCACGTGATTTCATGTTGTGCTTCAGTCACTGATTTTGCTCCCCCTAATATAGAGTATACTGTTTCATCAAAATGACAATCTTGAAACCGTGCTTTAAATAAATCACCTGTTATAGGTTCAAGATATCAAATAATAGAAGGTGAATCAAAATCAAGATAGATACCAAGCTTACGTCGGGGACCCATTTTAGTTCTTTGAGGAGGGGCAATTGGAACATATATTGTACAACCAAAAATTCTTAAATAAGATGTTAGCCCTAGTGACGACCCATTAGTGGTTGTTAGGTTAGCTAATATTTTTCCTCAAGTTTAGTTCAGATAAATAGGTGAATACTAAAGCAAGCATAAGGATCAAGACAAACCTTGATGAAGCAATGAGCAAAAGCATACAGGAATACTCAAGTCACAACCAACCGAAGACCATGTGATGTTTTATATGTATAGTGGGCTGTGTGTGAGGTAGGATATTCCTGTAACTCTTGTGGCATGATGTTGGTAAGAATACTTAGCAACAGTTGAGCAATTGCATCTACATGATAGTTTTAGGATATCATTAACAAACTCAATAAATTTTCAAATATGCTTTACAAGATATCCTATACCTTAACAAACTTTTACAAAGGCAAGTTTTAAACAAGATTAGTATGTTAATATGTGATGCCCTGATTTTCCATACCAATTTTTTTTTCCAATAATCATCAATTTAATCATCATCACATATCAGCCATGTCAACACCTTTGATACCATACAAACATAACCCGACCTGAGGTGGGTACCAGGTATACAGACATTCTCATATACATAAACCTAATAGCGGAAGTCATCATAAATACCAACATGTTACAACAAATACACATACCAGAGTACCAACCATCCATAAACACAAATCTAATACAAAATACCCTAGGGAAATCAAACCTCCCTAGCTCAAAACACTCACCTTGTTAACTCAGGGTGTCTACTCCTTTATATCGGAGCTCTGTCACCAGGTCTATCTCGGTTTCCTGAAATATTTAAATGATTGGGTGAGACACATCTCAGTAAGACAAAATAAATTATCCACAGTGTGTGACAATATGAGTTTCATTATATCATAACATATAAACATATCAGAGATAGTATCTTTTGAGAAAATATACCATTTCCACACTTACAATCATATAGATATATAACACAAGTTTTCCTAAACTTTTAATTTCATTTCCAAAACCATTCATACTCAACCCATGTTTACCAGTGAAGTTCCTGAGAATAGGGAAACTTACCCACTCATACAAGAAGCTTTCATCTACCCTGATATCATTTGTATTCTTACTTGAATAATTCGGGTTCAGCAACAACTAATACTTATTAGAGCACTCACCTTACTTAGTAAGCCCTCAGGCGGAATGTTTTACTTCGTTTTAATTATTTATATTATTAACTCATGCTATTTCATTTCTCATTTTCTTTCTCATTCCCATTTTCATTTCATTTCCTTTCCATTTCCATTTAGCTCATAAGTGTCCCTGGTAACCAATATACCCGTGTCTGTAACTCATGGCTGCCCTGACGATATTCGCTACACCATGCTTCACCCCATGGTCGAGGTCTCACTCCATATTCCACGTCATGCTTCCCCCCATGGTCAAGGTTGTGCGGCCCGAAGGCTAGATCTAATAGCGGTTGGCTGACCCGGTTAGATCAAAATATCATATTATGCAGTATTGATATTTCATCAATCACATTTCAATATTCATATTTCTATATGGACATTTCAAAATTTCACATTTCAATTCTCACAATTCAATATTCATATTACAAAATTTTACATTGGAATACTTCCCATTTCTTCTATTCACATCTCAATATCAGTATTGCAGAATTTTACATTGCAATATTCACATTTTCAGTATTTTCAACTCAGTTCATCATTTCAATGATATTTCATCAGTTCAAAATTCATTTCATCTCATAATAACATATACATATTTCATTTCACGTAATTCAGTGTTTCTCAATACACATTTCCATATTTCACGTTTCATCATTTCTCAAAAGATACATATTTCATTACATTCCACTTTCATCATTTTTCCACATTTCAAATCCTATATCTCAGTACATATTTCATAGTCTCATATTTCACATGGTAAATCATTTAACCCAGTTTTAAACATATCTCAATATAAATCATATGTCACAAAAATTTCATCTGATATTTATATCATAATAAATTTCAGGTAAAATAACCTAATACCATTTTCATATATTTCTCAACCCATAATTTACATAAAAAGACTATTATAATTTGTTCCCCTTACCTGGCTTACTGAGAGGTCCACTAACACCCTAAATCTAATGCTCCTCAGCGTTCATAGCTCAAAAGCCTAAAAATCACATTTTTGCCAAATTAGTCAACTCATTTCCCACAACAATTTCCGTATGATACTTCATACATTTCAAATACTTCAAATAACCCATAACACCCTAAAATCTCTTACTTACCCTAATTTTAGGATGATGTCTCGGAACTCCAAATTGAAAATCTACTCTGCCTATGTTGCAGAGAATCTTCCCAGGAATCTCGTGGTAGTTCTCGATTGTCAATCTGAGCTTTAATGAAGCCGAAAACGAAGAGAGAAGGATAGGAAAATGTGGGTTAGTGAGAGAGAATGAGAGGAGAGAGAAAATATTCGTTAAAAATGAGAGTTTGTATATTTATAACCCAGGGTTCGTCGACGAGTTCAAGTAATTCATCGACGAACCTATGAAGGCACTTCGTCAACGAGGAGGTTAGTTCGTCAACGAACCTGAAATTCCCGTGAAATCCCCAACCTCTCGGTATCTTCTCATCGAGACACGTGTACCTCGTTGCCAAAATTTATGGAACATTCCTCAACAAGACCCTGGGTTTGTCGATGAAGCCCTGTTTTCTCCTTTTTTAAAATTTCCTTCCCCTTCTCTTTCCTTTATTATTATTATTATTATTATTATTATTATTATTATTATTATTATTATTATTATTATTATTATCCATGAATAAAATTTTTGGGTCTCTACATTCTCCCCTCCTTATTAAAAATCATCCTCAAAATTTGTCATTCATCATATTTCCATTCTTAAATAAAAACACCACCATTTTATTAATCACCCTCACTTATAGCAGAGGAATACCAAGGTTAGATCGGGGGTTCTGGGAGATTCGAACCATTGAAAGAAAATTTTCCCCAAAACCATTCTAATCAATACCAAAACTCTAATTATCCTACACTATACAAATCAAAATACATACCTTAATCTTGGTTCCCACTGAACAGGTACGGATATCTCTGGCACATCTGCTCCTCTAATTCCCAAGAAGCTTCCTCTACTGTATGGTTGCGCCACAAAACTCTTACCAGCAGTATGATTTTCGTACGCAGTTCTTGTTCTTTCCAATCTAGAATCTGCACTGGCATTTCCTCATAAGACAATGCATCACTGAGCTCTAGTGCCTCATATCTGATCACATGAGAGAGAGAGATATAGGACGTATTTCTTCAACATAGAAACGTGAAGCACATCGTGAATTCTCGATAAAGCCGATTGTAACGCTAGCTTGTAGGCAACTGAACCCACTTTTTCAAAAATCTCGAATGGTCCAATATACCTAGGGTTCAGCTTACCCTTCCTTCCAAACCTCATAACTCCTTTCAACAGTGCCACCCTGAGAAACACATGATTGCCTGTGCTAAACTCTAACTCTCGTCGGCAAGTATCTGCATAACTCGTTAGCCGACTCTGTACTGCTCGGACCCTGCCCATGATAAGCCTAAGTTTTCCCTGAGTCTGCTATATCAGCTCTAGCCTCAATATCTGTCTCTCCCTAATCTCATCCCAGTACAATGGGGATCGACATTTCCTACCATACAATGTCTCAAATGGTGCCATCCGTATGCTGGCTTAATAGTTGTTGTTATACGCAAACTCAACTAGTGGTATAAACAGTAACCAATTGCCTCTAAAGTCCAGCACGCATGCATGTAGCATATCCTCCAATATCTGTATCATTCTTTCTGTTTATACATCTGTCTGAGGATGAAATGTTGTGCTGAATGACAACTGAGAACTCATAGCTTCTTACAAACTCCTCCAAAAATGGGATGTGAATCGTGGGTCTCAGTATGAAACTATGGACACCGGCACACCATGCCTCCTCACTATCCCCTGTACATACAACTCTGCCAATCTGTTTAAGGAGTAGTTAACTCTGATAGGTAGAAAATGGGTAGTCTTCGTAAGTCGATCTACAACTACCCAAATGACATCCTATCTATGTAATGTCGGCGGAAAACCTGTGACAAAATCATCGTTATATGCTCCCACTTCCACTCAGGGATATACAACGGCTGCAATGACCTCGCCAGTCTCTGATGCTCAACTTTCACCTGCTAGCATGCCAAACACTGTACTACAAACTCAGCAATCTCTCTTTTCATTCTGCTCCACCAAAAAGATTCCCAAAGATCTATGTACATTTTAGTGCTACCAGGATGTACCGTATACAAGGATAGGTGCGCTTTCTCCAGAATCACTTTCTTAATTTCAGTATCGACAGGTACACATAACCTGATACGGAACCTCAAGGCCCCATCATCTGAGATACTGAAATCCTCCTCCAGACCATCCTGTACTTTCTCTATAAGCTCTACCAACTCTACATCACTCCTATGAGCCACTTTAATTCTTTCGTGTAGAGTCGGTTGTAATACCAAGTTGGAAATAAATGTCTGATGATCACCCTCTACGAGTTATATCCCCAGTCTCTCCAGATCCATCTAAACTAGATACTATATCGCCACTGCAAACACTGATGCACCCATTGATTTTCGGCTCAAGGCATCAACCACCACATTAGCCTTTCCCGAGTGGTAACTGATTGTGCAGTCGTAATCTATTATCAGCTCCAACCACCTCCTTTGTCTCATGTTCAATTCTTTCTATGTGAAAAAGCACTTTAAACTCTTATGATCAGTAAAAATTTCACACCTACCCCCATAAAGATAATGTCTCCAAATCTTCAGTGCGAATACCACTGCTGCCACCTCCAGATCATGGGTAGGGTAATTCTTCTCATATTCTTTCAACTGTCGTGAGGCATATGTTATTACTCTCCCCTGCTACATCAGAACACAATTGAATCCTTTATGCGATGCATCACTATAAATCACGAAACTCTTTTCACCCGAAGGAATTGTCAACATTAGTGTCATAATGAGCTGCTGCTTCAACTCCTAGAAGCTCTGCTCACATTCATTAGACCATTCAAATTTCACCCTTTTCCTGGTCAATCTAGTCAACGAACCCGACAACTTGGAAAAACCATCTACAAACCTGTGGTAGTATCTAGCCAATCCTAGGAAACTTCTAATTTCCTACACATTCTTCAGTCGCATCTAATCTACTACCACCTTAATCTTGCTTGAGTCTACTGAAATACCACCCCTGGATATCACATGTCCAAGGAAGGTAACCTGCTCTAGCTAGAACTCGCACTTTTTGAATTTTACAAACAATTTCCATTCCCTCAGCACCTGAAGTACTATCCTCATATGTTCCTCGTGCTCCTTTAGGCTCTTTGAATACACCAGTATATCATCAATGAATACCACCACAAATTGATCTAGATACTGGTGGAATACCCGATTCATCAAATCCATAAACACTACAGGAGCATTTGTCAATCCTAATGGCATAACCAAGAATTCGTAATGGCCATACCGAGTCCTAAATGTTGTCTTTGAAACATCCCCTACTTTGACCTTTACTTGATACCCAGATCGCAAATCTCTCTTTGAAAAAATTTGTGTTCCCTGTAACTGATCAAAGAAATCATCAATGCGAGGAAGCGAGTATTTATTCTTGATAGTCACTTTATTAATTTCTCGGTAGTCAATACACATTCTCATCAATCCATCTTTCTTTTTCACAAACAATACTGGCGTTCCCCAGGGCGACATGCTGGGCCGAATAAATCCCCTGTCCAACAGTTCCTGCAACTGGTCCTTCAATTCTTTCAACTCTATCAGTGTCATTTTTTATGACGCTTTTGAAATTGGTGCTGTCCCCCGTACTAAATCAATAAAAAACTCTACCTCACAATTAGAAGGTAGTCCAGACAAATCTTCAGGGAAAATATAAGGAAAATCCCTCACTATCGGGATATCCTCTAATCTCAACTCCCCTTTTAATGCCTCCTTTACACAGGGCACAAATCCTTGACAACCCTCTAACAACAATCGCCTCTCCCGAATGGCAGATAACAACCATGTTGGGGTGCGCACACAAGACCCCACAAACCTGTACTCCTATCCCCCTAGAGGTCTGAACACTACCTCTCTCTCATAACAATCTATACTGGCATAGTGAGCAGCTAGCAAGTTCATACCCAGTATCACCTCAAACCCATGTATATCAAAAACCACCAAATCAGCTAATAATATCCTCCCATGAATGCATACCGAACAGTTACTATGTACTTTATCACATATACCCATAGCCCTCGTCGGCGTAGTGTAATGCCCTAACTCTCTAGGTGGGCCCGGAGTGCCACTAAACATTCATAACATGCAAATCTCTGATACCATACATATACAACCCACCCAAATAAGGGAAAACGAGTGTTCCATACTGATCTGCATAATCATACATAGCGAAAAACATAAACATACATCTTCTAATACAAATTTACCAAAGTTTCTAACTGTTTCCTCACATACATCCATGCGTACTAAAACATAACTTGCTATTACAACCCCAAAAGATATCCTGGCCAAAGCCTAGTACATTTAATATAACTCACATAAACTAAGAAAAAAACATTACACTCCAGAATCCCTCTAAAAGTCTAGGATCGGTTTCCTGCAGGACCTGAAACATGATTTGTATATTGGAGTGAGACACTTCTCAGTAAGGTGGATTATATTACATTAGTGTGTGACTACATGAGTTTATTCTAGTAGAAAACAGTTAATACATTTAAATCATTCACAAACATGTAATATAGAAGATGTATATATAATTCCTGCATATGATAATTCAACTCATTACAAGCGAGAGTCCTTGAGGTTGGGGTAGGGTACAGGCCCATACACTGTATGATCCCTCGGCTCGGTACTTAAAGTTGTAACTTTGCCCATTTTATTTTTAAATCATGTATATGCATAATGAACTCATATCAACTTTGAAACATCATAACTACACCATTTACTTCCCCTATGGCACTTTTTGTGCGTTCATGTGCGTTCATTGTGCTTTCCTAGTAACAAGCTTTCTCAAGCGGTTCAAATATCATATATACAATTTATAACGAAAACACAATAACCTATTTTCATTCATAAAGCCTTTAAGTAGTTCCAGTATTTTTCACATTTCATTCATTCATTCACTCATCAATCAGCACACACAACTCTCGGTTTAACCTTGGTACATACATAGCTCGGTATTTAACCGGTATCTCTTTCGACATTTCCTGATAAGCATTTTGGAACTCTAGTTCCCATATCTCATAATCAAATTTCTCAGTTTAGTATATTTCCATTTAACATCTCATGTCACACTCATTTGGTTTAAAAAGCAATAGTAGGTAATTATCGAAAAATCGAAAATCAGACCAAAACCGAACTGAAACCATAAACGGTTCGATTTTTCGATTTTCAATTTTGGTTGCGGTTTTCAAAAATAAAAATTTTCAGTTTCGATTTCGATTTTATGTTGAAACTGAACTGAAGAAAATCAAAAAAATCGATTTATATAAGGTATATATAATATGGGTAGTAAAAATATAACATGCAATATAGCCATATAGCCACTATAGAAAATAAAAATCCTCAATAAATTTTTAAGAACTTTATGAAAAATAAAGGCTATTTTTGTTAAAAGTGTCTAACATATTTTATTTTGTTAAAATTATGAGTTCCTATAAAAAAGTAAAATGCTCAATAAATTTTCAACAACTTTATGAAAAATAAAGGTTATTTTTTTGTAAAATAAATCGGTTTAAAACCAAAAAATCGCAATCGAACCGCCACATTTTTGGTTTTCAATTAAAGCATAATTTCAGTTCGGTTTTGGTTTCGGTTTGGAAATCCCAAATCCAAAAATTTCGGTTTGATTTTCGGTTATGGCCAAAACCAAACCGCACTAAACCGTGTACAGTCCTAAGAAATAGTATAGTAAATGGTTCATAAAATATCATTTAAATTGAAAACAAGTGTTTCAAGCACCTCCTACTTTAGGTTTACCACAAAGAAATGAGTTTTAGGAAAAATGGAGGTCATACCCCAAAAACCTAGTTTTTTACAAAAATCGTAAAACGGAAAAATTGGCAATTATACTTGGTAAAACTTTCCAAATAAGCAGTCATATCATACATATAAACATAAACTACAGTTATATTGGTTTAGATTTCCAAAATAATTTATGTAAACAAATCCCTTACCTAATTCTTGAAAACCACTTGAGACGCTTTTCCTCGAGATTAAGAATCTAACCCACTAGACTTGTAGATATTCACTCCCTGATCCTTGTGGTAACTTTCGATCGTTTAAACGGCCAACGAACGACAAAGGATAGAAGAGAGAGAGACGTTATACGTGGGTTCTAGAGAGAGAAAGGGAGGAATTAAGTTTCTTAATGAAGAAGCAAACAGAATATCCTATTTATAGACCTTTAACCCAGTCAAATTCATCGACGAATTGGTGCCTTTGTCGACGAGCCACTCAAGGCCGTTCGTTAATAAAGGAAGGACCTCGTCGACGAATCCTAAGCCTGATATTTTTCAGACATTTTGGATCTCTTCGTCGACGAAACTTTGAATTTTGTCGACGAATCTCAGAAGGGCCTTCGTCAACGAGAACATGGAGTTCGTCGACGAAGCCTATTGAAAAATCTCCTTTTTCCTTTCTTATTTAATTTTCCTTATTTTCATGGTTCGGGTCTCTAAAATCTCCCCTCCTTATAAAAATTTCATCCTCAAAATTTGCCAACTATTACTAAGCATGCTCTACACTCACGACTCAACTCTATAGAAGAGTCGGCAGCCACCCACATAGCGGCTTCGGCCCAAGTTTATTACATACCCTCACTTATGGCGGAGGAATATCGTGGTTATAACATAATGTCTCGGGAGATTACAATATCCATACAAAATCCTCCTAGAGACCATACATACTCTAAACCAGAACAAACCTGCTCTGTTAAACATACATACATACGTTCTTACTTACATACCTTTTTACTTACCTGCCTAACTCTGAACATCTCTGAATAACTGAGGATACTTTTGACGTATCTCTGACTCTAATTCCTATGTTGCTTCCTCCACTGCGTGATTACGCCACAATACTTTCACTAATGGTATCGTCCTCTCAGTCTGCCCGTCTGACTGAGGATGAAATGCTATACTGAAAGATAACTGAGATCCTAGAGTTTCCTGCAAGCTCCTCCAAAATCGTGATGTGAAACGCAGGTCCCGATCTGACACCACAGACACTTGCACACCGTGAGAATGGACTATCTCCTAAATATAAATCTCTATTAGCATGTTAATGGAGTAACTGATCTTGATAGGAAGAAAATGGGCAGTCTTGGTTAACCGATCTACAATCACCCAGATTGCATTCTAACCATGCAATGCCGACGGCAGCCCTAAAACAAAATCCATAGATATGTGATTCCATTTCCACTATAGGATAAAAAGTGGCTGCAACTAGCCTGCTAGCCTTTGGTGCTCAACCTTTACCTGCTGCCACATCAAACACTGTGCTACATACTCGGCAATCTCCTTCTTCATACCACTCCACCAATAAGACTCTCGCAGATCCCTATACATTTTCGTACTACCGAGATGAACTGTGTATAAAGATCTATGAGCCTTTTTTAAGATGGTCCTCCTAATATCAGCATCAGCAGGAACACATAATTTAGAAGGAACCGCAAAGTTCTGTGTTTATTTTTGCGACGTCCCGGACCCAACCATGTGAGTTCGGCTTGCGAACAGGGGAAAATGGAATGTGTATTTTGAAAATATGATTTTTCGTGGGAAACATGTGTGAAGGAGTTGCCACTAACCTTTTGAAGTGCGATTAGAGCACTTGATTGCTACCCCATTAGGGGTAGAATCGGTCTGCGTCACCAGAGTCGGGCTCGGGAGTATGGTTACGTAAGGGGAAGGTATTAGCACCCCCTGTGCGCTCGTTCTTACGAACAGTACCAGATTAATCAAAAATTATCCCTGAAATAAACTTGACAAGTCTTTCAAAACTACTCCCTTTTAAAAATCAAAAGAATGAAAATACCATATAGGTATTCCCTCAGAACTGGGGCAATCCAATACTCCGAAGAGTCTATGCCATTGATTGCAATCATCGGGAAGGAAAATCAAAAATAGGATACAAAATACACTCCCGGGGGTTTTGAAATCTGTAGATTTTTCTAAATAGGAAAATATTATTTTAGGAGGTTTTCAAAATTTATTCGGGATGAAAATGATTTTCTGTGCCTATTTTGTGATTTTTCCTAAGTGTAAAAATATTTTTTGTGATTTTCTGTGATTTTTCCCGAACTTCAAAATAGCACAAAATCAAACCATGAAAATCAAAGTGTGAAAATATTTTTTGGATTTTTGTAAATTTTGTGATTTTTGTGAATTTTCTGGATAAATATAGTAGTATACAGGTGAAATGGAGAGAACCGGGGTGAACCGATTCGGGGGATAACGAATCAGTCAAACATTGATGGTCTAGGGAAAATCAGTTTAAGGTCTTGATCGAGACTATAGTTAGCACGCGTTGTCTTACGCGTGGGCTGTGTGTGTTAGTGTGTGTGAATCGTGTGTGAAATAGTGTGTGAACAGCGCGTGTAACGGTCACAGGAGACTTATGTCAAACACCTAGTGTGCATGTGTTAGTAGTGTGTGTAATGCTGTTTTCAAACAGTGCATGGAGTAGTGAATTAACAGTGTGTGTTGTGTGTAAATGGTTCAATAACCGTGTGCAGTGTGTATTTGTGGTGCTTTGAGTGGTGTGTATTTTTATTTGTGCAATGTGAGTTCAAGTGGGTGTGCCAGTAGGTTTTGTAACCTTTGCACTAGTGGCATCTTTCTTCTCCACACTCTTGATAACGCTGACAGCCACAGTTGGACGCATATCTCTCATAGCAAAACGGCCTAGAGGTGGGTATCCAGAGAAAGTCTCCACCACCATGGGTTTGGTGGGAATCATCTTGGCAGAACCAGCATCACCATTCTTCAAGAACTTTGGCTCCTTCTCAAGCTCTTTACCATACCTCCTCTCCTGGGAGGTAACGTTGGTAGCTTCCTTGGCAGGATCCTCCTTGGAATTAGAGGCAACAAATCCATGCTTGAGATCCTTGACTCAAAACATTTTTCACGCTGAAACCAACATTGTCATCAGGGAGTGCTTCCTGAAGAGCTTCATGGTGCATCTCCACAGATTTTACTTCGGTTGTGAGCCCACTTGGGCCAAAAGTGACAACCATGCCAGGCTTGAGGACACCAGTCTAGACCCGCCCCACGGGGACAGTGCCAATGCCACCAATTTTGTAGACATCCAGAAGTGGAAGTCGGAGCTGAGGCCGAAAGTGGTGGCAAAGGACAGTGTGGGACGCTGGTGTGGCCACGGTTATGAAGGAAAGAGCGATGGAGGGTGGTGGTTTGCCGACGCTGCTGGTATCGGAGCCAGAGCTGCTAGAGGGAGATGTCTGGGTGGCCGGCTTGCCGGGGATGTGTGTGTTGGTGGTGTGTGTTCTATGTGCGTGAATGAGTGCTATGTGTGCAGTGATGCACGAGTGTATGCCAATTAACAACTAGAATAGTTAAATCAATGGAAAAATAAGAACGCAACACCATGAACGAAGGATAAGAAATGAAACACCGGCTCCAATCGGAAACACGAATGAAATGAGCAAGAACGGTGAGAGGAGCTACTGAACAGAACAAAATATAAATAAATCCAACTTAAATACAGCAAACCTTCAACCAGAAGCTAGTCCTTCATCAGGTTCTGATCTGCTTCCAGAAGGAAACCAGAAACACGAACTCCCACCAATAAACGAACTAGAATTCGAGAAGATCCAACCGAAAAAAGTCGTCACCATCAACGAACTGAAACGTGAGCATCAAATGAATCATCCGTCCCTCATTCAGAATTTTCTCTGTTGCGTGCGGGAAGGAGAAGCCGGGGATGGTGGTTCGGTTCGCTGGTTGTTGGGCGGAGGTACAAATTACCCGAGAGTGTCATCGGTGGCAATATTTGAAGCAGAAGTGAGGATTCAAGGGAGAGAGCAGCCGAAAGAGATGGAGAGATAGGCTTTCGCGAAGAAAAAAGCTGTTCCACAAGCTAAATCTTCCTTAGCCGAAGTATGGGGAGGGATAGAGAATGACAGAACTGGAAATGCAGAGGTCTCGGGGCTGCTCTACTGGGTGTCACGAAGGGTGAAGGAGATGGGTAGTGGCCGGACCTACGTGTGGTTGCGCAATAGTCTGAGGAGGCTGTGGTCTATCCGAGAAGCAGAGGGGGCTGGGGACTGAGCTCTAGTGAGCTAGCCGAGCTGGTACATGAGAGAGAGTGGGAGAGAGATGGAGAGGCTTCCGATGGAGGAAGAGAATGGTTGAGAAAGAGACCCGGGTGGAAGTTGGGGAGTGCCAGAGAAAAAAGAAAAAAATTCAGACGCCCTTTCGGCCTTGCGTGAGAAATCAAATCAGCTGTAAACGTAGTTTCGTCATGTAACGAGAAACCAACGTGAGTGTACATCCATATATCACCGTTATGTAATCACCCCACATGATCGGGTTGTGCGGTCTGAAAGCGGAACTTGTGCGATCTGAAAGCGGAACTTAGTCATGGTTGGCCTATGAGATTAAGTCAAAATAATTCTCGTCTATAATACGATTGACCCACCGTAGCCTGGTCTGGACCCAAGGACGATCAACAGCTCTCCGCAAGCCCAATCGACTTCCAATACCTACACTCTTCCCGAGAAGTATGGTTGCACTGACTCATTTCCTAACAATAGTATTATGCTCTCAAGTAGATCACTGGTCTATTAGGGTTCTCATTTCCACAATAATCTCAATATCAAAACTATTATGTTTGTATAAATCACATTTCTCGGTATCAAAATGTCATGTTTGTATTTTCAGTATTTTTCATAAGCCAGTATAAATCACATTCAGTCATAAAATATTCCCATATATTATATATATATAAAATCATATTCTACCATTTCGCAATATTTGCCAATATAAATCACATTCTGTTATAAAATATTCCCACATGGTAAATATACAGTAACAAAACCAATACTCATACCACACAATTTTTTAAGTAATATTTCATAAATTAATAATTGCCTAGATAAATACATGATATTCCAAAACCAGTATTTTCAAATGCCGGGTATGTTAAAAAATCCTTTACATTATTATTATTATTATTATTATTATTATTATTATTATCATTTTCTCATGCTTTAAATTAAAATTAATCAACTGATTCCCAAAATGCCTGACATAATTTATTCCACTTACTTATTTCCTAAAGAAATGCCTGCAAGGATCCTAGAACAATACCTGTGGAGTTCGCACAACACCCTGTATTCATATACCCTAATTTAATCAATTCAACCCCAAGATAAATACCATTTTAACATTCCTAGACCTACACACTCTCATTAAGCAATTAAATCCTAAAAACAACAGATATAATTCATTTCCTTACCTCAACCTTGGAGTGGTGCCTAGGATTCTCAAAACACAAATCTGCTCCGATTAAAATGATGAGGGTTGAACTTAGGACCTTGTGGTAGTGTCTGATCGTCAATTCAGGTAAGATTTGAGGGTGAAAACGAAGAGAGAAAGAGAGAGATTGTCGCAGCTAGAGAGAGAGAGAGAGAGAGAGAGAGGAATGAGTTTTAATTAAAAAAAATGAATTGAAACCTATTTATAGGTTTTGGGCTCAGAGCAAAATCGTTGACGGTTTGGTTTTTAACCAAACCCTAATTTCTACCGTTTTACCCTTACTTGACTGCAGTAACTCAAAATTGTCAATGGTTTTATGAACTCCACCAAAACCATCGATTGTTTGGCCTGTGCCAAACCAAATTTCTTCTTTTCTTTATTATTTTTATTCTTATTATTTTCTGGGTCTCTACACTTCAGTCCTCCAAGTCTTTCTTGTTTGATTCCTTGCAGGTGGTTAGAATTAAAGATCGGTCTACATTAACCAGCTAATTTTTGGCAGTAGCATAATCTTTAGGCTTCATTTGGAACTCAGAGAATAAAGAAAAATATCAATGAATTCACATTTTCATGTTTGATTATTGAGGAAAGTGAGAAAAAAATAAAAATTTACTAAATCCATAAAAAAAAAATTTTGATTTTACACATCATTAATATTTAGTTTTTCTTAATTTTAATCATATTAAAACAAACATTCGTTTTTGATAATATTTAATAGAGAAGGTAAATGTAAGGAAAAAATGAATTTCCTCTTTATTTTCCTTTCCTTTTATTAAGTAAAATCTTCAATACAAGCAGACCCTTAATGTTTGATTATCAAGTAAAGTAAAAAAAAAAAAACTAAATAAATAAATAAAAATATGATTTTACACACCAATTATATTTGATTTTTCTAAATTTTTAACTATATTAAAATTAATTTTCGTTTTTAGTAGTATTTGGCGTATGACGAAAAATATAGTGGAAAATGAGTTTTCTTCTTACTTCTTTTCCTTTATTTTTTCTAACCAAAATCCTTGATCCAAATGAGCCCTTAGAGTTTGAGCAAATATAAATAATGATGATATGATTATACACATATTACATCATCATCTATAATATCTTTTGTCAAGTAGAGGTGTTAAAAACATTTGACGTTTCACACATGTTTATACTCTACTTTTGAAATATCATTTAACTTGAATGATTGGATGCTTATAAGTTGTAAGGTTAAATTTCGGGCGAACAGTCTCTCCGTAATATCCAAATTCTTGAAATTGATTTAAGATTTTAATCATTTAGTCCTATTCTAAAATTCCCAAAATAACCCTATATATTACCATAACTCAAAAGAGCCCTAACACATTATCATACCAAGAGCCCTACAAGACCTCCAAGCAAAACTTTTCCATCTCTTAAAACACTTTCTTGCATTTCAGAACATGAAGTTCGGACCTTAAAAAATTATGTAAATTTAGACAAAATGTAGCATAAAAGTGTATGGAGTTTCTTATATATCTAGACAAATTCGAGTTTAAAACCCAAAGAAATCTTTGCTTCCTAACACTACGCTCAAGTATAGAAAGAAAGTTCCGTAACTTCGAGTAAAGAATCATTTCCCCTTTTCTGAATGAAATGCATGTTCCAAGGTTATTCTAACCATAAAATACATTATCTTAATTCAAGACTGACTTTAATATGACCTTCTTATGCAAAACAACTGCAAGTGCTTTTTGCCAAAAGTTGAATCAATTGGCTCTTCAGCTTGTGTTTCTTTTTTCTTCAATCATTAATCATATATGGTCATTTAATGAATTAATTTGGAAGGAGGATAGACACTTCCAAACAAGAAGTGATTTATAAGATAATCATTTAATGTTCTATCAACTTACAGAACTGTCTACTTGAGTTCCATGGTATAGAACAAATTAAACAAAGCAAAGAAATATAGACAAATTCAATACTCTGGCAGAACAATTTGCAGTTTCTTAATAAAATCTATATGAAATTCCCAGAGTCTAGTAGTTTCGATATCCAAACCAACAAAGTATTCTCATCTTAAAAAGAAAAGTGGATATTAAAATAGCTTAGCGCAGCTGCATCGACATAATATTCTGGATGATGCAGCTTATCAGCTGGAAAGGCAATCAAGAGTAGAATTGATAGTCCTTGGCTTGAAGTATAATCTGCCTCAATGCGCCAATGGGGGCTAAGACCATCAGTATGATGCCGAGCAGAATGCAAATCTGAAATTGCAAGAAGTATAATCATGAACAAGACACAAGGGGAAGAGCATAGGTGAGATGAACAAGAATGGTTTCATATTAAAAACATACCCAATTTGCAAACCAAGATAAGCCAAATCTTTTTGGTTTGTAGATGGAAAGCCACATGATGCAAGGAAGCTGTAAAATTATAGAAGTAGAGGTTTAGCATTCGCATTGCGTGTTCTTATAGCAAGAGCAAACAAGAAAAAGAAATGGTAATGTGGCTTACAAAGTATGATGTGGGAGCAAAAGCAAATCCCCCAAAGAAACTGAGAAGCCCACCAAAGAAGGGGAATGACATTGCAATGAACATAGTAAGTGCTGCATTTGGGAAAAAAAAAAATTACTATTTTCAATATCAAATGGAACACTGCTTCCAACATAAATTTGAACCACTAACAAAAAGCCCAAGATAAAAAGTTTGACAGAATTAAATCATTTGGATAAAAAGGAGGAAAATGCTAACCAACATATGTAGTTCGTGTTATGAAGCGAAGCCATCTGGTCGGCTGAAATTTTCTTTTCACCACCAACCAGGATTCCATCATGTCAAACACAGGCATAGCAAAGACCTATATGCAAATAACATATATGTACCCATCAAGAAATATAAATAGAGAAGCTCTCAATGACATAGCATCAGCTGTCAAGAGTAAGAAGTAAGAAAAAGAGTATTCCACCAAAGAAATCAATAAACTAACTAGATGGGAAACATGAGTATGTTTCTACCTGATAGCTTCCAATGACATGGACTACAACGAAAAGGTTAGCTATTGCAACGAGCCAAGCAGGTCTCTCGAGCGATATGAGGATGTTATCCTCAACGCTGTTTCCAAACACCCAGTAGCCAATGAGAGCAACCGGGAAGTAGCACAAGGCCACAACAATGTAGGCAACTACGACCCCTTTCCACATTGGCTTCTTGGAGGGCTTCTCGGGCGTGGAAGGGATTGTTGCCTGGATCTCTAGCACCACATTGTGCCCAGCAAAGGCGAAAGCAACATCACCCAAAGCACTAAAGAAGCCGAACACTCCTCCCACAGTGCTTGCCGCCCTTGGGCCATACTGCACTGCTGCTTGAATCCCCTTATGATGGGCAGAAGCCACCCAAGCTATAGTAGAGTAACTGTAAAAGTGCAAGAGTCACAAATTAGTACTATAGAGCAACTTTAAAATAGGAAGTCACAGATTAGTACAATCTGTTTGGAACCATAGCAATTGAACAGAATGGGATATCAGAGTAGAGAGAGTACCTCAAGGACATGACTGCGGCTGCAAGGGAGACGAAAGTGATGGAGTTGAAATTGGGGAGGTGGGAGAGAAAGAAGTGAACTGAGCCAAAGATCATGATGAAGTAGGTTGTTCTGATCGGTTTGCAGCCGGAACACACTATATCATGGAATTTTTTCAGCGATTTCCCTCCGGTGACCATGTACACTATGTTCACTCCAACTTCCACCA
This sequence comes from Malania oleifera, assembly GCF_029873635.1. Taxonomy (NCBI): domain Eukaryota; kingdom Viridiplantae; phylum Streptophyta; class Magnoliopsida; order Santalales; family Ximeniaceae; genus Malania; species Malania oleifera. Next base: position 106,257,605 of record NC_080423.1, on the reverse strand, counting down.
TTAGTTGCTGTGGAACCACAATGTAAAGCCCAAGCTTCTCACCAAAAGCATGCTGACCCAGTTCATGGTACCGATCGAATCTCTTTCTGGGAACCATTTCATGCATCTCTACCATTTGCCATAGTGTGTACAGAGTTATGATCCATGACATAATCATTATCACTGAACCAGGACCCCTACATTCACACCCAAAAAGAAAAAAAAAATTCAGATCAATAACCCATGGGTCATAAGACTCATAACGTAGTTACAAGTACATGTTAATCAGAAAATAGTTTTTAAAAAATTATATATAAGGGAAGACTAAACGTTTTTTTATTTTGAAATTTTTATGTGACATACCATCCAAGCTCGGACATGGCATAAGGGAGACCGAGGACTCCAGCTCCAACCATAGCTGTGACATTGTGGAAAGCAGAAAACCACCATTTTGCATTCCTAGAAGAAGTAATCGGGAGCCAATCGTCGAGATTTTTGGCCTTGGCTGATCTTTCATCTTTCTGTGACTCATGTTCCATTTTCTGTCCAAACGATTCAGTATAACAAACACTAGTTTTTGTAAATAACAACAGACTTGCTTTTTGGCCGATGCCAACTGAAATAGCAATGTATTCTGCATGACTACCAAGAACAAAGACTTTGTTTCCTTCTATAAGACTACAACTGTGTTTTGCCAATTTGTTTCCTTCTATAAGACTACAATTGTTTTACCAGTATATACATACACACAATAATTCTGAAAAGGGTTTTTGTTTGCACCGCATTGATCGGAAAAGAATCGATAGAGAAAGAATCGGAATTATTTGAATATATTTTTCCAAAATATGAAGAAGAAATGAAGATAAAGTCATAAGACATAGACTATGGATCAACTCAATGTTTTAGAAGGCAATGGCATGAGGCATTTTAGCCACTAGGCGAAAAGTAACGTTAAGGCATTGAGGAGTAAGCTTGAATTTTTTTTAAAGAGATATGTACAAATAAATTACACATATTTGTAAAGATAAGTAAAATAAATTACACATATTTGTATAGTGAAGAAAAAAAATTCATAAAGTTTCAAATAAAAAGTAAATATATATATATAATTTGTTTCTGATCATTCAAAAAATACTATTCTAAGATGCAAGTCTCAATTATCATGTTGATCTATTTTTTTTAACTATAAAATTCACATATAACATCTATCTTTTTTGTATAGTAATGTGGTTAAGGACCTATAGAATATAAGCTAAAAAGAAACCATCATGGTTCAATCCCTATAGAAATCAACTATAATGAAAGTCGATTTAAAGAATAACGGTTCAAGACTTACAAAAATCAACTCATATTAGAATGTTTCTTTTGTATACATTGTAACTTAAACTTTTAGGTAAATTGGTAATCAAATACATAGTTCAATACCTATAGAAATTAACTATAATGAAAGCTAGTTTAAAGAATTACGATTCAAGACTTACAGAAATCAACTCACACTAGAACGTTTCTTTTGTATATATTGTTGACTCAACCTAATAGTTTAAGCATTTGTACAAAATGTAAAAGTGCTCAGCGCTTCAATCAAAAAGGCACAAAAGTCGTGTCTTTTATATGATATGAAATCCTCGATTAGTAATACATTCACCCTTTTCGGGTTTTGGTGTTTTAGACTAAGCCTTGGAGTGTTATAAGCATGCCTTGTCTTGAGGCAAGCCTCAACCTTTTAAAAGGCTCCATCAAATAAACCATCTCTGTTGCTTAATAGCTTTTGGAATTATTAAAAGAATTTCATGTAAAAACGATGCAAAAAACCATCTCTGTTGCTTAATAGCTTTTGGAATTATTAAAAGAATTTCATGTAAAAACGATGCAAAAGGGTAAATCTTATTCATGGAAATATTATAAATATTCAATCCTAAGTAGAAAATTCAGGATTGGGATTTTGGTTAGACGAGTCATTGCGACTAATTAATTCATCATCAAACATGTACAAATTCATAACTCCATTCTCAAGTTGACAAATTTTTTTTTGAAAATATCGCTCTTTTCGATTTTGAACCATATTTTTGCTCGATGAGTAAGAATGAAATCGAATAGAATGGAATAAAAAATGATTTCCACCAAATAATTAAACAGAACAAAGTGTAGTATGTCACGGATCATCTCATTCATTGACGATGAACCAAAAACCCCCATGCAACCCAAGCCCATTTATTTATTTATTTATTTTGAAATCAAACAAACAAGGAATTGCAAAAAGGAGACTAGAAGATTGGCTTACAGTGGTGGAGTCAGAGGAGGGTTGGTGGTGATCCAAGCTTTCCATGGCTTCTGCAGACATATTAATTGATTAACTTATTAATTAATGAACGAACAAAAGAACATTACCCAGAGCACAAAAAACCAAACTGCAGATAAAGAGACTGAGTATTATGATTGAAGGATTTGAGAAAAGCAGAGACAAAAAATTATAATGTGGGTATATATACAGAAGTGGTGGCACCATGCAGAGCAGAGTTGTGACGAGCAGTTCAAACTCTACGGATAGAGTTATAATTTAATTTGAACTGGAAGACGGCTTTATCAGATTTGATTTGTTTCCTAATTTTCCTGATTCTGTTTTTCTTTTAATCCTACTGATTAAATAATTATTGCTGTTGTTAAAAATTTGAATCCCCTTCCTGATGGGTCGAGCCTATTTGAAAATCAAAATCTTTTTTCTATTTTTTGAATTTTTCTTGGCAAAAATATCATTAATTATTAGCCTAATTTAAAAAAAAAAAAAACGAATTAATTTCTTCGCTAGATGATTTATTCTTCAATTTTGAGTTGTTCGCTCGCATATAGATTATGTGCAAGAGTTACTTATATAAGTTTTTGAATACGGGAAAAAGTTAAATTAGACACTAACTAATTGTGGGGTGCTTTCTTTTAATTTTATTAACTTGATAAAAAAAATTTATCCCATTTGAACCAAAATATAATTTAATCTAAATTAACCAAATCATTATATATTTGTTTGTTTTTTAAATACTTAATTTGGTTTTGATTTGCCTCTTGCGATTATAGTAGATATGTGCTCCGGAATTCTAAATTTATACTTTTTGAAGAGATAATTGGGTGAGAAAAGATAATTAGAAATTATTTAAAAATTTAAATTTAAATTTAACTTATTTTAATAGATTACCTGATTGCTTGTGATGTGTTATTTTATAAGATGAATGCGTTTGAAAGAGAATTCCAAAAAAAAATGTGGACACTTTCTCGCTCTATTATTTAATAGTATAGATAGAGATATTGTGGACTAAATTGTAATTTCAATTGATCTTGTTTTAAGTTTTCGAAAATAATTTGAAATATTCAAAATTTTCGAAAAATATTTAAGTAAACCAAATCAAATTTCATATCAAAATAACTGAATTAACCACAAAAATATGTTGATTTGATCTATTAGTCTTGGGAAGGATGAATTGATGAAAGATTACATCTCGTTATGGGAATTGGGCTAAGAGATTGAAAATAGGGCCCAGGCCCTTCAGACAGATGGATCAAAGCCCAAATATACTTTGGGTGGGCTTCAACAGGTATTGAGGCCTAAGCCCAGCCCTAGACCCATAATTATAAAATACAAAGAAAAAAAATATGTGCATAGATCACATATCTTACATTTAGACCCAAAGCATAAGGGTACGTTGAGGGACTAGTCTCTTTATAATTTTCTTTCGAAAATTAAAATTAATAATTTCATTATGATATTTACAACTTTGAAAGTTTAAATAATACACCCTAATTGCAAAGTTAGATTCAAAATTTTTGTGGGGTAAAATGTATAATATATATTTTTGGAAGAAATTTATTTTAGTAATGATTACATATAATATGTTTTCATATAGGGCCAAAGACAATCAACTCCTGAGGTTTGACAAAAGGATAGAGATATTTTCTAAAATTTCAAAAATATCATAAACCTCCCACGTGGTTTCAAAAATGTCACAAATCCCCTCTCCTCAAGTTTACTAAAAAGATACAAATCTTTCTTCAAAAAAATTGTATTTTTACAAAATGCAAAGGGTGATTTTGTATCTTTTTGGCAAACTTTAGGAGAGGTTTTTGAAATTTTTGAAACATTAGAGGACGTCCCTGAAATTTTTGAAATCTCAGGAAATGTCGTCGTCTTTTTACCAAACTTCAGGGAAGATCAATGTCCTTTGCCCCTTCATTTAAAATAAAGAAAATATGCACTTCTTATATACAATAAGAGTAATTAAACAATAAATAAATAAATAAATATTTTTTCTAAAAAAAATATATTTAATAAATTTTGGAACTGACTTAAACCTATAAATATAAAAAAGAAAAGGAAAAAAAAAGTGTGTCCTATGCTAAATTTGGATTTGTATTAAATATAGATAAAATGTAATATAAAATTATCTTAAAATTTGTCCAAATTCACCTAAACTAAAACTAGAGGTAAAAAAAAAAAAAAAAATCATGCTCTCAAACGCAATGTAAAAATGAATTTAAAAAATATATATATATATATATATATATATATATTGATAAATATTAATGAAGCTACTTAATAACATATTTATTCAAAATCCATATAGAGTATTTGAATCTATTTTTAAAGGTGAAAAAAAATATTAATGAATATCAACTCTCAAGTACCATTCATTAAAACAAGTAAAGTTAGACTTGTTGGGAGTAAAGTCTAGAGGGGGGTGAATGGACCCTTTTGTGTATTTTGGGTTTTCTCCACAAAATAAAATTCTTGGTAAGATACAAACAATTATATCACAATATATCAAATGTAAATCATGCACAAGACACAAAATAGAAAAGTTTAACACCGGTGTTTTAATGTGGTTCGGCATCAATCCTACGTTCATGCCTTGAGACCAACTCAACGATTCCACAATCCACTATCAAACCCTTTCACCAGCGAAGAAGTCTTACAACATGGGAACAAATCCCTCAACCCTCACCAAGAGTCGTAAGATTCATCAAGAAGCCTTACAATTCGATCTACTAAAAACCTTCAGCAATGGTTCACTAAGAACCTTCAATACAGGATCCAATCCCTTTACAACAACAAGATGGAGTACAAAGCAATGCTCTTTTAATTGAGCTAATACAAATACAACATAATCCTCACACTATTCTCTCAAGTATTGAATTAAACAAGATTATAGAGCAAGAGAGAAATTGAACACTTGTGATGATAAACTAAAATGCAAAGTGCTTAGGGTTGATGTTTAAGAGATGTTTTTCACTAAAAACTTATAAACCCTCAAAACCATGTTTAATCAAGTCTATGAACTTGTATTTTTATAGGCAAAATGTCAAGCTAGTCGTTATTTGACCGTTGAGAGTGAATCTCATTTGATTGGCTTGAGAACTAGCCGTTTTTCTATCTGTTGGATTCAGGTCTCGATGCAAATCGTTGACGGTTATACCCAATTCATCGACGAGTTGCCCCAAGTCGTCAATGAATTACCCCAATTCGTTGACGAGTTCCCCAAAGTAGTCAATGACTTAACCCAATTTGTCGACGATTTGACTAGGTAGAAACTCATTTTGGCTACTAGTTTAATTAGTCGACGAATACACCCAATTAGTCGACTAATTGCCCTGTTTTTCATACTAATGAGCATTTTAATGAATTAATCCAATCTTGGACAAAAGCATATGAAAGATATTAATGCCAATGATGATTAATACTTGTCCTTATGAAGTTTCATTTGAATATAAGACATCTTGTGTATGAAAATGCATTTAAAAGCTTATTTTGATATCTTATATGCTAGTATGACCTTTATAAAAATATACTTAACTTTCTTGAGCCTTTAGAACATAAAACTCGTTTTGAAACAACTGGGACCAAGTATTTAAAAGTTTGCAATACTAAGATGTTGAAAACTTGTCCTTTATGAAATTATATTTGAATATAGAATATTTTTGTCAAACTTTTTGTTTTATCTTTGAAAACCATGAGTGTTGAGTTTGTAACTTGTGAAATCCTATATACTCTTGTGTCCTAGTATACACATGTAATTTGCTCAACTCTTATTCAGAAATCATGCTTGAAACAAAACTGCAAGAGTTACAAAAGTTCCTACCTCACACAATCTCCATTACTTATAATTCAACATAATCTTCCTTGGATGTGTTTGAGTACTTCCGAGTGAGTGTCCTTTTAATATTTCCTATTTGAACGTCGATCTACTCGGTCCGATCTTTGCCTTTGATACAGTACCTTCATGTATTTGTCACTTGTACCTGCACTTAACATGATCTACAAAGATAGGATACACTAGAATCAACAAATATGTTAATATCATTAAAATACATTAAACATGATTATGTGGACACCAAGGTTACAACAACAACAACAAAACCAAGTCTTAGTCCCACTAAGTGGGGTCGGCTAACAAGACTCATTATTATGTGTCGTTCATCTAGACTTTAGTTATTTTTTTGAATTTCACAATGTTAGGAGAGAGATTTAAGTGAGTTTTCATTGAATTCAATTCTCTTATTAGTTAAGGATATTAAAAAAAAATATCCTTTTGATCACATGGCATAATATAATTGGAGAACTTAGTGAATGAACTTAATGAAAGTATAACCCAAAAAAGCATATTTTTATTAAATGTGACAGAATTTTAAAAGTGTATCTAGAAAAGGGGAAAAGGAATTTTAAAAACAAATGCAATAAAGTTAATGTAGGTGTGATTCGAAAAAAAAAAAATTTTAACTTAGAATAAAAAATTTTAAAAGGTGATGAATATAATAAACTGAATTCAAGTGTATGTATCTTGAGATAATTTAATTTCAAGTAAAGATAATTTACTATATGTAGAGGTGAGTTTGACCACCTTTTTCATTAGTTTCTTTTTAAAAATTTATTTTCAAAAACACATGGGAGTTAAACTAAGCTTAAGGGTACTGTGAAATTGGATTTGGGAATTGAAATTAATTTCTTATAGAAAAAAATAATTAGAGCTCCTTTAAGAATTTTAAAAACTCGAAGAAATATATTTTTTTCTTATATTCTTATAAAAAATTTGAGAAAAAATTAGCATGCTAACTAGACATTTGGGAGGTCGAATTTCAAATTTTGGATTTTGATTTGTATGTATTTGAACAGAATGTGGTACAAAGTTATATTGAGTTTCATTTAAATCCACGCAAATCTAAATTCAAAACTTGAAATTTGTGCTTTCAAAAACTACTTCAATTTTCTTTTACCTAACTTTTCTCTCACAAAGCCGTAATCCTTGTTCTTCAACTTTCAAATAAAAACTTGTTCACTTAGGTAATATTTGGTTGGCAAATAAAACAATATAAAATTTTTAAAAAAAATTATTGTAGAAATATAATAATTTAGGACAAAAAATTGTGCCACTTAAAAGATAAATGGTCATACAATATTTAGTTTTAAACGTTCTTATGTTAAGTTAAAAATAAAATTTAAATCTATTTTATGTTGACTGAAATAAGTCATACTCTTACATGGTCACATGCCATTATTTTTTATAGCTATATCATTGCCCCTTACTCACATTTTGAGCTCTTGACCAGAAATTCTTATTAGGCTCAAAAGGATTTCTCGAGGGCTGTGAGGTCTAAATCTAAAATGAAAATGTTTATTGTCATATTAAGGTCAAATTCAATTTTGAAAAATATTGGGACAAAGAAAATGATTCATTTTTTATTTTAATTTTTAATTTAAAAAAAATAATTATTTTTTAAAATTTTATAATATTTGTATGAAGTAAATGAACAATAATAAAAAAGTTTTGACACTATTTTCTTGTTGAAATAATTTTATTTTTTTGTTTTTAAAATTTTAAATAATTACGAAAATGTCATCTTGGTTTTTTAGTTGTTTAAATTTATACAGAAAAATTATAAAACATCTTTTTATTATTTTTTAGACTTTCTCATTCTAACTTTGCTTATGTAAGCATGACGATCAAACTATTAAAGTGGATTGGATCGGATATTCCGTCATCCCTAATATATATATTTTTTTTACCATTTGATGAACAATTTTTTTTTTGTAACATAATAACTCAAGTTATTTTTAAAATTATAATTTGATAATTGTTGTATTGAGTATTCCACTTATGAGTTTATCCCACATTAAAAAAAATAAAGTGGATGATGGATTCTTATATACATGGTTGGACCCACTTTTGAGTCAAGTTGGTGCTCACTTATGTGTATCAAGACTATTTATGGACTCTTCCGGTGCTGACAAATGGTAACAGAGCTAATGGTTTGTAATTTTGAGCGAGCAACATCATAAAAGTCGAGATATGATGCTAATTCTCCTGACGTATTGAGTATTTGGGCTTAAGTTTGAATGTAAGCATAGGACAGACTCAAAGATACATACAATACTGCAAGAGTTAGGAGTGTGTAACTAAACTTTAACCAATAAAGTTTATGTTAAATGAATTGATGCCCACCAAGCATGGACATATAAGATTATCAATGAATTTAGACATAAATTATTAGGGAATAGACGGATAATCATCGGATAAAATCCTAATTCGATCAACTGACTCATTTAGAAGCCGACCAAAAAAGTTGAAATCATATTCGACCCATTTAATGTGTAGATTAATTATGAGTCGGCTTAAGTAGATCGAATTCAGCTTGGATTAAAACAAATTTTAATCCATTTTGTCAAGTCTACATTCAAACTCCAAATTTCATTATCCTACATACTAATGTAATTTTCAAAAAATTGAAAAAAATTTATTTTTCTATAATTATATTGAAATCTATAAAAAAAAATTAAAAACTGCACAACAAAACGAACTTTTTATTTTTTAACTTTTGAATATGAACATTGGAAAATTAAAAGATGAATTGATTTTTTTATAATTATTTTCTACAACTAAACAAGCCCAAAAGATTCCTCTTTTTCATGTTTAACTAAAAAATAATAATGAATACAAAATCAAATATATAGCAAATCAATAAATAAAAGTTTGATCTTACACATCATTAATGTTTTATCTTTCTTAATTTTAGTAATAGAATATATTTTCATTTAATAACATTTGATATAAAAAATATATATACAATAGAGAATAAATTCCTTTCTGATTTTTCTTTTCTTTTCTTTCCTTTTCTTCCAAAAAAAAAAAATTCTTAATACAAATAGAGCCTAAAACCTATAAAAGATATTTGAATATACATATGTTCATTAGGCAAATACGAATAAATATAAATTCATGGAGCTCGAAAAGGACATTGTAATGTAATCTAAACATGTTCAGAATATGAACTTCAATTCTTCAATTTCAAACTTTGAGCTCGTACTGTGCTTGTGTAAAATCAACCATTCTTGATGCTAAATAAAAGGCCATGGAATTTCAAACGGGGAAAGAAAATATTTAATGATATTAAATAAAAAAAAATTTACATAATTCACCAGGTTTCAGAATGGGGAGAAGTAAATAAAAGAAAAGCAACCATCAAACGTGGGCTAGATAAGAATTTTGTTACAAAGCACGAGACCACCTGAACTGATTCTTCGTTGTTGCTTGAATGTTTCGAAGAGAAGATCTTCACTACTCTGAAGATTGAGATATTCATCCATGTCAAACCGTGATCTTCTTGTCCCGGACGAAAAAGATTCCCACGTCCCTGTGTCTTTTCTCGCCTCCATGCGAAGGGTATCGATGGTTCCTGGAGTCCAACTCCCTCGGCTGCTGGCAGAATGATTGCTTCGATCTTGCGCAGTCATTACTTCCTATGGCAACAAGCGTAATTCATTAAAAGAAAACGTAAGTAAGAAGAAATTTAACGAGGATAAAATTTAAAAAGAAATGTATTGATAATAACGGTAGGTGGAAAAACAAAAATTACATGAAGCCCGGGTTATTGAATCCAAAATCCATCTCTTGCTCGACACTACATTTGCAAACCTGAAGTTTCTCATGGGTTAACAAAATCTTCAGGGATAGAGTCTTCGAAAAATTTTCTTTTCATGATAGGAAAGAGGACAGGGCAAGGGAATGAACTTAAAAATATTTGTCACTCAAACCACATGAAGAAGCCTAGCAAATATTTTGGGAATCCCAAATATACTATCACTGCCTGGAAGCCAACCAAAAAATAGCACCCATGAATCATAATACAGTAATGATGTATAATATATGTATATTTGTAATAACCCGAACCATGAAATGTGGATGTTTATTGTAAAAGAGGGGTGAAAAGGGAAATTTTGCAGACTTCGTCGACGAGGACATAATTCATCGACGAAGATAGAAGACTTTTTGTCGACGAAATTCAGAGGTTCGTCAACGAAAAAAAGTCAAGAGACGGAAATTGGAAATATCAAGCTTCGTCGATGAAATCTCCGATTGCTCGACGAAATCCCTTACTTTTCATCAACAAATGCACGTTTTCGTCGACGAAATCCCTCGGCTCAAAGGTCTATAAAAGGATCTTTTGGGTTTCTTCATTGCTATGTTATGGATTATCTCTCTCTCTCTAGATTTCGAAGCTCTCTCTCTCTCTCTCTCTTCGATTCCTTCGCCGTTTGTCGCCGGATTCACTAATCCAAAGTTACTGCGAGGATCAGTGAAAGGTTCTCTACGTTTCTACTGGATCGGAATCTCATTTCGAAGGATTTCGAATTTCGGGCCAAAATCGAGGTAAGGTTCGGTTTTCATTTCTAATTCGATATATGTATAGTAGTACGGATTGTAAGCATGTTTTGTACTATGATTTGTAGGTTTTGGTGTCTCAGTTTGTAGTTTTGAGGACCGTAAAGTTTGTAGTTGGAATTCGGATTAAGGTAAGGGGATTCTATTTATATCAGTCCATTTTCAAAATCAGGATCAGTAAGTCCGTAGGCTACGATCGTATGTATGTTTTGACTACTTATTTGGGGAAATCTATCGGGTAAAAATGCGGGATTTTCGGGTTACAGTCTTTCAGGAAAATTGAGGATTTCGGGTATCATCTCTATTTTGTTTGGAAAACCGTTTATCTTGTTTAAACTGTATTATTGAGGTGATTGTAATCCATATTTACATAAAATGTATATTTGAAATTGTAAATGATATGATTTGCTGTAAACCAAATAATTGTGGTATGTATGGATGTATGTATTTGTACCAGGTATTTGTAAAACAACTATGTGGCGGCTAATTACCATACGCTGAAATGTATAAGGACGTGAGTTCCAAAATGTTTCCAAGTTTTGTGAAATCGGCTAGGGGCAGCTAATCACCGTACGCCGAGAGTGGCAAGCTCTATATCCGGGGTGTGAAATATCACCAGTATGATTCGGCTGGTCACCGAAGGTGTGATCTACACCGTATGTAGCAATGGATTCACAGTGGGCCTAAGTCGACGCAACATAATTTGACACGTGACAATGTAATCGGGGTGAGACTAGGTGACCTTGTGTAGTTGCGTATGTAACAATGGATTCACTATTGGGCCTGAGTCGTAGATCTTCGTAGTTGCATGTGTAGAAACGTAACCGCTGTGAGACTAGGTGACCTTGTGTAGTTGCGTATGAAGCAATGGATTCATCATTGGGCCTTGATTGTCGCAACGTAGTTGCGTATGTGACAATGTAATCGCTGTGAGACAAGGTGACCTGGTGTAGTTGTGAACTAGTGTGACAACACTAACCGTATGTATGTATGTAGGTATGAATGTTGGGTATCGTATTAACTGGAATGGTTTTTGCAAAAATACTGGAACTGTATGTATTTGTATGAAACTGTACGAATTGTTTCAAATTGTATCGTATGTAAGTGTTACGAAGTATGTAAAATGACACTGGTATGTCACACACTGATATAAACTGTTTTCTTTCTTACTGAGAGGTGTCTCACCCCGAATGTACGCACAATATTTTTTTCAGGTCTTTCAGGTAGCGGTAAGTAGCATCCTAGCGTACGGAAGTAAGGGGTGTCGTAACTACTGCTAGTACCTTTTAGGTACGAGTTTTGGTATCCGGGTTGTCAGGATAGTTTCGTTGACACCTGGAATACGTGCTGTAATTATGGGAATGTTTGTCCTAGTTTGTATAGATTCTGGTATGATCTTATTCATGTATAAAAGACCGTATTCCGCTGCGTATTTGATGAGTATGGACGTTTGTATGTTTGTATATAGGGCAATCGTGTACCCCATGGGGTCGAACCCTCTTATTTGTATTGTATCATGTATGTTAAATTGATACAGAGACAGGTTAGCTTACTTAAATTCACACCTGGGACCCACTTGCGGGTTCGGGGCGTGACAACATGTGTGGACATAATCTACATATACAATCATTTGTTTGCCATCTAAAAAGTTTCAAGAGAGCAATTAAATGTTGTAGCTGGAGATAGGAGATATAGCTAGAGCCAGAAGCTGAGTTGGAGACGTGTGAAGAGCTGTTGCAAGCTGGAGCAGTTATCCAACATATATCCATCATTTAATTTAAATGGATAAAACTTCTCCTTTTGATTTAATTGTATTTAATTGTGTAATTGATTCCAAAGCCCTATAAATAGAGAGCTATGGAGATGTGTGAAATGCACAAGAGAGTACAAGAGAAACTCAGAGAGCAAAGAGAAGAAAGAGAGTGAGAGGAAGAAAAGAGTTGTATTTTTCAGGTGAATAGTGAATTTGTGGTGTGCTCCGTGGATGTAGGTCGATATTGACCAAACACGTTAAATTTCTGGTGTCATATTTTTCTGATTGCTCACAGGGTCCTAACAAGTGGTATTAGAGCCCGATTAGAGCAAAAAAGTCATATCAGAGTTGTACGCCAAAATCAGAACTCTGTCCAGTGGCTTGAAACTGAGTTTTGAGGCCACCACCACCTTCACCTCGCCGAGACAAAGAGAACTGCACAAACTGGAGCTCGAAAGGAGCTCAGACAAAGCCTCATGCGCCACCACACGCCTCACCGGAGCAGGACGCTTCGCCACACGCCGTACACGAGCCGGTGACCTGCTTCTCACACGCCCCACGAGTTGCCATGCGTCTTCCTCGCCCGAACCGCCTCAACCCAACCCGGGAAAAACCCGACCCGACTCGTCTACTCACTCAGATCGGATCAACCCAAGAACCGGTCCTCGGCCCGAATCTGACCCACCGTCTCAGAACCCGCGTTGCTAAGTCAGCCGCCACGTGAGCGCCCCACCTCACTGCCACGCCAGTCGATGGACCCAGTGACACGTCAGCAAGTGGACCCCACTGCCACGTCAGCAAGTGGGCCCCACTACCACATCGGCTACCTACCACGCCAGTAGAGTTGTGCCACGTCAGCACCCCTGCCACGTCAGTATAGTTAACCAAATTTGACTAGGCTTGACTTAAACTTTGATCAAGCTTTTCGGAGTCGTTTTGGGTCTGTTTTTCGAGCGACTTAAACCATTTCTAAGGTTTTCAATCGTTCCAGAACCAACCGTGCTATCCATTTGAGCTAATTCCATCTATAAATCAACAAATCGAGATGTCAAACGAAAAGAACTCAAAAATCAAAATGTTCAATGGCAACAATTTTAGTTTCTGGAAAATGCAGATTGAAGATTATTTATTTGAAAAAGAATTGCACTTACCATTGGAAGGTAAGCCAGCATCTATGAACGAGGACAAGTGGGAGTTGCTTGATCAAAAAGCTCTCGGAGCCATCAGAATGACGTTGTCAAAGTCTGTGACGTTCAATATCAAGCATATATCATCCACCAAGTCTCTGATGGATGCGCTCTCTAATATGTAAGAGCAGCCTTCAGCCGCAAATAAGGTACATCTCATGAAAAGATTATTTACTATGAGCATGTCTGCAAGTGAAAGTTTCAACAGGCATTTGAATAATTTCAACGAGTTGTCGGATCAACTCGCCTCAGTCGAGATAACGTTTGATAATGAAATTTGTGTCCTACTGATTCTCAGTCAGTTGCCCGAAAGTTGGAATAATGTTGTTACTGCCATTAGTAGCTCCGCAGGAAAATCAAAACTTGTATACAATGAGGTCGTCAGCATGATTTTGACAAAAGAAATCGAAATTGAATCAAACCATGACTCCACTTCAAGTTCAGCCTTGAACATGGAGAGTCGAGGCAAAGGAAATAGGCATGGACGATCAAACCACCACGGCAGATATAGGCCCAGGCAATCTAAATCCAAAAATCCCAGAGGTTCTCAGGACATAGGTTCCCAACGCACAAAAATTATTGAGTACTAGAACTGTGGAAAAACTGGTCATTACAAAAACCAGTGCAAAAGTCAAAAGAAAGAATACGATACAAGGGCAAAAACAGAAGCAAATGTTGCTTCAAAAAAACATGATTTGTTGATCTACTCTTTAGAAAGCAAAAAGAAGTCTTGGGTGTTAGATTCTTGAGCTTCATTCCATGGTACTTGCAGTAGAGATTGCCTAGAAGAGTATACATCAGGTAATTTCGGTAAAATATATTTGGGCAATAATCAACCTTATAACATTACCGATAAGGGGATAGTGATGATCAAAATAAATAGGTCAATATGAAAACTGAGAGATGTTAGGTATATTCCAGACCTGAGCAAGAATTTGATCTCAGTTGGTCAATTGGCAGATGAAAGATATAACACATCTTTCATTGGTGATGAATGGAAGATTTCGAAGGGTGCATTAACAATTGCTCGAGGTAAGAAAAGTAATACTCTTTATGTAACTCCTGATGCATGTATGTCTATTACAATTGCTACAGAAAATGATGATAGCTACTTATGGCACCAACGACTCGAACACTTGAGTGAGAAGGGACTCAGGGTAATGCACTCAAAGGGTAAGTTGAGTGATTTACAGACGGTGAAGATTAACACATGTGAGGATTGCATATTTGAAAAACAGAAGAGAGTCCGTTTCCAAACAAACATCAATACCCCGAAAAAAGAGAGACTTAAGCTAATCCATTCAGATGTATGGGGACCAACAATCATTTCGTCCACACGAGAAAAACATTACTTCGTCACGCTTATCGATGATCATTCACGGAAGGTATGAGTTTACTTCCTGAAGTATAAATCTGATGTTTTTTATGCTTTTAAAATTTGGAAAGCGATGGTAGAAAACGAAACTAGTTTGAAAATCAAGAAGCTGAGAACAAATAACGGTAGAGAATATGTTGACACCGAGTTCAAGAAATTATGCTATGAGCATAGTATCAGAATGGAAAAAACTGTGTCAGGTCTGCTTCAACACAATGGCGTAGCCAAGCGGATGAACAGAACGTTAACAAAAAAAACCAAAAACATGCCTATGCAATCAGACTTGCCAAACATGTTTTGGGCAGAAATAGTCAACACAGCAACTTATTTGATTAACAAGAGTCCATTAGTACCATTGGACTATAATCTACCAGAAGAAGTTTTGAGTAACGAAGAGGTAAGACTTTCACATTTGAAAATTTTTGGTTGTGTTGCATATGTACATATCAATGATCATGTCAGGAATAAGCTGAATCCGAAATCCCGAAAATGAACTTTCGTCGGTTATGGTGGAGATGAATATGGGTACCGCATTTGAGATGATGAAAACAAAAAGGTTATCAGAAGCAAAGATGTGATTTTTGATGAAATTGTGATGTACAAAGACACAACAGAATCTATAGAGTCTGAAACAACCTTTGTAAATGTGGATGATGTTTTAGGAGGTGTAAGGACACATCAGCAGAAAATCGAAAATCCTAAGTAGAATACTGAGATTCCTCGGGTAGAGGAACATGTGGAGCAGATTGTTGCACCACCACCTCCTACTCCAGTACCAGAGCTTAGGAAATCTTCTCGGCAACACGTAATGTTCAACTTCAGTTGGTTTTCATACCTGAAAACATATTTTGAGCACATCATTTATTCATGATACTAGTTGAGGTCTCTGTTTCCAAGTGAGAGATTGTTGTAGCTAGGGACAGGAGATATAACTAAAGCTAGAAGCTGAGTTGGAGACGTGTGAAGGGCTATTGCAAGCTGGAACAGTTATCCAACATTTATCCATCATTTAATTTAAACGAATAAAACTTCTCCTTTTGATTTAATTGTATTTAATTGTGTAATTAATTCTAAAACCCTATAAATAGAAAGCTATGGAGAGATGTGAAATGCACAAGAGAGTACAAGAGAAACTCAGAAAGTAGAGAGAAGAAAGAGAGTGAGAGGAAGAAGTCAGTTGTATTTTTTCAGTGAATAGTGAATTTGTGGTGTGTTCCGTGAATGTAGGTTGATATTGACCGAACCACATTAAATTTTTGATGTCATATTTTTCTAATTGCTCACAGGGTCCTAACATTAAAGCATAGAAACATAACATCCACAATGAAATGCTAATATATGTTGTGCAAGTAAATTGAGTGTTTTATCCAATAAACTATATTAGAGCATATTACGGTACATAAAGAGAGCCCTGCCTACCAATAAAAGTTAAACTTTCAACCCACTAAATCTTAATCCAAATTTGTCCACAAGAAGCTTAATATAAACAATGGATAAGGTTTCATAATTGTTGTCAGAGCCATAAATCTAGAATAGGGTTTCTATTAGCTTGTGAAGCAGTCTGCTTGGTCAACAAACTAATAATGTAATACATGCAACATTGTGAAAGACTTGTCAGCCTCTTGACAACAAGTCCAGTACAGACATAAGGGGAGCACAAATAAAGCGTTTAGAGAGTTTAGGAAATCAAGAATACCTGTGGCGCATCCCTTAAACAGGTTTGCGGGGTCAAGGGTGGCTGTTCCTTCTTTTGCCATGACATGGGTGAGCTGTCATTACTAGTCTCCCACTGCAACCAAGGCAAAACAACACCATCCATTTCAACAGAAACAGGTTTAGATATTGTTGGGCTTGGGGAAGTTTCGAATTCCCCAGCAGGGTCCTTCTGCTTCACAGTTCCTCCTAAAGTTGAACCCCCATCACTCCTTTCTCCATCAAAGGATGAAATATCTGTATCTTCAACATTTGAAATGAAGTCCTCAAAATATTTCTCCGCCTCTTCATTCAGTCGCTTGGACATCCTATTTCGATCATGACTCCTCTGAGAAATTACAAACACATCAATTAAAAGCTAGGCCAAGATCAGCAACACATTCCACAGGCCACAAACACCAATATAGCAAAATAAAATTAAATGGTCAATATTTGGACAAAAATAAAGTGAAAATTCTTGTAAATGTAAATCGTAACAAATACAGCAGTACCTTTCTGGCACATGATGGCTTTTGCGTAACAGTTGGGTTCTTCGATTCTGGAAGCAGCTCCCTCACAATCTTAGAGAGCTCCTTGCCACGCTCCTCCTCCAATAATATTTCAGCTAAAAGACCTTGCTTGCGTTTCGCCGACTGAAAATTTAAGTCCCTCAGTATTACAAGCTGACTAGAACATGGTCATCTTAAATTAAATCTCTACAATTGTTTGCCTACTGATGGGAACTTTCATTTAAATACCTTGTACTAAAAGCCTAAGACTTAAACCAGTATTTAGGGTGTGCATAACATAAGTGGCATTTAGCACATTAATTAAGGATGCATGCACACAAGCACAAAAGTGAAAGATCAGTTGAGAGGGTTTGACGATAAACATATCAAATGTTTACAACCTTTGCATTCAAAATTTTTATATAAAAGGAACATAAAAATGAGAGAGATTCTAGAAGGCATGTGCCATCCTTCAGGACAATCAAGCATTAGACATGATATTGGACTTGCAGTACAAAAATAACTATCATTGGTGGTATAACCTATCACAAGAGAAGCGTGATCATGGGGTGTCATTAGTGAAAGAGCAATGATAATGCACTATGACTACCTGTTCCAATTTCGTTGCATAATTCCTTCTTATTGTAGAGACAGCCTGAAGAACATCGGGGCTGTTTGACTGCAAGCAATCGTTGCCTGCTAAAACAGAGGCTTTGGTTTTCACCATGGTCTGCATAAATAGCAAGAAACCCAAGACCAAAGTTGAACAAAGGAGATAGAAGATGCAGCAACTTGGGCACATGATAAAAACAAAAATTAAGAGCATTCAAGCAGGTTTATAGAATGCTTAGCATACCTTTTCAAGTTCCATTCTCATATCTTCCACAGCATGTCTTAGTTCTTTCCGCATTGCTTCATACAACCCACTGTTATCATCATCCCCAGTAGGATGCTCTGTCTGAAAAATTGCAAAACAAGAAGTTGCAGATGGAATACAAAAATATAAATAAATAAATAACTGAAAAGGGTCTCATTTCATAATAAATTATCATTTTTACAAATCAAAAAATAAAAAAACTACTATTTTCTATAGAATAAATCAAAAAATCAACCTTCTTCTGAGAATAAACTGCCCGTATTATTCTCTCGACCCCATCTTTACTAGCATGACCTTCCCTCCCTTCATCATCAGTTAAGGCAGAAGAGTGACTCTGAAAAGCCCAAAATATCATTTCGACTTTGTTATAAAAACAAGTAGGATGATTAAACATATAGAGAGATACCAGAAATATGAAGATGTTGCAAGGATCTAAAACTGCTGTCTAGGTCAGCTTCTTTTCATTCAATAGTCTATTCAATTGTTCCTCAAATAAATAATAGTAAATAGAATTCCCAAGGAAATAACCAAAATAATTCATTCATCCAAAAGAGATGGAGAATTTTACAGAGTAGCCATCATTTAACTTCAACAAATCTTTCTGGCTCTGAGACCTTCCCAAAACCTGCCGATGATTTAAGTCAGATGGCTTATGCAATGAAGGCTTCTGGCTGTTTCCACTGCTAAAACTATTCTGATTACCACGACTGCAAGATTTCTGAGAACTATCTTCACTCTGTCATTGAAAAAAAAAAAAATACAAGTCAAAATTTTCTCCAACTCACAAAAATAAAGGATAAAAACTATAAAGTTTTTACCACATAGTCTGGGATAAGTCAGATAACTTTTTTTTAATATACAACCATACAATGCAAAGTAATTCCAAGTCAATAATTCTAACTAGTCATTTGGTTTAGGAAATATGAGGACGTCTGGGAATGTCCTTTGGGAATCCTTGATCATTCATTTGGTTAGTCCTAGGAATCCTCTGTGGTGAGCATCAAGAATTCACTGAGCATCCATTATACCCACAAAGCATCCCGATCTATTTCTTTAGTAATTTGGATTCCCATGGGATTCCAGGCATGTGATTATCTTAACCAAGCACCAAGTAAACTTAGCAAAACATGCAATTTAATTTTCCTGTTGAAGCATATTCGTGAGCATCAAGAACGCAAGAATTTCAAACACAGAACAAGAACCCATACCAACAAGAGGAACTCCATTGATATCATCATTAGGACAATGCCATGACTGAAGCTGATTAAACAATAAAAAGCACTCTCTAGTAGAAGAGAACGTGGGACATAGCTGAACCAAAAGCTTTCCAGGAAAGGGCATACCACAAAGACATAAAGATCCAAATAATGATCCACTTATTTGGATCCTATCCAAGAAAATACATTGTGTGTGATCTTCCAACTGACAGGTTTTCATGCAAAAAAAAAAAGGAAATACAAGAAATTTTGAGATAAGACATAAGTGACTGGGTGCAAACCCCATATTATTGGGATGATGATGAGCGGAATGGACCTTGTGAAATGAAAAAACTTATGAAGCCATTATAATTTGCAAGTTTGCAGCTCAATGTTTCAAAAGGAAAAGGTGCAGAGCAAAGCATCTTAACCCTTAAAAGGTGAAAGCCTTAAGGCCAGCCTTTGAGAATTTAGTTTTTTTAAAAAATAAAATTATAAAAAAAATTAAAGATCAAATATATTTTGCAAATTACTTGTTGGCCATTTAAAAAGAATACTAACTTTAATTCATTAAGTAAATCATGCCAGAAGTTAGTAGTTATATAACATTACAAAGTTCAAGTTATTTCATGATCTAAGATCTCTCAATTATTTTGTAAAAGTTGAGGTTCAAGAGTTTTAGGTATGAGGTATCAACTCATATTAGGAATTCCTTTTCATATAAACACATGGTTAAAATTTTCCACCAAAATCTAACTTGAGATTGACACAACCAAAATGCATCAGCCATGACTTTTGTACAAATGCACAAGTTTTGGTGTGTACTCTGTTGGTGTCATGGGGTTTGGAATTTTAGGTAAGCCTCGAGCCATTTTGAGCATGTCTTGACGCAAGCATTAAAATGAGCTTTGATAGCCTTCTAAAACATTGTTGCAAATGTTGCACATAATTGAATTATAAGTGATAAAAATATTCTTTTTATTAAAAAAGTTAAAGAATTTGTTTAAGGTCCCCACTTGTTATGAGAAGATGTTGTATGGTTTAACAGCCTATTCAGATCATGCTATCATTTTTGGGTTCTGGTATCTATATGTATCTTTCTTTTCCTTTTTCTACAACGTAATGAGCCAAATAATACAAATGATCCACACAAAATCACAATGTAAAAATTAGAAAAATAAAGAGAGATAATGCATACACAAATTAGGTAATTCAGCTGTAAATCCTACATCCACCAACACCAAGAAATCCACCATGAATGGAAGAGTACAAAGCATAAATTACTTGTTTTGAAACCAAGTTCAACATAAGTCAAGAAGCTTGCAGATTTACTTAAAGAACCTACAATTAGTTTTTCATTTTTGTGTTTTTTTTTTTTTTTTTTAAAGAAAGTGAATGAAATATAAATCGACACATATCATCAGCCTAAGTTCAAAATAAACAATCCTAGGATTATTAACATGAAGTTTGGCACAAAATCATGCAACAGACACGAAGATTTTTGCAAAATAAGAAAATGCTTGTTCAACAAATTAAAATACATTGGTTAACAATCAAGAAATTCCAAGGAAACTCTTCATTTATACTCCTTGAAAATATCTAAACAATCCTAATACATGGCTGTTGCATGGCCATCAAATCAAGGAATTTCTCAAGCAAGAAAGCCCTACAAGTGGCATATGACTTCTAAATTACAATATTCAAATATCCACTCGTCAAGTAGACCTTTGAAGATTATCAAGTTGTAATAAAAAAAATTAATGGCTTGGTAGGGGTTTTGATCAAATTCTAGTCCTCCAATTGTTAATATTTTTTTGTCAGTTTTGCTTACTATAAATTGCATAAAAGAGCTCTTTCTTGCCTGCCCCTTCAATCAAACTGTTAAATTGATATCCATGATGGCCTGTACAGCAATTTTCTTGAAGTGAAACACAATTCTTAATATAAATTTTTTTAACAATAAAGCCATTCTCAAGGTTGCTATGATGCCTAACACATTCCAGTGTGTCTAAAACTCACAGCGTACATTGAATAATTATTTCACATAGAGCAAAAAAACATAATTGGTATTAATGGATAATCGATTCTATTTAAAGATCTTCTTCACATCAAAAAAATTAAAAAGCAACGATGTGACATTTTGAGGTTACACAGAGACGAAAAGTATATTCGCTTTCTTATCTGTTTAGTTTTAGACTTCATTGCTTACATCGGGAGAATATGTAAACTCGATATTGGGGCATGCCATTAGTTTAAAAGCATCGAAAATCAATCTGAAGGAAAGCATTTCCATATATTTTCCCTTTACAAAACCGCTGGAAAGTTTATCGATTTTTTACAAAAAAAGTCGATTACTTCAGACGCGATAAAACGGCAATTCTACAAATATCCAATTAAGCACAGGAAAAAAAATTCAAAAATTTTCAACACAGAATAGAACTGCAATATCTGAAAAGTAAACACGAGAGAAAAGCAGGCGAATTTCACCTCAGAATCACTAATCTGATAACGAACAACTGAAACTGACCGCCTTCTTCGGGGGTTATGATCTGAACCAACCCGACCCTCACCGAAACTACCGCAAGCACTACTCTTTCCACCGCCTACTCGAGAGCCATGCCTCGACACCGACCTTCCCCGCCTCTGAGACGCGGAGGACGCCGTCGACGAGCTAATGTTAGGGCTCTGGCGCGACGGCCGGCCTCGCTCGACGCTCTTCTCATTTGAGAACAACTCGATTGCGAGATCGTCGAGGCTGATCTCCGGGAACATCGACCCCCTGGTCGTATTGACGAATTTGCCCCTAGGTGCCGGCGCTTCGTCGTAGCATTCGGACTCCGGCGGCCGGCGGGAGAAGCGACTGAGACTCCTGGACCGGCGGCGAGCTGCGCTCCGATTGGAAGAGCTGGATTCTTCGGTGCTCAAAGAAGATGCTCCAATTGGAGTTCTCTTCGTCGCCGACCTGAACGCCGATGTCGCCATTTCCAGAGTGGATATGAGGCTCAGACATAGAAAGGGCGTAGATTAGGGTACAGAGTTCACCATTTTTGCAGACTTCGAAGCTTGAGGAATCATTTGTGCTGCTAGAAATCTCAATCAGAATCAGAGAGAGAGAGAGAGAGAGAGAGAGAGAGAGAGAGCCCACGGAGAATAGCTGAAAATCTGAAATTGAAGAGAGGAGGAGAGAGAGAGAGAGAGAGAGAGAGAGAGAGAGGAATTAATGCAGGGAGACTGGGAGAGGTTTGGCGGAGAGAACAATAATTGAGAAATTTTGAAATTCGGAGGGATAGAAAGACAGAAAAGCCCTATATTTGACTTGAAATTACGAACAAGCGATTTGACTTGGAAGTGTGATTTGGGGAGTTAGTTGGACTCTCATTAACTTTATTTATTTATTTATTTTTAACATGACCTCCTCTTGAATTTACGTAAGTAATATTTTTTTTCTTAAACTTTAAAAAATTTAATTTTTAATATTTAAAATTTTTAATTTTTCCACCAAAAATTTACTTTGTTAGCACTCGATTATATACAAATAAAAAGTACTATTTTATATAAATCTCAATAACGTATAAGTAGCAATGGATCCAAATATTAATAGAATATCCTATAATTAATGTGTATCATATCTTACTGTTATGAAACGTTACTAGTACATATTTTCTATTTTGGTATTCATATTAAAATTAATAATTTTAACTTAGACTTAATTAGGATAAAATAGTCTTTAGCACAAATCTATTCACATATATTATATACCAGTTAAGAAAAATTCTTTTTTAACTTAAATTTTAGGTTATATTTTAACCATCATAATTATAAGTCCATAATATCTTCTCTCTTTTTTATTACATAGGAACTTCAGCCACAAACAAGTCGTTCGGACCCCTTGGTGCAACATCAAACTTACGAATCAGCATCTTCCACCCCCAGATCTCACTGATTAGGATAAAGTTTGAATGCGGATACGGTTTCCGTAAATCAATTGGACGTTCGGCCAATTCGATTCTCAGAACACATCTTCATTACCATCCATGGTCTCTAGCTCACAGAGAAACCTCACCATTCACGTTTTTGCTGGCTCACAGAGCGAATATCCTTACTCTCAATGTTTTAAGATAAGTTAATTGATGGATAAAATTGTAATTCCAAATAATATAAAATTCTGTGATAAATATAATTTGTAAAAATAAAAATAAATATTATTATTAAATTTTCAAACCATTTGGGCTGAACATCTACAGCTTAGTAGCGTAACGACTAGGCAAGTGGCAACTAATAGAGGACCAAAAAATGTGGGCCGAGATGATGACGTGCCAAATTGTATATGACGTTGCAGATTGGGTGGTGATGAATCATTCCTGCCCTCCCTGGGCCCCAGTCATTCCCTCCACTTCGGAAAACGGATGACAGCGTGGCAAGCTTTCATTGCTGAATTTGGTGCAATGTAAATTCGCCCTTTTCAACCAAAAATCTAAAATTTACAATAAAGTCATGTTTGTCTCAAATAATATTTATTAGGAGTAGACGAAGCATAACAAAACTAGAGTAAGGCATTAAGGTGTCGGTTGAAATTTAAAAAATATGAGAGAAATGAAAGAAAAGAAGAAAAAATATATAGAAAATATTTAATTTCGCATACTTAGTTATCAAGAAAAGTTCAATGAACAAAAATTTTACTTTATATTACAATTAACATTTAATTTTTTAAAATTTTTAATTATATTAGAATAATTTTTTATTTTTAGTAATATTTGATGTAGAGAGAAAAAATACAGTAAAAAATAAGTTTTCTTCTCATTTTTCTTTATGTTGGAATTGGTATTGTCCCAAGAGAGTGGTGAATTGGGTTTTAAAAATATTTTACCTAAATTAAACATTTATGTTGATTCACCATATATCATATCTCATTTAATATAATAAGGTGTATGAAAAATGATTAAGTTATAAGTGTGAACATATATGTGCAGTATATCTTATTTAAATAAAAGTTTGCATACAAATAATTATAATCATAAATGAACAAGCATACACATGTTGAATTTAAATGGCATAAATTAAATGGATAAGGAGAGAGTGGCACACAATATTTGTTATCGAACTTCGGCCAAACCAGCCTACGTCCCCGCCTTGGGCATGCTCTTAAAGGATTCCATTAAACCTACTCGTTTAAACGGGTGAAACAAGAGTCTTTTACATCCTCTCCTTACGGAACGAGAAAAACTGTAGTTCAATTTCCGAGCTGAACCCAACCGGTCTCACTTACGGGGCTAAAACTCCTCAGTTCAATTAATGGGCCTAACATTTCATAAATTCGGTCTCGCGCCAAAATCATACATAAAACAGCCTCGCGTCGAACATTTCATGTATGTATATCATTCTTGAAATAATCAATTTATCATATATTTTCAACATCATAATATACTGTATTCTTTCATAATTTCTCAAAACACATTTCATTCGTATCATTGTCATATCATGATATTCTTCCATATAAAATAATATGCATACAACACATTTGCTATATAAAACCATACATTGTATTCTAAAATCATAATTTCTAATACCTCATACATATATGTACATTTCAACACAATAGCAGTATTTTCCCCAAACGTGCATTTATTCCATAATATTCAATTATCGTACATATTTTTCAGGAAATCAATTTGCTCATAAATAATAGTAATTTGCGTGAAAAATAACTGTTTTAATTTATTCCCTTACCTGACTACTGAGAAAAGCCCCTAAAAACTCTAGTCTCACACCCGTAGGATTTCCTATTCAACACCCTGAAAATGAAAACTCTCAGTACTAAATTTCAGTATTTTCACGTGCATATCATTTCCTATAACTATCGTAAAACCAAATTTGGCTTAAAAAGTCTTACCTCAACTCAGGGATGAATTTCAACGGAGTTCCATCGACAATCTGTTCCGGCAAAATATGCAGAAAACTTCTCCAGGAGTGTCATGGTGGCCTCAGATCGTCGATCCGACGAGCAACGGAGCCAGAATCGAAGAGAAATGAGAGAGAAACCGAAGGGGGAGAAAGAGAGTGTGTGAGGATTCCTTAATTTTCACGTTTAATTTTGGATTTATACTATTTATAGGGTCAGATTCGTCGACGAGACACATCACCTCGTCGACGAATCCTGTAGAAATTTCGTCGACGAATATGCACCTTCGTCGACAAATTTCAGACTTCTCCAAAACCCTCTCTCGGTATCTTCTCGTCGATGAGCTCCTATTATACCCTCGTCGACGAGCCCCCTGTATTTGTTAACGAGGTGCTGAAAATTTCCTTGAGATTATCCTTTCCAAAATGTAACGTCGTCGACGAACGCTTCGTCGATGAAGTCGACTGCCTCCTTCTGTTTCCGGCTTCCATTTCCTTTTCTTTTTATTATTTAAATCTCATTATTATTCAGGTTGTCACAGGTATTATGTTATATGAATTGTAGAATTCGTGAACTGAAATACATGCTTGTGTTGAACGCAAACTGCATGGCTGATGCAGTATATTGTGAATTGTATGCTGGTAGTGGATTTAGGTTGTTGCATGATTGAAATGATTTATTTGTTGAAAACAATCAGGTTTCAGGTACAAGTTTTATGGAAAAATGTCCAATTTACAGACAGTGGCTCCTCCTCGCAGCAATAAGGTGCTTCTTCTTGTACATTATGATATTAGGATCTTAATTCAACCCATCTCACAAAACGCTTTATGCTTTGTTTTAAAAACTAGTGGAGCCAGTACAGATTGAACGTTGGGGTGTTGTGAACTTCTTAACTTGATGTGATATCCATGGTCATGCGAGAGATCTTATCAAATGTGGAGACGCCGAGTCTCGGGTAGAGGAGATGGTTCAGCCGATGCATACAATGGAAATGGAAAACTAGCAATTGAGAGACATGGTGTCTAACGTCACAGTGGAGAACCAGTGTTTGAAAGACAAGGTGTCCAATGTTGAAGCCACGCTCGCAGCAATTCTGAACAGGCAATTAAGCGCAATTCGAACAAATGATGCGTCAATCTCGACCAAATGATGTAGGTGGCTCCTCTCATTAGAAGGTATGTAAAACGTAGTTTGAACTACATATTGGTAGTTCCGTTGCTTGTTTAATTCTATTTATATGCTGAATTGTGAATTGTTGGGAGATACCGGAACTGTGTTGCTTGTGCTATTAGGACTTGATTTATCTTTTCTGCAATTTCATATATGCGTAGATAGACCCTAGGTTGTGTACTACTGTTGCTGGCTTAGCTAAACCTAAGAAGAACTTTTGTGACTTGCATGTTTGGGAAATATTCTATTTACAGACGACATGCTGCTGAAAATTTATTAAATTCCAACGCCTTCTTAACCTCCTCCCAAATAAATCTTCCAAACACTATAGCCTACAAGTAATATAGGAGCCTCCCAACTCCTTAACTGAATATCTAATAACATTAAACTCCCAACTTAAGACCCAATTAGGGAAACGAAGATCAAAAGCATGCATAAAATTTGTCAAAATAAAAATCTTTATGTATGTATGTATGTATATATATATATATATATATGTGTGTGTGTGTGTGTGTGTGTGTGTGTGTGTATAAATTTGAATAGATCATAGTGTTTCAAAGCTTACTTTTTTTTTTTTTTTTTGTACCACTTATAAGATGCAGTCATTACTGGTTGGATTATTCTTAACTGTTTAGTGTAAACACCCAGGTTTGGAACATATCTCTATGGAAAATGTCCTATTTATAGGGGAAATGCTGCCAAATTTTTTTAAAACTTCTCTAATTTTGGAAAACATAATCCTATGGACTTTCATGCATATCATTGTCTTTATTTTTAAGTCATAAGGTTGTTTCGAGCACATTGAGCATTTGTATGATGCAAAAATCTTCTGAATTGCATGTTTTTGTGACTTGTGAGTTTGGAAAATGTTCTATTTACAGATGGCATGCTACTGAAAATTTGTTAAATTTCTCCCAAAATAATCAAAGTCATATACCATATTTGTGAGAATGATTATAATGTGTTGAATGTTAAAAAAATTTTAAAAGGATGAGTGAAGTACAAATGAATTTTAAACTTCATCTCTAAATTTACTCTTGCATATGTTAAGTGAAAATTCTATTAATAATGGACTCATTTGCATTATTTGATTATTATAATTGTTTTTGAGTCCTAAAGAAACCATGTAAACCATTATCAATATCACATTCTATTTTTTCATAGAACTATAGTCTAATATGGATTATTTGTGACATGTATAAACACATTATATTATTTAATGCTGATTATATGAAGATCTTATGCACTCGTAAAATTCATTAATTACTGGTTGGATTATGTGAACTGTTTAGTGTAAACACCTAGGTTTCGAATATATCTCTATGGAAAATGTCCTATTTACATGGGGAAATGTTGCCAAAATTTCTCAAAACTGATAAAACTTAGTTATTTAAAATAGTATCATTCTTTTTTAACTTTTTTCGAATATTCGATTATTTTTCTATCAAATCTTTTATACTTGTAGTACGTATATTGTAACGACCCAAATAAAAATGGAATTTAGTTAATGAAGAGGGAGGGAAAATGGAAACAGGAACAGAAGGAAAGCTGCCAAGCTTCGTGGATGAATACAGGGTTTCATCGAAGAAGGCTTTAAGGATTTCGTTGACGAACACAGGGTTTCGTCGATAAGAAAATACCGAGAGGCGGTTTGGGCTGCTCTGAATTTCGTCAACAAACACGGGGCTTCGTCGACGAAGTGACGTGTCTCGTCGACGAATTTGGCCCTATAAATAGTGGAAAATCGGGATTTTTTATCACTTTCAGTGCCCCTCTCTCTCTCTACGTCTTTCTCTCCCTTTTCTCTTCGATTCTGGCCTCGACAGTCGCTGGATCGACGATCCTTAGCCACCACGACGCTCTTGGCGAAGTTCTCTGCAAGTCTGCTGGAGCGGATCGTTGGTGAAACAAAGTAAGAAATCATCCCTAAGTTGAGGTAAGACTTTTTAAGGCAAATTTGATCTTATGGTAGTTGTAAGAAATGATGTACATGTAGAAATACTGAAGTTAAATACTAAGAATTTTCATTTTCAAGGTATTGGTCAGGAAATCTTACGGGAGTTAGACTAGATTATTTTGGGGGCTTTCTCAGTAGCCAGGTAAGGGGATAAACTAAGCTAGTATTTGTTGAAATTATGTATACTGCTATAGCATCTAGTTTTGGGGAAAAGTAAATATGTGTACATATATATATATATATATATGATTTATATTTGGGAAATTATTGTTAAAATGATGATATATTTAATATGGAAAATCTGTTTAGTGTGGCATGGGTATAAAATGTTATGAATTACTGTTTTTTGGAATGGGATGGTGATATGAATTTTTATATGGGAAAATCGGCGTACGAGCCGAGATTTTTATATATGATGTGATTTGCCAATATACGGGTTGTGCTATGATATGTTTGCCGGCGTACGGGCCGTGCTATGATGTGATTTGCCAGCATACGGGCTGGGCGATGATATGTTTGCCGGCGTACGGGCCATGCTATGATGTGGTTTGCCGGTGTACGGGCCGTGCTATGATAAAATGTGTAATACCAGCGTACGGGCTGATGATTTTCATGATATACGTATGTATGCGAAATGATATGATTAATGTAAAAATTAATAATATGAAATATCCATGTATCACAGTTTCAGTATATGCTATATGATATTAGAACTTGGTTGGCTTGGTCTAGGCTAACACTTGCACGGTACCGTTGCTATGTGTCCATGGTCCTCGTGATCATGATATTTGTGTTAACGCCGCTGTACAAAGTGGTGTGAGATTGAATGGTCGATGTGGTTTTTAAAAAAGTGTGTGTGATCGCCCTGGTGTACGGACCAGGTCTGGCAGACCCATCGGACTTATAGACTGTATGATTGATTTGGCAGTGGTCAGCCAACCATTGTCAGGTCCCACCTTCGGGCCACACAACCCAATCATGTGGGGGTAATACATGACAACAGTCAGCTAACCTACCAGGATTGTTTTTATGTTATTATTACTATATAAGATGAGATATGTTTATGAAAATGCAATATGTTCTGTCATGATTTAATATATACATGTTTTCCCAGATTTGACAAAACAGTTATTGAATATGTTATGTATGGTATATGTACAATACAGAATACTCATGTTGCCACACACTAGTATTAGTTTATTTCCTTTACTGAGAGGTGTCTCGCCCCTAATTTTTATAAACTTTTCAGGAGCCCCAGATAAGAGAGAGGGAAAAGCCCCGCTAATCTAGAGTTGTTTATCTGCTCTCTGTGAAGGGTAAGTTTTTCTAGGGACAACTAGATTTTGGGAAAAATGTCCCTAGACATGATTTTTGGGATGTATATACCGAGATACAGTGATTGTAGTAACTCTGGTATATTGTGATATATGGTATTGTGATGTATGTTATGATGAGATGTATATGTTTCCTACTGCTTAGGCTTCCGTTTTGTGTTTGTGGTATCCCTGGTACCCACGGGTCTTGGTGGATTGTGATATGCTGAGTTGGAATATATGATGTTGATTCTATTATTATATATATATAAAATGTGGAAAATGAGTAGGTCGTGACATACATGGTCAAATATCGTATACTAACTCTTTTTTTTTTTATAATTCTTAATTTGTAGGGTTTGCGACTGTCACAACATCAACACGATGTCATACACTACAGTTGGATGCAGCTTTTGATTTTTTATTTTTTTTTTGTATTTTTTTTGTTATCTGAACATATGAGATTCATGTATAAAACATTCGGAATTTGTATAATGTATTAGTATTTGATTTTGAATTAGAATTTTTAATAATTTATGAATCTTTTTAATAATTATGGTTTAATGTTATCTATGCGAAAATGTAATTACAGATTTTCACAGGAATTAATGGTTAAAAAAATATTAATTTTAAATTATTTGTGACTGTTTGAAAACCGTAACTAATAATTGTCTATAGATATTAGTAAAGGATCACAACCGTCACTAATATTATACTATTAATGACGAATTTTGATTCTTCACTAAAGGTCAAGTATTAGTGACGGTTTTGATCCTACACTATTAGTAACGAATTATGATCTTTCATTGAAGACAAACTATTAGTAATAGTTTTGAAATTAATCACTAATATCCTATTATTAGTGACGAATTTGTATCGAGCCAATATATAATTTATAATGGCGGTATTGGAGTTTTAATGACGGTTATAATCTGCCACTAATATTACATTATTAGTGCCGATTTCAAAATTCGTCACTAATAATTAGTAGTAATAGCAGATATAGCAAATCATTTAAAACTGTCACTAATACTTATAAATTCCTCACTAATACTATTAGTGACGATTTTATATTTATTAGTGGTGATTTTGATCATTCATTAATAACCTTATTTTTTGGAGGATGAGAAGAAGGGAGAGGGGTACGTCAGGTCTGCCACATGCGGACAAAGACCATATGATGTAAAACAAGTCAGTTATGCATTATGTAGACTATGTAACCAAGAAAGCCTACCTAAAGCGGCCGCCCGGTGGGGAGCTTTGCGAGATACATATCACATGCTTGAAGAAGGTCAAGTCTTTCATGAGTAAATTCACATATTCTCTTTACCATCCATGATTAAGGCAATTCTACCCATGTAAATAGACCTACACATGTAGCATGATTAGAAAGTAGAGACCTTTACCCAAAGCAAACTATAATCGTCAATGTGGGATGTGAGAGAACCATACACAAATGAGATTTTAACGCTCCCTAATCAAAGCTAACTACATGGCAGCCTTCATGGGAGATGAGTATAAGAGGGGTCGGGGCTTCTAACTTAAGCAATTAAAAAGATCCTCTATAGATTATTAAAACTTTTTAAGATCTATTTTTCTCTACATATCTGAAGCAAAATCCATCAATAAGATTTTTGAAACCAGTCTATAAGATTTTTGAAACCTTGGTGAGGTCAGTGTCTATTTTAAAAATCTCAAGTTAATATTTTTTATCCCATAAAATAGAAATAATATAAAAATATCGAAAACTTATTTATAAGAACGTTTTTGTTATTTCATATAGTGTAAAGTAGTACATTTTCTTTATAATCATAACATTTTTTTTTTTTCAAGTCATGAAAATTTGATACTATGATTATTTTACTCTTAATAATAAATATTTGAGTAGAGGAAATGACTATCCCACTATTTAGTGAAAAAGAAAGAAATTTTCACTAAGTTTCAAAAATTTTGTTTGAGATTTTAAAAATCACACTAGAAAATCTCCCTCTAAAAGTATAAGTACGTTAAAATGTCTTTCACCTTAACGTTTTTATAAATCAAAAATGACTTAAAAAAAAATTGAAAAAAAATTAACTTCTCGCTTTAAACTTGAGAGTAACAGTTATAGTAAAATGATGAAATATATACCCCATTATTACATTGTATTAGCATTCCTGACGCTGAAAATTGCCAAATTACACTTTGAAGACCTGCTAGAAAAATTAAGAGGTAAGCGGATTGAAAGAATTTGGTAGCCTCTGGCAGGCATATCTAATGCTCAAGACAGTGGGGAGTTCTTAAGTGAATAAAATGGGAGATCTGTTTGTTCCCACATGTGAGTGTGGATTAGAGAGAGGAGAGAGAGATCTTTCATTTTTGTAAATGAAAGAGCATAGGAACAAGTCCTTCACGTGCAAGTTGTGCTAAGGTGAACGAGATCATTTGCTTAGCGGCCTCGCACTCAAAGCATCACAGGCACAGGCAGATTAATGATATCACGGGCGCATAAAAAGCACACAACGCTACGAATCTACCTGCATCCTCCTCTAATTTGTACATAAATTTACATCAAAATCTCAAGAGCCCGTGCTCTCAAATATTACATAAAAAGTAACCAGCACTCACTCGAAACCGGTGAGGCCATCAAACGCTTTCTGGTTCACATGTGAGCCACTCCCACCATCTCAAAAAGAGCGCACACAACAAGAAACCCACCACAGAGGTCCTTTAGACTTCGGCTACACTAGTATGAAGGGGCCAAAAATTATAATAAATGGGCAGTTGAAGATTAGATTGAACTGCAAACCAACCTAATCGCTATAAAATAAGAACGTTCTTCAAACTATTTCATTTCATAAACAATTCTCACACTTTGGGTTCTGTGACTGAGGTTAATTTACTGCACAAACTTATTCTCTCAAAATAGTTTTTCTTCAACCTATATTAACGCTGCTGCTGCTGCTGCCGCGTAGGTCAATTAAAAATAGGCATAGTTTTTATCTACCCGTCTGACTCGTCCACAATCCAAACACTACTGAATAAAACCACCAAAGAAGATCTGAGTTAGTTTTACGCAATCACAAACATAAGCATGACAAAACCACCGATGGTCGGCAAGTATCCCAACTATATTTCCATGAAAACCAAAAAACACGGGGGGTTAAGACAGGCTCCTCCCCACATCATTGTACCAAACAAAAAAGTAGAAGAAAACACAAATCCCCTTGCTAAAACACAT
This sequence comes from Malania oleifera, assembly GCF_029873635.1. Lineage (NCBI taxonomy): Eukaryota > Viridiplantae > Streptophyta > Magnoliopsida > Santalales > Ximeniaceae > Malania > Malania oleifera. The sequence goes on along the minus strand of NC_080423.1, from coordinate 106,224,781 downwards.
AAAATGGCGTCAACACCACCATTTTTTATTCCCACTCACTTCCTCTACCCCATAATATAGTGAAAGACAACACCGCATCCAAATGCAGAGCACATCCAACATTTGGCATAGTCATCCGCAGCCATTTTTTTAAGCCTTTAGCTTTACTTGGTCTTGGACATGTGGACAATCAAGTCAACCACACGGGAGCTGCAACAAACCGAAAACATCGGGAGAAACGTAAGCAATTCACTCAAATTTCTTATCACTGCTATATATAGCTCCATCTCTGGATTTGGCCAATTCTCAACAAAATTACTAGGATTTAAATTACCTGTAGCCCCACTCGTTGTCATACCACGACACGAGCTTCACGAAATTTTTGTTCAAAGCAATTCCTGCCTTAGCATCAAAGATGCTCGACCTGAAATTTCAAATTAAAAAAAATAACCAATTACAAATCTTCAACTAAGTTACTTGCAAATGGACACTGGAAATTCTTGGGATCCAGGGATAGGTTAAAAATTAGAAAAGAATCCTCTCTTGTGGACCAAATTAAAGTGGCCTGCAGAACAATTTCCAGTCACAGCCAAGTGGGAACTGCGACAAACACCCAGTGTTGAGGACAAGTTGGCCTATATCTGGTAGGAGGACAAGCTAAGACTCTTGACTATTGACTCCCCCCTTCTGGTGGAAGACTGCCACCAAAACATCGGTTTCTTAGTACCTTTGTATGAATGGATAAAAGAGAGCCGAATATATGATCCTTATAATTCGTACCCCACAGACCACCACGAACAAACTTGCACTTCGCAGGCCACTGAAACAATGTACACAAATAGTAAATTGCATTGCCAGCATTACCTGCTGTCACCAACAAAATCCGAGGAAACAACATCATCTTCAGTGTAACCCAAGATCCCCTTAAGTTTTCCCTCAGATTCCTCCCTGAAAGCACCAGGATATAGACGTTTATAAGCACAAGATCAAACAAGGGATGGGTAAGAAAAATAAATTTTCAATATTGTCAATCCAAACTTTCAGGCATGTGAGTTGATAAATACTATTAGGCACTTAAGCAGAAAACAACAAATACATACTTAATAGCAGCTTTAATTTCATCATAGCTAGCAGCCTTCTCCAGCCTCACAGTGAGATCAACCACAGAGACATCAACAGTTGGAACACGGAAAGCCATTCCAGTCAACTTCCCATTCAATGCAGGCAACACTTTTCCAACCGCCTGAGTAACATAATTTCAGATTGGTTAAGAGGATAGAAACCACAACTAAATTTTTTAAAAAATCAAGGAGGGAATTAAAAAACAACAGCTATTAAAAAATCAAGGATAGAAGCCAGATTACTAGTGTCTCTTCTTGCAGAGTACAAAACACTATTGGAAACTAAATAAATGAATAAATAAAACAACAGCTATTATCACAAATGTAAATTCTGGCTTCCAAACCCCTAAACTACCTTAGCAGCTCCAGTACTGCTGGGGATGATGTTGAATGATGCAGCCCTTCCACCTCTCCAATCCTTGGCTGATGGGCCGTCCACAGTCTTCTGTGTTGCTGAATTACACATTAAGCATAATTAAATTAAAGAGCACACACTGAAAGATGACAAATGACCACACTTCCCCAAAGTGGACACTCACCAGTGATAGAGTGAACAGTGGTCATGAGACCTTCAACAATGCCAAACCTGTCATTGATAACCTGAACATTTAGGGCAAGGCAATTGCAGGGTTATCTCATATTCAACAAATCCAAACCAGGGAAGTACTAGTAACAAGAACATCTGTAGTGAAAGGGAACCTTTGCCAGGGGAGCAAGACAGTTGGTGGTGCAGCTAGCGTTAGAAACAATAGTCTCGTCTGACTTGTACTCCTTCTCATTGACACCCACAACAAACATAGGTGCGTCCTTGCTTGGGGCTGAGATGATGACCTTCTTGGCACCACCCTGAAATCCAATCACTCACGAAGCTAAGATAATGAAATTGAGCATTGAGCAAAATAGCTCCGAAATCCAAGGGCAAGGCAAACCCATCCACAATCATAACAAATCAACAAGTAGGCACAACTTTAAAATGGCTTTCAGCTTGCATGAAATCAGAAATATGACGGGGTAAAACCGCTCACAATTCACAGGCACCACAAGCTCAAAAAAATGTTTAGCAAAAAAATTATAATTGAATTTATAGTAATTGTAATTTAAGTTACCAATTTCCTATTGCACATGTTCAACAAAATTAAAGAATCTCCCATTTTGTCAGGAATACAATTTTTTTAAACATGCTATGAGGACAAGTAGATTAGGAACCACATAAAAATCAGCTATGATACCATGTTAAATTACCACTTTTTCTTAAAAAACGTAGCTGCTCTGGCCACCAATGATATACAAAGTATATCAAGCCATAAATGTCATATTCTAATTTTTTATTTAATATAAACAACATATCAATAAATCAATAATCATACCAAAACATTAACATCTCATTTGTTAAACAATAATATAATACAATAGTTTTATACTAAAGCATGATATTAAATTATTAATAATACGTGTCATAAAAGTGTACTAGTAATAAAAGAACTCTTACACACAATAATATCAATATAAAATTATATTAGGCATAATAATAATAATAATAATATAAATGATGATGATGGTGATTATGATACTCCATATTTATAATAATAATTATTACAACAAATAATATGAACTTGCATCAACCCATCCCTTAACCTTTGTTAATGCCCTTTAGAAATGTCAGCTATAAAAAGACGTCTTGGAAGAGGGAAAGGGGAAGGAGGAGGACCTACGAGAACCAGAAGGCTAAACCTTGGGAGAAAAAAGTAGCGATGGAGAAAAAATTATAAAGGCTAATAGTTGAAATGTGCAGTCATATCTTGAGAAATGACACATGGCAAAAGGGAGAGGTTCTCTTGTGAGCTTCGGTAATCAGTTACATAATATTGGAAACAGAATAATGAAATTACATCTTTTTGGTTGAACTTCAATAATGTCACATTCTTCCGTTTTGATATAAAGTTTTTATTATAGTGCTTGATGTGTAAAGACATAAAACTTGAATTCGTCAATCATGCAACTACATACTATAGGCCACTTCTATATACATCCACATAAAATTTGATAATAGCGGTCAACATATTGTTCCATTCATCTTGATCCGGGATTAAACACACGCACACACACACGGGGAGAGAGAGAAAGATACATAAATACATATATATATATATATATATATATATAAAGCCTAACCTTCAAATGGGCAGCTGCTTTTTCCTTGTCAGTGAACACACCAGTGGACTCCACAACGTAATCAGCTCCGGTCTCACCCCAAGGGATCTCCTCCGGGTTTCTACACGATTTTATCACATGAACAAAAAATAAGTACAAATCTAGACATTCTCCCTCCATTATTTCAAAATTTATGTCCTCCCGAGGAGCGCAAACACGAATAAAAAACGCATAGAAATTCGTTTCATAGTGATGGATTAGCATTGAACCTGATGCCGAAGACAGTGACGGGCTTGTCACCAAAGAGAAGGGTCTTAGGGTCCTTCACTTTCACTTCGTGGTGTTTCCAGTATCCATGAACAGTGTCGTACTTGAACATGTATGTCTGCAACCACAACACAACATCAACAGCAAAGCCTTAGAACTGCATGTTTCCATCTATCTCGACTACATGCCAACTAAAAAATTAAATTTCTAAGCGAAAGCTCAAGTCGATCAAAGCGACACAAAGCGTCATAAGCATTCCATCAACTGATCCGAAGGCTGGAACAGTCTGATCGAAAGGATCCACGGCAAACCACCAAAAAGAATAGAAACAGAAAAGAGAACAAAGGCAAAAAGATCGCTAGATTAGTAGATTACCATGTATTCCGGGGCAATGAACGGATCGTTGACAGCAACGAGCTCCACATCATCTCTCTGCAGAGCAACTCTTGCCACCAACCTTCCAATCCTACCAAATCCTAGAAACACAGCCAGCAATACAAATAAAAAAGATTCTTAGATCTGCGATAATCGGAGCTAAACAAACCATTCTCAGCGGACAATGAAAGATTTTAAGATCTAGTACCGTTGATTCCGATCTTAACCTTGCCTGCACTCGAGCAAAAAAATCAAACACACGCAAATCAGCTAAAAATAAAATCAAAACAAGAACACAAACAAATCTACAAGCTTCAAGATCAAGGACTCTCACCCATGATTCTCGAGAGAGTTGGTGGAGAAAGTTGCCCGGTGCTGAGAGAGAAAAGTAGTAGCTAGGTCGAGAGAAGAAATGAGAGGTAGGGTTTGCTATATGGTGAGGGAGAGGGAGAGGGAGAAGGGATACCGGAATAACCGGTGGATATGCCGAAGAGACGACGCCGTGTAGTGCGGTGCACGGTAAGAGCGGTGCGGCTGTGACGGCCGATAGTCGGATTCGACACGTAGGAGAGATGATATAAGCACGCACGCACAAGGGGCCGTTGATTCCGAGATGTGCGGTAGTGATTGTGTTCAGGCGGCGTGGGTTTTGTCGTTTTTAGAGTAGGACAGGCATGGGAAATCGTGGTTGAAACTGATTTTTCTTTGGCGGAGAAAAGCCTGAGGAGTTTTTTCCCATTTTATAATTAAAAGTATATAAAATATAAAATAATACTCTGAACAGGGAATTTTTTCCCAAAATAATGCTCACGTAATCTCGCAACTTTATCCTGCGAGATTTAAACTGGTGGCCACTTCGCCATCGACGCGTGGTAAAGAACGAAGCAGGGGTAACGTGACGCGTGGCGACGGGTGAATAAATCTCGCAGGTCGAACCTGCGAGATTTCAGAAGGGAGCGAACGGAGGCGACGCGTGGCTGGTAAGCGATCGTGACACGTGGTGAATCTCGCAGGTTGGACCTGCGAGATTTCAAAAGGGAGTGAACTTAGATCGTGCGACGTGTTAAATCTCGCAGGTTGGACCTGCGAGATTTAAGGAGCGACCGTACGGAGAACCAAAGGAATGAACTTGGAGCTTTTTCCCGTTTTATAATTAAAAATAAATAAAATATAAAATAAGACTCTGAACAGGGGTAACTTGTCCTCGTTGCATCGTAAATTATAAAAACAGAGGCTAATTTTAAGTCATTTTTCTGGGTTTGCCTTAAAGAAGAACCACAACACGCCAGTCACATTCAACAACTTACCAGCTCTCCAACACATAACGATCTGGTGTTTCAACACCAACAATGCTGAAGCCTAAAGGCTATGAAACATAATTTGCTTAAATAACGCCAGTAAAACTAAAGTTAAAACTTGCTTTTCAAGGATTGGCTGCATCATTCGCAATTATATATATATATATATATATAATATTTTTATGTAGATATTAGGAAATTTCAATTATGTAAAAAAAATACATGCTTATCTGGAAAAACAGATACTCCTACTGCTTATATTAATTAAAAACCAAAAGAGAACCTCTTCATCACTCATAAAATATGGCCCTTTTGCCTTTCTAAATTCCAAATTTAGAAAAAGAGAAAACAGACGAACAGAAGCATATTTGGTGAGTTGATATGGAGATGTTGAGCACTTGTGTGTGAACTTGTAATTCCTGTGTCAACATGAACCGCTGGCTCTGCTGAGTTTGAGGGCAGCTTGAGGCTGATGGTTTGATGCTTTGCTACTAAAATAATCTGAAGGGTAGGTTGGATAATTAAAGCATATTCAAGAAAATGAAATCCCTAACATATGGAAACAACATGAAAATTGAGAAGGCAGGGCAAGTATTATGCATTTCTTACATTATAATATTAAAATCTACATGCATGATTTTATAATTATGGACCATTAAAATATAATATATGCATAATTACATAATTACGTGTACGCATGTAATTTTATTTCGTTCGATTTTCCAAATAAAAAAAACTAATAAGCATGCATGAACATACATTACATATTTGGTTCAGCTTAGATATGCTTAAAATTATGTACCTAATATTTGAAATTAAACTACATAATCACGTAATTAACATAATAATTTGAAAATATATGTACCTAATTGTTTAATTATGAACAATTCAATCTGAATATGTACGTAATTATCTAATTGGTTTGATTTAGATAAGCATAATTAATAGTTTGGTTCAATTATCAAAACCATCTAACATGCATGCATGTACGTAATTATATAATTGGTTCAATTTAGATACGTCAAAAATATGTAGGTATGTAATTATAGTAGTAGGTACATATCATTAGAAATTAAATTACGTACATAACTACATAATTAAGATTATTATTTAGAAATCTAACCACATACATAACTACATAATTAACACTATTATTTATAAATCTATGTACATAATTTTGTAATATGAACAATTTCGTCTCAATATGTACGTAACTACACAACTATATAAATATATATATATGTACGAATTGGTTTCATTCAGTTTTCCAAACTATTTTTTTCAAAAAAAAAATAATTTATGTTCTAATCTCATTTGAACCTCCTTTGTTATTTCAAATTCCGCATATACAAATACCATTAAAGGCATAAACTATAATGACATTATTAATTAAAAAAAACTAACCTTCCTCTAGAAGCAGCAACGAACCAAAATACTCAGAACGCGGCGTGTGATATCAAACCAACAGAAAACATAAACAATTATCTCATGTAAATCTAAATAAAATATTCACGTTATTTTTCAAAATATTAAATAACATACCCCATCTTCGGCTCTTAAATAGTCTCGCCGCGCCTTCGCCCGAGCCCGAACGGTCACCTGCACCTCCAACGGTCACCTGCAGCACGCAACGGTCGTCTGCAATCGAAGGCTTCGTCTGCAACAGGTCTTCTCTTCTCCTCTGCCTGAATGTGTTCTGAGAAGCCTCAAGAAGGATTTTAGCGCGCAAAACAAATCTCGCAGGTCCAACCTGCGAGATTCAACACGTGTCAAGTAGCACGTCATTCACCAGCCACGCATCGCCTCCCCGTTCGCTCCCTTCTGAAATCTCGCAGGTTCGACCTGCGAGATTTACCACGTGTCGCCTCACCGTTCGCTCCCTTCTGAATCACCAGCCACGCGTCGCCTCCCCGTTCGCTCCCTTCTGAAATCTCGCAGGTTCGACCTGCGAGATTTACCACGTGTCGCCTCACCGTTCGCTCCCTTCTGAAATCTCGCAGGTTCGACCTGCAAGATTTATTCACCCGCCGCCACGCGTCACGTTACCCCTGCTTCGTTCTTTGCCACGCGTCGATGGCGGAGTGGCCACCAGTTTAAATTTCGCAGCATGAAGCTGCGAGATTACGTGAGCATTATTTTGGGAAAAAATTCCCTGTTCAGAGTATTATTTTATATTTTATATACTTTTAATTATAAAACGGGAAAAAACTCAAAGCTTGAGGGCCGTTCGGTGGACACGTCACGAGTTTGGTGCACACGAGTCAAGACCTCGCCGCGCTGGCGTGATAGGTGTCGCCTTATCACTGTAGCTCGCGCTCTGCAGAGACAAGTTTTTTGCAAAAATATTAAAAGAAAAAATTAAAAAACACGAAAGAAATTGAAAAAATTTTCACAAATGTACCCAACCAGTTTGGGCTTTTAGAAAAAAAAAAAAGTCAGCCGCAATTCTTGACTTCAAAATAAAAAAAAAGTTAAAAATTAATAATCGACTTTCCAAAAGTAGATTTAGGTTAAAAAAAAAAAAAAGTCAGCCGCAATTCTTGACTATCAAAATAAAAAATAAATAAAATTGAGAACCGACCTTTCAAAAGTCACCCCACCCCCAAAAACCAAATCCCAACCCCTCACCTAAAATTAAATAATAAAATATATATTATTTTTAATTTAAATAATAATAAAAATATATTATTTTTCAAATTTTAAGATTTAAATAAAAATTTGTAAATAAAAAATATTTTTATACAAAAATTTTTTTCTACTTTTTGTTTATTTTTCAAATGAATTTAAAAAAGTAAATTAATTTTTTAATTTCAAAATATGATATAAAAAGGAATACAATAACAAAAAAATTAACATAATTTACTTTTAAGAATAATAAGACAGAAAGGATAATTTACTTCCTAATTACATAAAAAAATTATTTAAACAAAACCAACTTCCATTTTTTTCTCAAAATAGAAAATCTATCTCTAATTTTAATTATCTTTCCTTTCCCCACTATTCTACTTTTCCTTCGAACCAAATAGGACCAATGTATTACAATGGAATCTATCATATCTTCTACCAATACAGTCTGAAAGGGAGTTGTGTGGAGCAACATCGTTTGGACTCACTCCATCTCCAAGGACCTCATCAACTGGGTCACCCTTGACCCAACCATCCACCCGTCCAAACCCTTCGACATAAATGAGTGCTAGTCTAGATCTGCCACCATCCTCCCGAGCAACAAATTCGTTCCCCATGTTCTGCCCCTCCCTCCCTCCCCCCCAAATCAAATCCCCCCCCCCCCCCAGTTCTGCCCTTGCCTCCCCCCTTGAAAGTAGGAATCATAAATTTTTTTTTTAATTTAAATAATAATGAAATATATATTATTTTTAAATTTTTAATATTTAAATAAAAAGTTTTAAATAAAAATATTATTTTTAAGTGCCATTTAATAAAAAAATATTTTTTACATTTTATTTATTTTTCAAATGAATTAAAAAAAGTAAGTTAATTTTTTAATTTCAAAAAATCATATAAAAATGAATACAATAACAAAAAAATTTGAAATAATTTACTTTTAGGAATATTAAGGCAAAAAATGACATTTTACTTTTTAATTACACAAAAAATATTATTTAATATATAATTAAGAATGGAAAATTTATTTAACATACTATTTTATGTATATTTTATATAGGAAAATTTTAAATTTAATATTTCTTACCTAACAGATTTTTCAAAAGTCAGTTTGGATTATAAAAAAAAAAAACAAAAAACTTACACAAAAATCTGGGCACAAAAAACAATTAGAATGAAATAATGGAAGAAAAATATAGTGAAATAAAAAAATTATAACACGTGCTTCACGTGTTCTTCTATCACTGATGTGTCCAACCCGTACCACCCGCGCACCACAATTGGGTAAAAATTTGGGCATTCGCACATTTCGGTTTTCGTAGTAGAGTGGAGTGGGTGCTTCGCCTTGACCCAATTCACGAAATCTCTGCTTTGGTATAAGTAGGTCATTCCCATGTACTTCCTTCGGCTGCCGACGACCATTCTCCAATGCTCGTCTTGGTCGATCCAGCCAGTGGTCAGGTCATGGAACGCGCTCGTGTTCATGTTCGGGGTGGGAACCACAAAGAGGTTGTCGTCGGGTTTAATCCATTTACGAAGATACGGATCAGTTAGGTTAGCGAGTACGGCGTAGTTCTGGACCTTCCTGTTCTAAGAGTCGAGTCTGGTGTAGAGGATGACGGGTTTGTTGCTCGGGAGGATGGTGGCAGATTCAGACTAACACCCATTTATGTCGAAGGGCTTGGACGGGTAGATGGTCGGGTCAAGGGTGACCCAATTGATGAGATCCTTGGAGATGGAGTGAACCCAAATGATGTTGCCCCACACAGCTCCCTTCGGACTGTACTGGTAGAAGAGATGATAGATTCCATTGTAGTACATTGGTCCTATTTGGTTCGAAAAAAAAAGTAGAATAGTGGGGAAATGAAAGATTAATTAAAATTAGAGACAAATTTTCTATTTTGGGAAAAAAATGGAAGTTAGTTTTTTTAAATAATTTTTTTTATGTAATTAGGAAGTAAGATGTCATTTTTGTCTTATTATTCTTAAAAGTAAATTTTTTTGCTATTGTATTCATTTTTATATTATATTTTGAAATTAAAAAATTAATTTATTTTTTTTAATTCATTTGAAAAATAAATAAAAAGTAGAAAATATTTTTTATATTAGATGACACTTAAAAATATTTTTTTATTTACAAATTTTTATTTAAATCTTAAAATTTGAAAAATAATATATTTATTATTATTATTTAAATTAAAATATATATATATTTTATTATTTGATTTTGGGTGGGCGTTTGGGATTTGGTTTTTGGGGGGTGACTTTTGAAAAGTTGGTTCTCAATTTTATTTTATTTTTTATTTTAGCAATCAAGAATTGAGGCAGATTTTTTTAAAAAATTTTAAAGCCCAAACCGGTTTTTGGAAAGTCGGTTATCAATTTTTAACTTTTTTTAAATTTGACAGTCAAGAATTGCGGCTGACTTTTTTTTTTTAAAGCCCAAACCGACTTTTAGAAAGTTGGTTGGGTACATTTGTGTAAATTTTTTCAATTTTCTTCATATTTGTGTTTTTTGATTTTTTTTCTTTTAATATTTTGGTAAAAAACTCCTCTAGAGACTGCAAAATGAATCAAGTCGGATACAAAGGCATAAATGAAATCGAAATTTTTTATTATTATACCAGTAAAAACTGCCAACTACAACAACAATAACAATAACAAAAAAATCAAACCTTAGTCCCCAATAAATAGGATCGATCATTTTCCACCAATTTATGTCATCATGAACCATTTCTTTTAATAGATTCAAAAATATTAAATATTTACTTACTATCTCCTCCCAAATTATTTTAAATCTACCCTTACAGGTATTGCCCCTTCTACTGCCTCCTACAGTAACTAGTTCACTATTCCTCATAGGTGCACTATGTGGCCTACGTTACAAATGTTCATACTATTTGAATCGTCATTTCCTTATCTTATCTTTTATAGGAGATACACATAACTTACCACGAATAGTTCATTCATTAATTTATCTTTAATGTTATACCACTCAAAACCAGTAAATAAAAGATAAGTTAAAAATGATTCATTAAAAATTTGAATTATATATAGATGGTATTAGAATAATTAAATTTGTCTTCGCAAAAATAAAATCATCTAAAAATAATAAATAAATTTAAGTTTTAAATTTTGATAATAGGCATGATTATGGAAAATTTTTAAAATTAAGATCAATTCTAATAATATAAATTTGTAATAATATATCATTTTAACAAGGAACTTGAATCTAAATACAACCCTATTATTAGTAAAGGTGCATAGAAAATGCATTCGGATTATACTATTTCAAAAATATTATCTTAAAATATATAATACAAACAATATTTAGGTATAAGGTTTTTGTATACTTTTAATGAGATTAATTTTCATATATATATATATATATATATATATATATGATAATTAGCTTTAACAATAATATCGTGATTTAACACATTATTTAATATTATTTGTTAGCATAATTGGCAAATATTAATAAATTCATATGAATAGTATAATATTTATGAAAATTGCATGTAGTATGCAAAATTTTAAAAATATTATGGACATGTACATATGATATAAATTGATTTGCAATGACTCAATTTAAATGTAAAATTAATTTTAAAAAATACATATATAAACCACAAAAATATTGAATGAATATTTAAAATGTAAAATTTGAGTTAAATTTAAATATTTTATTTTATAATATATGAAAAGTTTAACACTTATTTTATAAATATATATTTATATATAATTGTAATGTTGTTATATTATAAGTTTTTTGTGACCACCTACTTAATTTCCACATTTTTTTTTTATATATATAATCAATATCACAATTCTCAGCTCAACACATCATAATATACCTGGACCCCTGAGTACTAGAGATAAATCAGAACACAACACGAAAGCCTAAGCAGCAGGAAACATACAACCACAATATAATAATACTAAAACATCCATCATATTACCATAACTACCAGAGTCACTATAACTACTGTATTTCCATATATATACAAAACATCCTAGTAGGTTAGCTGATTGTTGTCTTGTATTACCCCCACATAATTAGGTTGATCACGAAGACCATGGACACATAGCAACGGTACCATACAAGTGCTAGCCTAGACCAAGCCAACCAGGTTCTGATATCATATAACATATATTGAAACTGTGATATATGGATATTTCATATCATTAATTTTCACATCAATCATATCATTTTGCATATATACGTATATCATAAAATCAGTGGCCTGTACGCCGGTATTACACATTTTATCATAACTCGGCCCGTACGCCTGCAAATCATAGCACAACCCGTACGCTGGCAAATCACGTCATAGTACGGCCTGTACGCCGACGAACATATCATAGCACGGAATGTACGTCGACAAATCACATCATAGCGCGGCCCGTACGTCGATCTATGACCCTGCTGATAGCCAATAGATGCAGATCTCTTCATCTGTCCCTGCTCATTTGTATCAAGACGCTCACCAATCTCTGCCAAGGCTGCCCTGTCGACTAACTATGAGTGGATAATTTTCTGAGAAATTCAATGATTCACTAGGAAATTTGTATAAATGTATTATTGCAATATTTAAAGATTGGTACGTCGAGGGCGTGAGGATAGAGTTAAAGGCGAGCCTCCCAGTCAGTTAGGTAAGTGAAATATGTTATGTTAGGCATTTTAGTATGGTTATGTTGGAGTTTCAAGCCTGGCTATGTGATGAGGACCGCTAGGTTTGAAATAGAAAAATTCACCGGAAAGAATGACTTTGGTTTGTGGAGGATTAAGATGCCATCTTGGTACAGCAGAGGCTTGGGGAGGCTCTTCTTGGAGAAAAGAAGGGAGCATCCACTTCACAAGAGGGGAAACAAGATTTTCCCTCCACCGACAAAGTGAAGCCCGAAATTCTTCAAAAGGCACATAGTGCCATTATCTTGTCCTTAGGAGACAAAGTGCTTAGGGAAGTTGCCAATGAGGATACGGCAGCTGGAGTGTGGTTAAAACTAGAGAGTTTGTACATGACAAAATCCTTAGCAAATAGACTCCATAAGAAGACTAGACTCTATACCTTTAGAATGACCCCTGGAACATCAATTGATGAACATTTAGATGAATTTAATAAAATTCTTTTGAATCTTGCTAATATTGATATTAGTATAGATGAAGAAGACCAGGCAATTCTTTTTTTAAGTTCTCTTGATTCCACATATGACCATATTAAAGAAACTATGATGTATGGGAGAGAGAGGCTGACTTTAGAAGATGTGCAAGCTATTTTGCACTCTAGGGAATTGCACACTAAGTTTGAGTCTAAATTAGGGTCAGGGGAAGGGTTAAATGTAAGAGGTAGGTCTGAAAAGAGGAACGAGAAAGGAAAAGACAAGAGGTCTAGATCAAAGTCTAAAAGCAAGGCACTAAAGTGTTATGCATGTCACAAGGAATGACATTTTAAGAGGGATTGCCCTGAGAGGAAAAATGGTGCAAATGCCACCACCTCTGAATCAAAGGGTAAGGCAGCTGTAGTTTTAGATGGGTATGATAGTGCGGAAGTGTTAAATGTCTCTGATAGAGATTCAGGAAAAGAATGGATATTAGATTCAGGATATTCCTTCCACATGTGTCCATTGAAAAACTAGTTTGAGTCCTTTACATGCTTAGAAGGAGATCATGTTATCCTAGGAAACAATAAGTCATGTAAAATACAGGGTATAGGGACTATGAGACTTCTAATGCATGATGGGATGTAGAGAGTGCTAAGAGATGTCAAGTACATACCTGAGCTGAAGAGAAACTTGATTTCTCTGGGTAGCTTAGATAAGACAGGGTACACGTTTAAGTCTGAAGGAGGTAGCCTAAAAGTTTGTAGAGGTTCACTGGTAGTAATGAAAGGGGTACTAAAGAATGGGCTGTACACCTTGGTAGGAAAGACAGTGATGGGTGAGGCTTCACCTATCAATCACAGGGTAGAAAATTAGGTTTCCTTGTGGCATAGTAGGCTAGGACATGTTCGCCTACAGGGCCTAAAGGAGCTGGAGAAATAGAGGCTCCTTGGAGATAGGAAACTTGAGGAATTGTCATTTTGTGAGGAGTGTGTCTTGGGTAAGTCTACTAGGGTTAGTTTTAAGAAGTCCACTCACACCACAAAACAAACTCTTGATTACATACATTCAGACTGTTAGACACTTTGATACTAGTGACCTGCAGCTTGAGGTGGAGCATCCCTTCACTTCTCATAGCCTTTTAGAAACAGATGCTGCAGTTTTTGAGAAGCAAAACTCAGAAACGGAAACCTTTGAATTAAGTAAAACTTACCTTCTAGCATGGGATAGGGAGAGGAGGGTCATAAGACCTCCTCAAAGGTATGGGGAAGCTGATATGACAGCGTTTGCTCTTTCTGTTGCTGAAACAGAAATTGAGGTGGAGCCTAGGACTTTTAGAGAGGCCATGGATAGTAAAGAGGCTGAAAAATGGATTCTTGCAATGCAAAAAGAAATGGAGTCTCTAAACAAAAATGAGACATGGGTGATGGTACCTGGACCAGAAAAACAAAAACTCATAGGATCCAAGTGGATCTTTAAGAGGAAAGAGGGAATCCCTAGAGTTGAACCACCTAGGTATAAAGCTAGGTTAGTGGCTAAGGGATTTACACAAAGGGAAGGGGTACACTATAATGAAATATTTTCCCCTGTTGTGAGGCATAGTTCTATTAGAATTCTATTATCCTTTGTTGTTGTACATGACTTGCATTTGGAACAACTTGATGTTAAAACTGCTTTCTTGCATGGTACTTTGTCTAGTATGGTCTTTTGTTTTTTAGGTAGTGCTATTAGTTGGAAATCTCACATGCAGTCGGTGGTAGCCTTGTCTACCACGGAGGTTGAATATATTGCCATGACTGAAGCCTTTAAGGAGGCTATATGGATAAAAGGACTATGCCTAGAGTTAGGAATGTATAGTGGAGCCGTTACAATTTATTGTGACAATCAAAGCACTATTCATTTGGCTAGGAATCATGTTTATCATGATAGGTCCAAACATATAGATGTTAGGCTGCATTTTGTGAGAGATATTATTTCTAGTGGAGAAATAGAAGTAAGAAAAATTCTAACGGAAGATAATCCTTTGGATATGATGACTAAAGTAGTACCTAAATCCAAGTTTGAACATTGTTCGAACTTAGTTAACCTTGGAAGTTTCTAGTGTCTGTTTTGCAGGAACCAACATAGGAGATGCTAAGAAGGTGCAAGGGTTACAAGCTTGCCAAGGTGGAGAATTGTTGGAGTGTCAAGGCTTGAAACAAATCCAGGCCATCCATTTCGTTTTAGATCCAACGACTACTGCTGTGTTTTTATTATTTATGGGGGCATGGATGTAATTGCCTTTTACTATTGTAAATATAATAAAATACAGGAGAGGATGGGGAAGGCTGCTTTAATTTTTCTGTTTGCAGCTTCAAGAAACAGTGGAGAGAATCCTGCAGAGCAGATTTGAGCTTGCAGCGCAGGAGCCGAGACTTCTTCCTGCAGAACTGCGAGTCTTCACTAGCTGTGAGAGCACCTGCAGTAAAGGGTTCTTCAGCCGCGAGAGAGAGCACCTGTAGCCGTTGTTTTCTTCATCCACGCTTAGAGCGAGGGTCGGGCGAGAGAAGGACACGGCAGGAGGGCGTTCGGCGTTGGGGATTTCCAACGGAGGTGCACACTCAGGTAAAGGCAAGGTAAAAGACACAGATTTGGTTTCTTGGGGAGGATTTCTTGTAGGGAAATACGGGAGGAATATAGGGAAAAATCTAGGTTTCTTCGCAGGTGCGAAGAGGGGGTTTCTAGGATTATTCTTGGGCTGATTTTCAGAAGAGATCGGTAAGACAAGAAACAAGGGTAAATCTGTGTGTACTTATATTTATTTCCGCCTATTAAATATAGTGTCTCTAGAGGTGAGTTTTATATCGTGGATGTAGGCCAATTTTTGAGCCGAACCACGTAAATGCGTTCTTGTGGATTGTGATTGTGTGATTGGCATGTTTATGCTTTGCTGAATATTGTTTGGTGAACGTACATTTTTCTTGATCAAGCTTAGCACACACGCTCGTCAAAATAAACAGGTTTATGTTTAGGTGTTATTGTGGTTGGTTTAGAATTAATTAAAATCTGAAAAATAGAATTAGCAATCAACTGAAATTACACAGAACAGGTTATCAGAAAATTATATGTTTTACCAGATTATTATTTAGTTCACAAATTATTAGTATATCAGAAAATACATATTTCAGAGCATAGGATTTTATTTAATTAGTTGTGTGGCATGAGCTCGTAACATATCAGTACAGTATTTATACAGCTTTCAAATATTATATTTTATAGTATATTAGCAGAAAATATCATTATATGACTTTCAAACTAGCACGATTTACAATATTTACAGATTTCCATGATTCCCAAAACTTTAAAGTCATAACACTAAGATACTACAACTTATACAGTTAGATATTAGAGGTAAGTTATTATAGATATTTCAGTTCAGTATTATAGTATTTTTAGAACAGTTTATGATGTTATGGTTATTTTGAAAACATGATGAAACAGTAAGATAATACATATATTATATATAGTATTAGACCTTGACGAATTAGATTAGTTATTAGCAGAGTACAGTATCGTCGCTATTTCATATCAGTGTGCAACCACATAACTTGGATAGTATGTGAAAGGTTACCAGCTACTGTGCCACGAAATTTGTGTTAGGGCCGAACTGAGAATTGGTGGAGTACAGTTTACCAATTATCGTGCCACGGAGTTTGTGTTAAGGTCGGGCTGAGGATTGGTGGATTGCAGATTGACTTATCCTGATAGGCCAATCAGTCTTTAGTCCCGCCTACGGGTCGTACAACCTTGTCATGAGAGGTTAAATCACGATGTACAATTTTTCAGGGTATTATCACAATTATTATTTTTATGTATATAGTTTTATAATACAACAATAGATATTCTATAGTACTAGAATTATGAATAAATAGTACTTAGAGATGTCAGTTGTATTTTAAACTATATGGATGTACTATGTACTATAAGATGTTTTACCAACTAAATTTAGGTTCAGTTATTTATCAGTATAATATATTTGTAAGCTCAATTGTCATACACTATTAATAACATATTTCTTCTTATTGAGAGTTGTCTCATCCCAGTAATTTAATATTTTTCAGGTGATCCAACTAGGCGAGCATATCAGAATTGCAGATAGTGAGGTTGTTTACACTACCCTGTCTGTAGGGTGAGTTTTAATAGGAGTTTGTATTTTTGAGTGCTAACCTGGAGTTTTGGGTATATGATACTGGGATGATGTGTAATTATGTAATTATGTTTTGGGGAAAAATTGGATTATGGTATTATAAATATGAATGTATGTTTTTATGTTTTCCACTGCTTAAGTATGTAATATGAATAGGATTTCCTCAGTGTTCACTTGGAGCCTGGAAGGTTATAGCAGATAAGTTAGGGGTATTAGAGTAAATAGGTAAAAATAAAAATAAAAATAAATATGGTGTAATTTTTGCGTCGTTACACATAGGCTCACACGCTCCCATTAACCGATTAAATTTTAAAGAAAGCGCAAGTATGATCTACTTTCCATATTTAAATTTAATTTCTAAAATATTTAAAAACACCAATATGATCAAATCCCCGTAGTTTAATCTAATTTGAAAATATTCCCAGAAATCTAATTTAATCAAATTCCTTCAATTTAATTTAATTCCAAAATATTCCCTAAAAATTCAATCTAATCAAATCCCTATGGTTTAACTTGATTCCAAAATATTCCCCAAAATTCTATTTAATCAAATCCCTGCAGTTTAATTTGATTCCAAAATGTTTTCAAAAATCTAATATAATCAAATCCTGCAGTTTAATTTAATCTCAAGAATATTTCCAAAATCTAATATAATCAAATCCTACAGTTTAATTTAATCCCAAAAATATTTTCAAAAACCTTATATAATCAAATATTACAATTTAATCAGTTAAATTTTTAAAAGAACAGACATAATTTGTACTCCTCACCTTAACCTTTAAGTGGTGCATAAGATTCTCAAATAAAAAATCTACTCCAATTAACTTACTCAAAATTAAAACCGAGACATCGTAGTGGTGTTCGTTTTTCAATTCGACTTACGGGTGGGGAGAGATCTTAGAGAGAGAGAGAGAGAGAGAGTGACGATGAGGAGAGAGAGAGAGAGAGAGAGAGAGAGAGAGAGAGAGAGAGAGAGAGAGAGAGAGAGAATTGGCGTGAGAGGGGGGATTCTGTTTCTCAGGATTCAATTTAATTGAATCCTTTCTTCTATATATATATTATTATATTATATTATTTAATTAATAATAATTTATTTAACTAATTAATTAATTTTTATTTTTACTTTTTGGAATCCCTGCATATATATCATTTTTTTTTTTATAATCAAACATGAAAATATAGGTTAATTCATATTTTTCTTTTCTCTTATCTCTTTAACATTATTAATAAAACAGAAAACATGAATAAAACCAATTTCTTTATATTTATTTATAAGAAAAAAATGTAAGAATGAAAATAAAATATATAACAAATCAATATAACAAAATGGAAATTTTGTTCAAGCATTATTATTTGTTTTTTTTCTTCTTAAATTTCAATGATATTACATTTTTTTATTTTATTTTAATAGTATTCATATAGAAATAAAATATAATAAAAGTAATTTTCTTTCTTATTTTCCTTACATTTTCATTTTCCAAAACAAAAGGATGAATAAAAACAAATTTATACACCAATAAATTTGAATTTTTAAAATTTTAAATTTTTATTTATATTAATGCTCTCTGGATGGAGAGAGAATATCATCCTTATTTTTCTTTTTTCCCTTGCCTCAAATAAATCTTTAACCCAAACAGATCTTTGATATTTTCCAAGTATCAAATGAAACCTAGCAACACAGAATGCAACCGTAAAAAATTTTATCTACAGATAAATTCAAAATCTAGCAACTTAAACTTTGAACATAACCTAAACACATTTAGTGCTAATAAAACGACACAATCTTTATGTTTAAATTATGAATTTGTGTGAATTTATATAAAATATAATATATTAGATACTTACCTTCCTAAAATTTGACAAAAAGACTTCTCCTTTCTTGAGATTTCAAAAATTTGATTGACTTTTTATAAAAAATTTTACCTAAAATTTAAATTTAAATTCTGAAATTCATACCAACACACAACATAAAAATCAACTGTATGCTATCCATGATGATGGATATATGTGTTCCAGTTATTTTTTATTTTTTATTTTAAAAAAATGAAGTACCACAATTATTAGGACTTTTCTCTTTTAAATTTTTTTTTAAATTATCTAAAGTTGAGACGAGGCTAATTGAAGGCAGCAAGGATTTGGTGGGCCAAGGGAATATGCAAACTGGGCTCCGACCACCAATAGATGCAGGGGTGGGCCAGGCCCAAAATAGGCCTAGCCACCCAGTTTGGAGATACTATAGTGCCCTTAGCATGATTGGTGTCCACATGCTTGAGTGGTCTATAGACTATAGCTCCTAACATATTTTTTAAAATTATTATTATTATTTTTAGCAAAGGCAAAGATAGAGAAAGTAGGCCTGGTCAAATATATGAAGTTGGAAAAAGCTTAATATCATGAGTACATAATAATATAAATTCACATAATAAAAAGAATAAAGAGCTATCGATCACATAGATTTATGAGAAATCTATTTCGTGTAGTATATTATTTTATAAAATCAAATTATTCCTATAAGATTAAAGGTAAAATTATGATAGATTAAAATTTCAAATTTACCCTTCGAGTTTTTCATCTGTGTTCATCATTCTGTGTCTCTAGAAAAGATCAGACAATTGCACAAAGGTAAGGTAAATATCTAATCATTTGTAAATTCATTAAATTTTTTTCGATTTATGGATTATTTAAATTTTTACTTGTGTATTTTATTTCTTGTTGTGACAGTTGACAAAAAAATTTACAATTCATTAGTAATTTAATCTTAATATTTTGATGAATTAAGTGCTCCCTTCTTAATAGCATATGCATTTTCCTTTCCTAAACATCAATCCTAAATATTATGATCCTTCCAAAAAACCTAGAGCTTCCTATTTCTAAAATAATACCTGTTTCTTCTTTTCCGTGAAATGATTGTAAATAACTATTGTTTTCTTATTTGCATTCTTGCATATCCTTGCCAATCATCTTTCCATTGAAAGAGGAACAAGCTACGACAACAAAAGTCGTTGCATTTGCATGATTCCGATCAATAGTGAAGTACATGTATCCTTGCAATCATCTTTCCATTGAGAGCTTGTCTGGCCATCACAGTTTATTATTTATGGTACTTTCGTAACAAGAGGAGATTTGAAGGCATTGTCACCCAACCACATGCTATTATAAAAGTGATTCACACTTACACTTTTAGAATACTGTTTGATAAATTTATCTTCCTTTATACTTGAGTGGTAGTTACTTTGACTTTATGCCATTGGGAATGCCCAAGTTTTGATGTAATTGAGTGGTAGCTGTTGACTTTTTAAGTTCGATTCCTGTTTTGATGCTGACAAAGTACAATTATTTTATGTGTGCATTTAGCATGTGAACAAGTTTACACTTCAGACACATGAGATACAAGGGAAACGGAAGCCATAAAGGACCTAAAGTACGTACATCCTGCCGTTTTCCATGAAGCTTAAAAAGCAAAGAAATGAAGACAAATTTACTTTGTAAATTGCATTTTGTTTTATCTTTTGGTCTATGATAATGTATGACATGCATGGTATGAATGAAAGCTCAAATGATCGTAGACAGACCTTAGGGACCAACACTTTTCAAAGAAAAACTTTTTCTTAATAACTAATTTGTTAGAGTCAAAAATTAAGACTAAAATGAATTTGACAAAGGTTGAACGACGTTGCATTTTTTAGACTCAATTAAAAAGTCTTGGCCAACTGAACCTTTCCTGTTTAAATCACCTCGTTCAATCGAACACACTTAAGGCCAGAGTCAAATAGTTGACCATGCCTCGGCCAATTGATCAAAAAATGAACATCACTTCCACGGTCGGCCGATCTTCAAACTTAGCTTCTCTACCATTCCATGGCGATCGAACTTTTAGTTCAAATTTGCCTCAACCGACCGGCCTTTGAAGACCAGCAGACCGAACCTTAGGTCAGGTGACCGAAATCACGAAAGAAAAGAAAATCGCCGTAGGTCAGCCAACCGACCCTTTGTTTGGTAGATCGAACCCTTTTGAAATTCAAAAATGTGCTCTAAGAGGACAACCGACTGATGCCTTGGTCTGGTCGACCGAATCTCTTGGGTTCCGGCTTGCTTTCAGTGCTAATCACTTTTAAATTTTAATTAATATTTTCTAAAAATACTGAGCGTGTTCCGAACGGTCAAAATCTTTCTAAAGTTTATATATACCCCTCAATTACTCATTTTTAAGAGTGAGATTAGAGAGAAAAACTCCCCTAAATATTTTTTGTTCATTATTCAATTTTAACTCTCTTTTCATCTTTCTCTTGAAAAATCATCTTGAAAGAGAGCATCTATTTGGGCATTTTGTTTTAAGATAAAAAATCATTTACTCTCTTTTTATTCATTTAGAAAATCATTTTTGGAGAGTAAATCTAAAGTTTTTCTATCTATTTTCATTGATAAATATCTTTGGAGAAAACTTATTTATTGCTTGTAAATCTTGCACACATATTGCAAGATCTCAAAGACTCACATTGTAAAAATCCCAAAAAGAGATATAAAAGATTAACAAAATGATTCCAAAAATAAAAAATAAAAAAAATAAATTAAAATTAAAAAAAATTAATTAATTTAAAAAATATTAATTAATTGAACGAATTTAAAAAGAAAAAGAAAAAAATTAATTAATTAAAATTAATTTTTTTAATTAAAAAATATTATTATTAATATTAATTAAATATTATTATTATTATTATTATTATCCTCCTGAAGCTTCAACAAGCTTCAGGAGATTCAAACTATATTATTTATTATTATTATTATTATTATTATTATTATTATTATTATTATTATTATTATTATTATTCTTTTCTTTTCTTTTCTTTTCTCTGCAACTCTCAGAACTCTCTCTCTCTCCTCACGTTCTCTCTCCCTCTCTCATCGATTTCTCGACGGATTTTCATCCGATCGAAAATCTGAAGATACCACTAGACTCCATTCGCCGCTGCCGTCATTTCTACTGGAGCGGATCGGTGGTAGGAGTAACGTAAGCATATTCCTTGGGGTAAGCCATTTTCTCTTTTTTTTTTTTAATTTCTTGCAAAATATAAGCCCAATTGACGAATGGATACCACCACGAGAATCTAGGGATGATTCTCTACAAGTTTAGTGGGACGGAATTCTCGTGGGGATGTCGGGCCAAAACCCAAAATTTGGGGTGCGGCGATTATTAAGGGGCTTATTTTTAATTAATTAGCATTAATTTAGAAATGCTAAAATATTAAGCATCTGGGACTGAAGTAGGATTTCTGAAATTTAGGGCCCGGGTGAGCGTTACGGGTGTAATTTTGGGACTCGCATGCAAAATTTGAAAAAATTAAGTAGGGATGTTAAATAATAGTTTAAATATTAATTTGAGGCATATGGAGCCTAGGGAAGGTTAGATGAGTATTATTTTGGAGAAATAGATTAATTAATTTAAGAAAAATGTAAATTTTAGAAGTTAAATTTTGGGCGCCAAGGGCGTGAAATTTTGGATCCTAAGGAATTTCTCAATAGCCAGGTAAGAGAATAAACTAAAGCAGAAATTTTTCATACAAATTATTATTGATTATGAGTAAATTTATTTTCAGAAAAACATATGTTATATTGTGTATTACGAATGAAATGTACGATTAGGAAAATACTGTTATGATGATTAAAATGTATATGTATGTATGAGATGTAAGGAATTCACGATTTTAGAATATGAAGTATGACTTTTAACAGCATATGTGTAGCATGAATATTATTTTACGTAAAATGTATTATGATGTGAAAGATTTTACGAACAAAGCATGATTTCAGGTATTATGAAAATATGAGTTATGTTATGATGGTTTTGACAATTATGTGATAAATGATGTATTTTCAGAATATTTATACTTGAAACAATTTTGGTGCGAGGCCTATATTTATGTTATCGGCATGAGACTGTATTTATGTTATTGGCGCGAGGCCATGTATTTATGTTATCGGCACGAGGCCGTATTTATGTTATTGGCACAAGGCCACGTATTTATGTTTTCAGCACGAGGCCGTAATTACTATATTTTCGGCACGAGGTCGTAATGATGTTATATATATGATCATGTATTATGTGTTATCACCACCAGGATGTTAGTTTAGTTCAATTTAGGGGTTCGGTACCGTAGCTATATGTGTGATCAGATATCTACGTCAGATTAGTGCTAACCATCCTACGAGGGGATGGGAGATGGATAGTCGATGTGGCTTTCAGTAGAGTGTGGACGTCCACTTGGCAGTCCGGACCAGGGTGTGGCGAGCTCATCGTACTTACAGACATATTTGATTCGGCAATGGTCGGCCAACTATTGTCGGGTCCAGCCTTCGGGCTACACAACCCGTCATGGGGGGTAATACATGATACTAGCTAGCTAGTCATCCTGGGTTTGTTTTCAATACTACAGTTATAACAGATGATTTTATGTATGTTATGATTTATTAACAGATGTGAAAATATATGTTTACCCAGTACGATATGATGATGTTTATAGAATTATGAAATGTACTGTATACGTATAAATGCATTAAATATTCATGTTGTCACACAGCTGTATTTAGTTTATTTTCCTTTACTGAGAAGTGTCTCACCCCCAAACTTAATTAATTTTTCAGGAGCCCCTGAGAGACCGGCGGGTCAGGGCCGCCGTTGAGCTAGTGAGGTTACCCTGTGAGAAGGGTAAGATTTTGTAATAGGGTCAGAATTATTTTGTGTTTGACCCTAGAGATATTTTGATGTATATGAGGATGTATAGAATTACAGTTTTATAATGTTATAGAAAGCTCGGGTATTATGTTTTATGATTGGATGTTTGAGATTTTATGTTTACTACTGCTAGGTTTTCCGCTGTGTTTGACAGGTGTCCCAACTACTCAAGGGTTCGGGTTGACCATTTTATTTATTATGTGGTATTTTATGTTAAAAAATTGAGGGACGTTACACACATATTCTTCATTACAAAAAATATTTTGAGCAGAAACCCTTGCTTCCTTTGAATTACTTTGTTTTATCATTGTTAGGAAAATTTCTTAACGGTTCAAGATCTTTGAAACATTTATTGCCTACTCATTTTTCATCAAAGATCATATGCATATATTTGGGCAAAAACTTCTTGAAAACAAAAACCCTAGGTTCTCCTATGAAAATTTTTAATAGGGTTTGAATCTTTGAAGTGCTTTGTCATAAGCATCAGTTTTAAAGATTTTAAAATTATTTTTGAGAAAATCACATACTCACTTTGAGCTTTAATTCATATCATCTGTGAGTGCATTTATGCTTATTGTTGTATACATATGCTTTTTGAGAAGAATTTCTTTGTACGTAAATTTATATATGTTGTATTCCCGACGTGTGGTCAGAAGAGAAATGCACTGACTTGTAACGTGTACCAGATTGCTTAGACCCAATTAAGAAAGCACCGGATGGTTTAGACCTGATTAGGAAAACCAGGTGCACCTTTATAAGGTGTGGTTGTAAAGGTTGGGGTCAGCCCTGTGAATGTGATATGAGGTATTTCCTTACTCAGTAAGGAAAGGGTGTTGTAATTGGTGATGCTCCACCCATTAAGAGAGCATTAGTGAATCCTCTTACTTGTGAGCTTGAGGAGGGGACGTAGGCATTGTTGGTCGAACCTCGATAAAATTTCATGTGTCACTCTTTCCCTTATCTCTTTACATTTTGTACGTGTATGCTTGCGCTTAAATTTTTGTGAATGTCTTATATGCTTTAAATATCTGCATACATATTTATTTGGAAAATATTGAGCCTACTATACTTGTTTTGATTATCTACTCAATTTGATACTAATGGTATTTCTGTTTGCATAGAAAGACCCTAGGTTGTGTAATATTGTTTGTGATTTGGATTCAACCTAGGAAGAATTTTTGAAATACCCAATTCACCCCTCCTCTAGGGAATACACCAATTACAATAGTAGCTATTTGCCCCTGGGGTGTCCCAGGTTGAGCTGTATTTGCTGTTCATTGGTTGTGCGTGAGTTTTGGACTCTTTTCTTGGGTATGCTTAGAGTAGTTGTACATATCCATTTTGATATATAATTATAATTTCCTAATCAAAAAAGAAAAAGAAAAAGGAATAAGCTATGATAACAACAGTTGCTGCAGTGCATGATTCAGATCAGTAGTGAAGTACGTTGCTTCAACAATATAGTTTCAAAAATTGCACCTAATTCTACTCCATCAAGTAGTTCCTCAACAACAACAACAACTATAGGTATAGTAATGAGTTTCAACTACCCCAATATACTTACAAATAGAGCCCAGTACTTGGCAATATCAAGAACAATGCATTTCTCTTAAATTTTGATGTAAATTTTTTTAATTGGTTTTGCACTCTATAACTTTCTCATGTTTTGATTAAATTTTTTTGAATGTAATGCTAGGATTAATCTATTGCCCCTTTGTCATATATTTAAACATATAAGAGCACTAGAACATTATATGATGCATTGTTGGATTCTTATTGTTTGCTCAAACGAAATGTTAAAAAAATTATTAATACTATATCCCTGTTTTTTTTTCTAGCATTAATATATTATGTTTTTATTTTTTCTGTGTTGAAACATGTGATCGTTTTATATGCTAAAATACTATTGCCCTTGTATAAAAGTTTTAACCATACCACATAAAAAATAAAAACCTACACACAAATTTGACAACTAAAACAATAGAGATACATATGTTAATACTCCATTCTATATGGACATCATATACTACAATGAGCTTAAAAAATTTGCCACATGTTACACAATATAGAATTATTGTGCAAATTAATGCGTGCAGGACCGGATCGTTCAATGCAGCAACTAACGATGAACAATACGAAACAAAATCGCATAGATAATAAGGAAAGCAATAAAAATAATGACACAAGAATTAACGTGGTTCGGCAGAATGCCTACGTCCACGGGAGCCAGCGACGACTGTAATTCACTATTTGTCAAATTCAGGGTTACAACATTGTATATATGCTAAACTACACATACAGAGAGATTAGAAAGTTCCCTAAATACCCCCGTATCAATCCCTAGAAGATTTGCCTCTGAATTTCCAACCTGTTGATTTTTCCTTCAAAATTCAAAAACAGCACCGAACAAAATCGTCGACAGTTTCTTCCTAAGACTGAAACTGTCGATGGTCTTTAGAAAACTGTTGACTGTTTCTTCTTGACCTGGCCTTTGGAAAATACCGTCTATGTAACCGGCAACTCACTCTGTAAACAGTCGACTATTTTCTTCTACAGTCTAACTTTCTTATTTTTTTTCTTAACATGCTTTCTCTGTAAATGTGTTCCACTCAATATGAGTCTCGTACTAATGGGTGTGAGATGTATTTGCATCTACTATTTTTCTATAGAAAGGATCTATAGTTGTACAAATTAAATTTACAGGATAACTGTCTTTACTTTATATCAATTTGTGGGATCAAAAAAAGTTTCTACTTGGTTGAAAATGGGACATCTTTGCTTTTTATCAAATTAGGCAATAATTTCCATAGGTCTTACAAGGAGAGAGGGAAGGCGGTTAAAATAGCCACTTCTTCGTCCCTTTTCGCAACAATGGAAAAGTAAGGGAGAAAATGTCATTCCATAAATTTCTATTTTTAGAATGCGTCAATTTGGTCTGTTAATTTGTTACAATATATAAAAAGTAGAATTTGTAAGGGAAAAACATTTGGTGTTCTACGCTTAAAAGATGAAGGCATTTTCTTTATGAGAATAGAGAATCACACAATTTTTTATTAGGATGATACACATACAACAATTTGAACTTAAACATTGTTAAATTAACCAAACTTTAACCATTAACATTTAGAAATAAAAGTCTCTTCAAAATATTATCATAACCAATATGTATAGAAAATTGGAAACTTGAATTATTCTATCTCTTACACTAATATAAAAATTAATAGGCAACCCTCTTTTGAGAATTAATTCATTACTTAGTGACATGAAATTAGAAATAGGCTTTGTTGGCATTGAAATGCATAATGGTCAATCCCCTATAACATGATGTATTAAGTTGAAAGGAAATGAAATTTAAGTCGTAACAAAAACGTGTTGCCACTACATGCAATGCGCGTGCCCTACACTAGTAAAGTTAAAAGATAAAAAAATGAAAAGCAATTTTTAAAAAATAAAGGACAAGTTAAATTTATGATGATCTTATAATATTTTCTATATGTAATTCTTGATTAGCAGTGTAACAAGTATATATGTGGTAGCATTAATTTGGGAGTAGATAAAACGAGGAAGATGAAAATTATAAAAAACATAATTTGTAATCGTTGAAGTTCAAAAGTAAATAGTAAATTCCTATGAAACAAACTTAACCTCAATAAATGATCTGAAGTTTTGTCACAATTTTGTGATTTGCATAGGCATGTGATAATTGAAATATGAGAAAACGAAGAGTTTAAATTGTGTTATAATTGAATCACTAGCAAAGTAGTACCAAACTAATTTGTTGTTGTTTGTCTTTTCAGACCACATCCATATAAAGATGGATATAAAGAATTAGATAAATACTATATTCAAAAGTAAAAGAAAACATATAAAAAAATTTAGCACAATGGGATGAGTTCACAAATTAATTGAAAATTAGTTAGTTAAATTAGTATTAATTTTAAATTTTTTGAATTTGCAAAAGGTTACATATAAAGACCGTAAAATTTTTCTTATAATTGAATTAATAATTAATATTTACATGTACAATATTTCAACCATTTTGTTTGTAATCTAAATTTGTTTTTAAAATAACGTTAAATCAGGTCAAAACTTTGTTACATGTCAAGAAAATAATATTCTAAAAATTAATTATATTATGTTGGTACAAAATTTTGGTATCACATGCAATAAAGAAATATGAGTTTGGGAAACATGGTTACTTTTGAACACCTCATTTAATGCTCAAGTAAGAGATGCATATATAAAGATAATAATTTTAGTTTGTTGTACCTTTTATGCTGAGCATAATTCGATTTTAATCAAATTAACCAAATTAGTCCATCAAATTTGGTTGGTTCGATTCGATTAATTTTTAATTTGGTTCAGTTCGATTTTATAATGTGGTAAATTCAGTTATTTGATTTTCGGTTCGGTTATGAAGAAAGTGAATTTCGGTCAACCAATTTAACTGAATTATTTAATTAATTAATAATTAAATATAAATTATATAATTTTGGGTTTCCACGATTCCCTAAATCTATAAAATTCCCTAATTATGTAATTAATTATATAATTAATTAATAATTAAATATAAATATTAAGTTGATTTTTGAAAGCATACATATTATACAATTATATTTTTTCATAATTAATTATAATTTGATTCGGTTAAATTCGATTTGATCAAATATGGTTCGGTTAAGAAGTATATTTCAGTTGGTTCGATTATAATAGAGAGTTAATAAAAAAATCTGGTTCATTGGTCGAACCAACTGGTTGCAAAATCCTAATAACTTTATTTCTTTTTGGTGTGAAAGATTCAAATGAATATTCTATCATAGTAGGTAGGCACAGGCTTCATTTAAATTTTGTACAATACGAAATCAAATTCTTTAAACATAAAATTTTTAAACACATAATTTTCCAACGGAATCCTTAATTATGAAAAGAGAAGTGAGAAGATTATTTAAACCCAAAAAATAGAAAAAAATTCTTATCAATCACATCAAACAAGTTTTTGACACTTGACAAGTGGGAATATAGAGAATATTCTTATCACCAGTTGTTCTTCTCTCCATCTCTAATTTATTTCGTCAATGGTTGGAGATTGTAAAACACTACCAAACTAAAAGCCCATGAAGTCAAGATGTGCTCATGTTGAGAAATTTTGTTTTATTATTTTTTATTGTTGTCAAATTGCATATAGGAAGTTAAGATGTCTCCATCTATAGAGAATATTATTTAATTGTGTTTCTTTATTTTTTTCTTGTGATGTTCAAGTCTTAGTCATTTTTTAAAAATGATTATATGTAACATTTTGCGAGCTTATCTCGCTATTATCTTTTAATAAATTTCATGAGAGTATTCAACATAGGTTATGTCTTAGGATTTAATACGATTTTGTATTTTTCCCTTACCTTGTCTATAATTTACACACTAGTATCCATCACGATACATAAAAGATATACAGATATAGTAGGCGTGTAGTTTAGAGAATTGCATGTTTGAAAATTGGGTTAATGAAACTAATGTCATTTTTGTGAAATTTAAATTATCAACAAAAGTAAAAGGAAATGTTTTGTGAGTATAGGTTTTTAAAAAATCATTGATGCCCTTTTATGTAAAATTTTTGTAATGAATTAGACACGAATATAAGGAATTCTCAATTTACGTTGTCGTGAATTTTGAAAGATTTTTTTTTTTTTGAAATAGACAACAAGTTGTGTTATAAAATTGAACCGAACCAATCAAAATGACAACAAAAGTCCAATATAAAATTTGGTAAAATTGGTCAAAACCGGTTAAACTAGTGAAAACTAGTTTAAAATAGTCAATGACAGAAATTTCTTTTTGTTAGTATATTTTCCTAAGTTACCCTTGTATACCTTGTATCTTCCTAAGTTACCCTTATAGTTTGCCTCCTTTAGTTATAAAAGGATGGCCCCTTGTACTTAAGTGATACAATCTAAAGTTTCTCCCCTTTTTAACATGGTATAAGAGCCTAGGGTTTCTTAACCCATTTTTTTTTTCCTGCCGCTGTCATCCTCTCAGTGTTCCCTCGGCTCCTTGGTGTTGCCATTCTTTTTTTTTTTCTTTTCGGCGTGCTCTCGTCATCACCATCTGGGTCTCTTTGATCCCTCGGCTTCTCCGGCATCTGTTCGTGCTCCGTTCTCAGTGGTCGCCCCCCCTCACCTCTCTCCTTCTCGGGTAACATCTCAGTTCTCCGACGTCTGTTCATGGACTCTGCTGTTGTACCTCTCCGTTCTTAGACATCTCGGTCTCGCATCCTTCTCTCAGTCTCGCATCCTTCTTGATTCTCCGGCATTCTTGATTCTCTCGTCTATCAGCGTTGGCTCGTTGGCTTCAACTCTCCGGCAGCAACAACAACGGTTCCACTGCTGCAACATCTGGTGGTTCCTCCACACGGCCGGCGGGCTGAAGTATCAGTCTCCGCCCCGATTGTGAGCTATGCATCCCCTACGAGTATAGACATCAAAAACCAAAAGTTCATCTTCTTCCCGAACATGCCTCTGCGCTCCCACCACCCACCTGGGCTTTTTCCGGTGCAGCCTTCACCGAAGCTTCTACAAGCTTTTCACCCGACCATCGGCACGCACTAATGGTGGTCCTCAAAACAGTTGTCAGATTCCAAACTTCTCACTGGCTTTAGCTTCTCATCTGTTTTGGATTATTTCCCTGATGGAGTTGTAAAGGGATTAAATATTTTCCTTGCATCTTTTTCTTTTTTTTCTACATAACCACCACATGCAGGATTTCGTTAGCTCTCCGCGCAGTGAGTCGCCTCACCTCTTAATTCCATATTCGGCTCTCTTTGGCAGCATTCTTTCTCTAACAAAGCACCGATTTTTCGGCGTGGTATCTTTCAGACTTATCTCCTAGATTCGTCTCTCCGATTCTGTTACATTACTCTTTGCTCTACATCGGTTAATCTTATCTATTTTTTTAATGGCGTCTTTAACTGATGTTGCTCGCCCTATAAAGATTGTTTTAAATGACTCCAATTACAATGCTTAGGCTCAACAAATGTCAGTTTTTTTGATTGGTCGGCGATTATGACTTTTTGTCACTGGAACAAGACCAAAACCCACCAAAATTGCCACACAATCTATAGAGGAGTTTGATGAGGCTCTTAATGAATGAGAAAGTACTCATTGTAAGATCCTTTCCTGATTTATTAATACATTAGTTCCTACTATTCAGAGTCCACTTCCTAAGTTTCGTAATGCCAAACTTGCTTGGGATTTTTTGGCAAAACGATATAACTGTGGTAGTGATGCTGCTTTTGAGTTTCAATTGGAAACTAGACTTTCTCATATGCGTCAGGAACCTGGACAGTCTACTGCCGAGTTTTATGCTCAGGTTAGTGGCATTTGGGATCAACTTTCTCAAGTTGACCATGTTTTTTCTGATGAGCAGTCAATTAAGCAATTTGTTGCATATCGGGATTGTCGTCAGTTCCTATACTTTATTATGCATATCCGAGATGAATTTGAGAATACTCGAGCTTCTTTGTTACATCGATCTCCTCTTCCTACACTTGAGGTTGCTCTTGCAGAGCTCATTTAGGAGGAGACATGCCAACAAACTTGTCGGGTTCATTCTACCGATTTGGTCTTGGCTACTGCTCTGTCTAGCTCCTCTACTCCTGCTGTAGTTATTGCTTCTTCTAGACCGCACCGTTTTAATGGCCAGTGCCATTATTGTAAGGAAGACGGTCAACCGTATTTTCAATTGTCCTAAGAAGAAGGCCAAAGACGCTAGGGATGCTCTCAAAGCTAAGGCATCTTCCTCTTCCAGGCCTGTTGCTGCTGTCTCCACTAGCTTCTCAGTTTCTGCACCTCCTTTATCGTCTCTTTCTACAGCTGACCTTAAGGCAATTATCACCCAGGTTTTATCCCACACTTCTACTGCCTTATCAGTCTCCACAGGTACCTCTACACCTTGGTTTATTGACTCTGCCTGTTGCAATCATATGACCTCTGATTCCTCTTTAGTGACGCATAAGCAGTCTTTAAATCCCGTTCCCTTAATTTATACTGCCGATGATTCACATATGTCTATTAGTCATCTTGGTTATGTTTCTACTCCTACTTTTTCTGTACCTAACACATACGTTATGCCTAACCTTTCTCTCAATCTCCTTTCTGTTGGTCAACTTGTTGAAAGTGGTTTGATCTTAACCTTTTCTCACAAAGCTTGTTAGGACCGGGCATAAAGTTGGTCGCCTTTTCGAGCTCACATCTCTGCATTTGCCTCGTTCGTGTTCTCCTCCGTCTCTTTCTACTGTAGTGTCTTCTAGTATTTGGCATTCTCGTCTTGGTCATACCTCGTTGTCTCGTGTTCAGTCTTTAACTTCTAGTGGTTGCTTAGGAAAAGTTAAATTTGAACATTTTGATTGTATGCCTTGTCAACTTGGGAAACAGAAAGCTTTACCTTTTAATGAAAGTAATTCTTTGTCTTCTGCACCTTTTGATTTGGTTCATTATGATATTCGGGGACCTGCTTCTGTGCTTACTAAGGGCGGGTCTCGTTACTTTGTCATTTTTATCGATGATTACTATCGACATACATGGATTTATCTTTTGCATGATCGCACTGGGTTACTTAATGCTTTTCATGACTTTAAGCAGATGATTAAAACTCAGTTTGATCGCACCATTAAAGTCTTTCAGTTCGATAATGCCCTGGAATATACTTCTACCCCTTTCCTTGAAGAACTTAAAGAGGCCGACACCTTATCCCATCGATCCTGTCCCTCCCACCTCCCAACAGAATGGCTGTGCAGAACGTAAGCATCATCACATTCTTGACACTATTCGCTCTCAACTCTTCTCTGCATCCCTTGCAGAATCCTTTTGGGGTGAAGCTGCTCTTATCGCTATTTACACTATTAATTGGGTTCCAACCCCTACTCTTTCTAATAAATCTCCATATGAGGCTCTCTATGGAAAGGTACCTGATTATTCTCTTCTCAAAGTATTTGGTTGTACTTGCTTTGTTTTACTCCCACCTCATGAACATACAAAACTTGAACCTCGTTCTCGTCTCTGTTGTTTTCTTGGTTATGGCATTGAACACAAGGGATATTGGTGTTACGACCCCATAGCCAAGCGTCTTCGAGTCTCTCGGTATGTTCGGTTTTGGGAACACAAAATGCTCATTAGTATCTCTACTTTTTATTCTGATTGTCCCTCATACTCTCCCATTTTCACTGATCCTGCCATAGATCCCTCTCCCGCTTTCTCTTCTAATGCAGGTCATGACAGCTCATCAGGTGATCCCTTCGCATCTGCCACTTCCGAACCTGGCTCATTTAATGATCATGCCATCGCTTCCACTCCGCCTGAGTCCTATGATTTGGATGTCCGTCGTTCTAGTCGGGTAAGGGCACCTCCTACCTATCTTAGTGATTATCACTATTTTTTTACTCTTGACTCCCTTCACGAGCCTCGCAGTTATGGCGAAACTTGTTCTATTCCTGTTTGGCAGCAAGCTATGTTTGAAGAACTTAATGCACTTCACAAAACTCATTCTTGGGACTTGGTTGACTTGCCTCCTGGTAAGACTGTAGTTGGGAACAAATGAGTGTATGAACGGAAAACAAATTCCGACAGTTCTAAAGTAAGACATAAAGCTCGTTTAGTGGAAAAGGGCTTTACTCAAGAATATGACATTGATTATGAGGAGACATTTGCCCCTGTTGCTCATATTACCTCCGTTCGCCCCCTTTTGGCTGTTGCCTCTGCCCGACGTTGGCCTTTATTTCAAATGGATGTGAAGAATGCCTTCTTACATGGTGATTTGGTTGAGGAGGTATATATGCAGCCCCCTCCTGGGTATCCTCATTCTCTTGGTAAGGTCTGTCGTCTCCGTCGTGCTTTATATAGGCTTAAGCAATCTCCCCATGCTTGGTTTGCCAAGTTCAGCTCCATTGTTGCACAACTTGGGTTTGCTTCTAGCCCCTATGATTTAACCCTTTTTACCCATCACACTGCTACTGGCATCATTATTCTACTACTTTATGTTGACGATATGATCATTACTGGTGATGATACTTCTAGTATTCATGAGCTTAAGCAATTTTTGTGTTAGTAGTTTGAGATGAAAGATCTCGGTTCTCTTCGCTACTCCATTGGCTTAGAAATGTCCCCTACCTCTGATGGCTACTACATGACCCAAGCCAAATATGCCTCTAATCTTCTCACACGTGCTGGTCTCACCGATTGTAAGATAACTGATAGTCCGCTGGAGCCCAACATCAAACTTCGTCCTACTAAGGGGGAGCTTATTCCCGATGCCACTCGTTACCGACAGCTTGTTGGGAGCTTGATTTATCTCACTGTCACTAGACCAGACATTGGCTATGCAATGCATCTTGTTAGTCAGTTTATATCGGCTCCTCGTTTCGTTCACTATGCAGTTGTTCTTCGCATCTTACGATATGTGAAGGGCACATTATTTCACGGACTTTTTTTTTTCCTTTCACTCATCCTTGTCGTTACAAGTTTATTTAGATGTTGATTGGGCGGGGGACCCTACTGATCGTAGGTCTACCATTGATTTTCTTTTTTTATTTGGTGACTCTCTTATCTCTTGGCGAAGCAAAAAGCAGACTGTTGTTGCTTGCTCTAGCACTAAGGTTGAGTATTGGGCTCTTATTGATACTACTTCTGAGCTTTTTTGGCTTCGTTGGCTTCTCCAAAATATGGGTGTCCCTCAGCCCTCGAGCACTCCACTTTATTGTGACAGTCATAGTGTTGTCCAGATCGCTCACAACAATGTCTTTCATGAACGCACCAAACACATTGAGATTGACTGTCATTTTGTGCGTCATCATCTTCAGGACGGGACACTTCGCCTCTTGTTAGTTCCTTCGGCTGATCAGTTGGTTGAAATCTTCACGACACCTCATCCACCTGGTTGTCATCGTGCTTTAGTCTGCAAACCCCAAATGACATCTTCGATACCAACTTGAGTTTGAGTGGGGGGATGTTAGCATATCTTCCTAAGTTACCCTTGTATACCCTTGTATCTTCCTAAGTTACCCTTGTAGTCTGCTTCCTTTAACTATAAAAGGATGACCCCTTGTACAGTGTTAAGTGGTACAATCTATAGTTTCACCCCTTTTTAACACTTTTGCATAAGAACTTACTGTATTCAACTCAAAATATCGGTACTTATGCGTTGTTATTAGAAATAATATAGATAATTTATTTATTCAATTATACTTAGAGGTGTCCCATTTTAAGGCATGACCGAGGCTTCATTGGAATGTCTCAAAAATAAGTAATTATTAAAAGTTCTTAAATTAAGTATTTGTGTCAGGTATTTATTTTATACTTAAATAAGTGATTATTTTAAAAAAAATATTTTTACAGGTTGCATTGTTTTATGAAAGTACAAGCATTTTTTTGAAAAAAAGTGTTTTTTTAAATGAGTATTTATCTAAAAAATACTTATAATTAATAATCCTATATTATATTTTAGATAATTAATTTTTAAATTAAATATTAAAAAATAAAAATATTAGTGATTTTAAATTGATCTCTCCATCCTATTGGTACAAAAGTAGGCCCATTAGTAATGAACCAATTCACGCCCAAGTCAAGGACATGAGCAGGGCCTAAAATGGGCCTTTGTTTTGTGGGTCCCTAAACAATCCAATACCTAATTGACAGGCAGATGTTGGGCTGGGCCGGGTCTCCTCATTTTTTGTTTGGGCCAACTCAAGGTTTTGTTTTGTGGGTCTCCGAACAATCCAATATCAAATTGACAGGCATGAATTGGGCTGGGCTGGGTCGGGTCTCCTCATTTTTTGTTTGGGCCATCTTAAAACATTCTCCAAAGTTTCCTTGTTTTACAAAGAC
This sequence comes from Malania oleifera, assembly GCF_029873635.1. Classification (NCBI taxonomy): domain Eukaryota; kingdom Viridiplantae; phylum Streptophyta; class Magnoliopsida; order Santalales; family Ximeniaceae; genus Malania; species Malania oleifera. The sequence goes on along the minus strand of NC_080423.1, from coordinate 106,189,082 downwards.
AAAACAACATGGGTTACCCGTTGTGCTGGACCAACATATACTTCTAATGCCCCAAATGGATTATTCTCCATTAGCCACTTGTCATTTTTATATGACTAAACATGTGCTAGTTAGTGCATGTGCAATTATTAAACTACTTATTAAAGCACAAAAACTAAAATTCAATAGTTTTCAGTGAGAAAAATCAAAATCTCAAAATTATCCTTATGTTTAATTCATAAAAAATTGAAATCTCATACATGTTCTAACTCTTAGAATGAAACAACCCTTTTGTCTTTCTCATTGGGCCGTTGATGACCTCCTAACTCTTACACCTCGATAGCTGGATTTAATGGTTATGGTGTATGATATCTAAAAGTTTCACACTCGGAAAAGAAAATTTCCGAAACTTCCATAGGGCTTCTATTTCACATCATTATAATGTTTAATTTGCTTTTATATTGCAGCACCCAAAGAACTGGCTATGAAAATCTTGGCAATAAACATATAATAAGGAATTTGTCTCGTTTAACTTTATTTCACAACTCGATGATGGTGTTCGCTACAAATCTCGCACCCTTTGGACTTTGCAGGGTGACAAAAAATGCAAGAAGAAATAAAAGAAAATACAAATTACAAAATTATACAGTAGAATGTAAATTAATTTTTTGTAGGTACGACCTTTGGTTTTTCCTCTGATTAATCCTCCTTTGAGATTCCGTTAAAGGTTGTAGTAGCTTGATCTCTAGCGAAGCGAATCTTGTTCGAGTCTTTACTTCGATGTCAAAGACAATCTTGTAGACGAAACTTTGATTGTGAAGTTGGACTCTTTTCCTTTTTTGTTGAGTGGGGTGCTTTTGACTTAACACTATTGTCCTTTATTTGGACATTGTCCATCAAGCTATTGTAAAACTGTTTCCCATTGTCGGTAACGATGAACCGAGGAATACCATAACGGTAAATTAGGTGGGTCCTAATAAAGTTCACAACATGCTCCTTCTTCACTTCTCTAGGTAGGATTGCTTTAGCCCATTTAGAAAAGTAATATGTAGCTGCTAGTATGTACAGGTGGCCAAGGAAGGATTTTGGTAGTGGTCTGACCAAGTCGAGGCCCCATGCTTCAAAGGGCCAGGATGCTATATTGGGGCGTAGAGGCTCTAGTGGTTGATGTATATAGTTTGCATGGAATTGACACGCTTGACAAGTATTAGCGTACTCCATGGAATCGTGCTCCATTGTGGGCCAATAGTACCCTATCCTTTTGATTTTATGGTGAAGTTTCGGTCTAGATTGATGTGCGCGGCACACGCCAGAGTGAGCTTCTTCTAAAGCCTTCTTTGCCTTGTCTCCACTTAAGCATCATAAGAAGAGTCCATCGAAGGATCTTCAATACAATGTATCTTTGTAGTATATGTATCGGGCGGCACGTCGACGCAACTCTGTCCTGTGACAACAATCTTCAGAAAGCCTTCCATGCTACAGATAGTCAATAATGGGTTGCCGCTAGTCCTTGGTTTCGATGACGCGAACGAATACAACATTTGATTCTTCTTCATTTTCGATTGGTGGCATGACCCATTTCTGGCACACAGTAACAATTGCTATTTGGCTATCTGATTTGGCTAGTGATGTGGCCAAGTTGGCTAGCGCTTCTGCTTGACAATTCTCCTTTCTTGAGATATGATCCAAGACAATGCTTTGGAACTCTTACAGTAGACATTGGGCGTACTTGTGGTATGGCACAAGATCCTTCTTTTTGACGTCGTATTGCCTAGAGAGCTGGTTGATGACAAGTTGTGAGTTACCGTATACTTCAAGCATATGAATTTTCATATCAGTGGCCATTTAGAGGACAATGATCAATGCTTGATATTCGGCGACGTTGCTTGAGCATAGTTCACCGAGGATGAATGCATACGACAACACTTGGCATTGAGGAGTAACAAATACTATACCGGCACCAGCACCATCACGTCGTGTGGCTCCATCAAAGTACATTGCCCATGGCGGTAAGATGTCTATTTGGAATACTTCCTTGTCTGGGAGGTCGTCTGTGAATTCCCAATCAAATGGAGTCAGATGATCCACCAGAAAGTCAGCAAGAGCTTGCCCTTTAACCACCTTTTAAGGCACATAGACGATGTCATAACTTTGCAGTATGACTGCCCACTTAGCGAGTCGTCTGGATAGGACCGGTCTGGATAGTACATATTTTACTGGCACTGTGACCAACCTTTGCTTCAATTCCTAAAAATTCTGTTCACAGTTGTCGTCCCACTCAAATCTAGCATTTTCTTTGTCAGTCGTGTCAGAGGCCCTGATAAAGGTGAGAACCCTTTTACAAAACGATGATAATTGCCAGCTAGCCCCAAGAAACTCCCGATCTCCTGGACATTTCTCAGTCTAGCCCAATTCACTACTTCCTCAATCTTACTAGGATCTATAGAAATTCCATCTCCTGAAATTACGTGCCCCAAAAACACAACTTTCTCGAGCCAGAAGTCACATTTACTGAACTTGGCATACAACTTCTTCCCTCTAAGTATCAACAAAACCTATCTCAAGTGCGTCTCATGCTCTTCATAGCTCCTCGAATAGACCAGCACATCATCAATAAACACAACAACAAACTGGTCTAGGTATTGGTGGAAGACTCTGTTCATCAAGTCCATAAATACCGCATGAGCATTCGTCAGACCAAATGGCATAACAAGAAACTTGTAATGCCCATATCTGGTCCTAAAAGCTGTCTTCGATACATCTTCCGCTCTCACCTTTACCTGATAGTAACCTGATCTGAGATCGATTTTCGAATACACCCGTGTACCCTGGAGCTGATCAAACAAGTCATCTATACGGGGTAGTGGATATTTATTTTTGATGGTCACTTTATTAATCTCTCTATAATCTATGCACATCCTCATAGTCCCGTCCTTCTTTTTCACAAATAGTACTGGAGCTCCCCATAGAGATACACTAGGCCATATGAAGCCTTTATCTAGCAAATCATGCAACTGATCTTTCAGTTCGGCCAACTCTACTAGCGTCATTCGGTACGGTGCTTTAGAGATCAGTGCTGTACTTGGAAGTAGATCAATGGGAAAATCTACTTCACGATCAGGCGACAAACCCGGTAATTCATTTGGAAACACGCCTGTAAATTCCTTTACCACAGGCGTATTGATAAGTTTCAATTCATTTTCTAACATTTCTTTCACAAAAGCCACGAATCCCAAACAGCCATTTTGGAGCAGCCTCCTTGCCTGAATAGCTGAGACCATTTGAGGTAAGGATTGCACTCGTGACCCTGTAAATCTAAATTCTGGTTTCCCTGGAGGTCTGAATATTGCTTCTCTAGCACAGCAGTCTATAATAGCAGAATTAGCCGCTAGCAAATCCATGCCGAAAATAATGTCAAACCTGTGCATATCTAATACCACCAAATCAGCAGATAAAATCTTCCCCTGAACATCAACTGGACAACCACAGAGTACCCTACTACATCTCACCGCTGACCTGGTCGGTGTAGCCACTAATAACTCGACATTTAATGATTGCGTTTCTGCTCCACGTAATTTTACACACTCCAAGGACACAAACAAATGTGTAGCACCAGAATCAAAAAGTGCACTAACTTTAAATGAAAACATACTAGCAGTACCTGTCACCACGTCGCCGGCCGCCTCAGCTTCTCCTGGCGTCAAAGGGAAAACTCTAACTGGGGCCGTATTCTTCTACTGGCCTCCTCGTGGTGCCTGATAACCTCCTCGTGCAGGTCTAGGAGCAGGAGCCGTACCTGTCTGTGTCAGACACTCCCGCATCATATGCCCTAACTCCCCGCACCTGTAGAAGACACCTTGCCCGGCACGACACTCCCCCAAGTGTCTCTTCCCACAAGATGGGCAAGCTGGAGATGGCTGTGCACCCTGGAAACCGCGATTCCCGATCTCCTGTCTCTGGTCCCTGTAATAGCCACCTCTCTTCCACGTAGCACGGCCGACTCCCTGCTGGGAACCAGAAGGTGTAGACCTCTTCTTCTGTCTCTGTTCCTCAGCCTCCAACCGATCACCAATCTCTGCTATAGTGGCTTGGTCAACCAGCTCAGCGAAGTCCTGCAACTTCAGTATCGATTCCTGCTTGTATATTTCTCTCCTCAAGCCTCTTTCAAACTGTCGTACCTTCTTCGTCTCATCTGGAATAATGTACGGGGCGAAGCGAGATAGCTCGATGAACCTCGCCATGTACTGCTGTACTGATAGCTATCCCTGCTTTAGATTCAGGAACTCCGCAATCTTAGCCTCCCTGGAAGAGGCTGGAAAATACCTGTTGAAGAATATCTCTTTAAATCGCTCCCACGTCATCTCTATAGGTATAGTCCTCTGCTGCTCTAAAAGTCTCACCGCCGACCACCATCCCTCGGCCTCTTCAGTTAGTCTGTAGGTGGCAAACAGCACCTTCTGCTCCTCTGAACACTACGGTACTGCAAATATTTTCTCCATCTCCTACACCTAGTTCTCAGTAACTGTAGAATCTGTCCCTCCTGAAAAGCTGAAGGACTCATCTTAAAAACTTCTCAATCGAACTACCGTGGCCTACCGATGGACCACCCTGTTCCTTCGAACTCCTGGCAATCTCTGCCATAACTTGCTGTGTTACGTTGCGTAAAACGGCATCCGAATCACTACCCGCAGCGCCTAAGGGTCCAGCACCCTCACTCCTACTGGCGTGGGCACTATTTCCACCGAGATCCATCCTGAAAAAAGAAATAACTTAACTTGAAACCCCTCTACTATACATGTCACTCAACTCATATCGTATATTCTCCTAATTAACTCATCTCTCTTAATCTCAATTCAAGGTTCAATCTTGTAACCTAGATACCCAACTCGACGATAGTTTACAATGAATTTCCTGAAGTTGTCACCCCAGGAAAATCACACAAACCACCACGGAAGTCCTGCATCTAGACTACAAAACTAGACCTCAAATTCCCTTTTTCCTATACTCTGGTATTATTACTGCTGCACTCTAAAGTCTACAGAACCTAGTATCCTAGGCTCTGATACCAAATGTAACGTCCCTCAATTTCTAAATATAAAATGTCACATAATAGAAAAAATGGTCAACCCAAACCCGTGGGTAATGGGGACACCTGTCAAACACAGCGGAAATCTACGCAGCAGTAAACATAAAATCCAAACATCTATCCATAAAGCATAATACTAGAAACATAATACCAGAGTTTACTACATCTCCCAATACTGTACATATATACAACCCTCAAAATATCAAAATGACACTAGCACCATATAACAAAAATCTACTGATCCTAGTACATAGCTTACCCTTTTATTAGGGAAGCTCCACTTACTCAACGGCGGCCTTGACCCGCCGGTTTCTCTAGGTTTCCTGAAAAATATATTAATGTTGGGGGTGAGATACTTCTTAGTAAGGGAAAATAAATTAAATATAGTTGTGTGGAAATGTGAACATTTAAAGTGCTTATACATATACAGTACATTTCATAACTCTGGAAATAATCATAATATCATACAAGATAATCATGTACTTTCATATTTGTTAATAAATCATAACATACATAAACATCTGTTATAATTGTAATAGTACTGAAAACATACCCAGGATGAATAGCTAGCTAATGTCATGTATTACCCCTCATGACGGGTTGTGCAGCCCGAAGGCGGGGCCCGACAATGGTTGGCCGACCACTGCCGAATCAAATATGTCTGTAACTATGATAAGCCCGCCACACCCTGGTCCAGACTGCCAGGTGGACGTCCACACTCTACTGAAAGCCACATCGACTATCCATCTCCCATCCCCTCGTGGGATGGTTAGCACTAATCTGAAGTAGATATCTGATCTACACATATAGCTACGGTACCGAGCCTTGAACTGAACTAAACTAACATCCTGGTTGTAATAACATAAAATACATGAACATACATAACATCATCACGACCTCGTGCTGAGAACATACGTAACGACCTGCTCCTTTTTCACATATATATATTTTTTATATAAATAAATTATCATCACATTATACATTCCAACTCAGCAGGTCACAATTTACCTGGGCCCGTGGGCACCAGGGATATAACAAAACATACAGCAGAAGCCTACGCAGCAGAAAGTATAAAATTATATACATCTCATCATAATGTGCATAACACACATAAGAGTCACTACAATTACTATCTCACAGTATATACATCTCAAAAATGAAATCTAGGGACAATCCCCACAAAACCTAATTGTCCATACCAAAAACTTACAATTCCAAAGAGGGCAAAAAACTAATCTAGATCAGCGGGGCTTTTCTCGTTCTCCTATTAGGGGCTCCTGAAAAATGTATAAGATTTAGGGGTGAGACACCTCTCAGTAAGGGAAATAAACTAATACCAGTGTGTGGTAACATGAGTATTCTGTGTTCTACATATACCATACATAACATATTCAATACTGTTTATCAAATCTGGTAAAACATATGCATATCAAAACATGGCAGAACATACTGCATTTTCATAAACATTTCTCATCTCATATCATAATAATAATAACATAAAAACAATCCTGGTAGGTTAGCTGGCTGTTGTCATGTATTACCCCCACATGACTAGGTTGTGTGGCCCGAAGGCGGGACCTGACAATGGTTGGCCGACCACTGCCAAGTCAAACAGTAGTCTGTAGGTCCGATGGGTCTACCTAGACTGGTCCGTACACCAGGGGCGATAACAGCACACTTCTTGAAAATAACCACATCGACCATCCAATCTAACACCACTCCGTACAGCGGCATTAACACATATATCATGATCACGAGGACCATGGACACATAGCAACGGTACCATGCAAGTGCTAGCCTAGACCAAGCCAACCAGATTCTGATATTATATACAAATACTAAAACCGTGATACATAAATATCTCATATCATTTATTTTCATATCAATCATATCATTTCACATATATACGTGTATCATGAAAATCATCGGCCCGTACGCCGGTATTACACATTTTATCATAGCTCGGCCCGTACGTCGGCAAATCACATAGCACAGCCCGTACGCTGGAAAACCACATAGCACGGCCCGTACGCCGACAAATCACATAGCACAGCTCGTACGCTGGCAAATCACATAGCACGGCACGTACGCCGGTAAATCTCATCCACATAGCACGGCCCATACGCCGGTAAATCACATATACATATAAAAATATCTCGGCCGGTACGCCGGTTTTCCATCATAGAAATCCATATCGTCCCCATTCCCAAAAAAATAGTATTTCACAACATTTTTATAGTCATGCCACACTAAACAAATTTTCTACGCATTCAACATATCATCATTTAAACAGTATTTTCCAAATATAAATCATATATATAAATATATTTATTTTTCCTAAAACCAGATGCTACATATATATACATGCATTTTCTCAAAACAAACTAACTTAGTTTATCCCCTTACCTGATTCTTGAAAAGCCCCCTAAGAAAATCTTCCCCGTACCCACAAGGTTCTCAACTCAACACCCTGAAAATAAAAACTCGCTGAATTAAAGTTTAGTATTTTCGTACGTACAACATTTTCTATAACTACCACTAAGTCAAATTCGACTTAAAAAGTCTTACCTCAACTTAGGGATGATTCCCAACGTTCTCAATCAACACCCTAGAACTGAAAATTTTCAGTATTAAAGTTCAGTATTTTTACGCGTATATCACTTTCTTCAATTGTCAAAAATCCAAATATTGAATATAAAGCCTTACATTGGATTTGGGATGAAATCCAACTTCGTTTCCCTGACGATCCGCTCCGGCAGACTTGTAGAGAACTTCGCCAAGAGCGTCGTGGTGGCTTAGGTTTGTCGATCCGGCGTAAAATTAGCCCCGAATCGAAGAGAGAGAGAGTCGTAGGAGAGAGAGAGAGAGAGAGAGCACTTCCAAAGAAAAGATCTAAGCAAGCTTCTTGAAGAAGCTTGCACACCATTTTGTATATATATTAATATCATAATAATCATTAATTAAAGTAAAGCTTCTTGAAGAAGCTTTCACACTTATATATATATACCTTTAACCTATATATTAAATGTATATCATAATAACTTACTTATACATTAATATCATAATAATCATTAATTAATTTTATTTTATTATTTTATTATTATTATTTTTTAAAATTTTATTTTTTTCCCGGTTACTACATTCCTCCCCCCTTAAAAGAATTTCGTCCTCGAAATTTACTGTTTCCGTAACTCGCCATCCTTTAATCAGGAAAAATGGTCTACTCATTTTATTGCCTACCCTTACTTATGGCGGAGGAATACCGTGGTTACATTTCGAGTCTTGGAGGATTACATATACAAAAGAAAACCATTCTCCCAAAACTAAAGTACTACACTATTCAACCATTACATGTACCTGCAACAGAAAACTACTTAACTATTTACATTTATTCACTCAAACTTCTTGAAATAAATGCGGATACCTCTACTTCATCTGCTCCTCAAACTCTTAAGAAGCCTCTTCTACTGCATGATTCCTCCACAAGACTTTTACTTAAGGAATCGTCCTGTTACGTAGCTCTTGCATTTTCCTATTCAGAATCTGTACTGGCACCTCCTCATATCCCAGTGAATCACTAAACTCCAACTCATCATAATTGATGACATAAGAAGGGTCTGGGACGTATTTCCTCAACATAGCAACATGAAATACGTTGTGAATCCTGGACAATACAGGTGGCAAAGCTAGCCTGTAGGCTACCGGTCCCACTTTATCTAGAATCTCAAATGGACCGATAAACCTAGGACTAAGTTTACCCTTCCTCCCAAATCGCATAACCCATTTCATCGGAGCTATCTTCAAAAATACGTGATCACCTACATCAAACTCTAAATTCCTACGGCGATGGTCGGCATAACTCTTCTGTCGACTCTGAGCTGCACTGATCTTGTCCTTGATAAGACAAACTTTATCACATGCCTGCTGAACCAGCTCTGGCCCCACTACTCGCCGCTCACCCACTTCATCCCAGAACAAAGGAGAATGGCATATCCTACCGTACAGAGCCTCAAATGGTGCCATGCCAATGCTAGACTGATAACTGTTATTATATGCAAATTCTACTAATGGCATGAACTGAGTCCAACTACCCCCAAAGTCACACACGCTCTGAGCATGTCCTCTAATATCTGTATCGTCCTCTCATTCTGCCCGTCTGACTGAGGATGGAATGCCGTACTAAACGATAACTGAGACCCTAGAGCCTCCTACAAATTCCTCCAAAATCGTGATGTGAATCGTGGGTCTCGATCCGACACAATAGATACAGGCACCCCATGAGAACGTACTATCTCCTAAATGTAAATCTCCGCTAAACGGCTGAGGGAGTAGCTGATCGTGATGGGAATAAAGTGGGCGGTCTTCGTCAATCGATCAACAATCACCCAGATGGCATTATGACCATGTAACGTCGTCGGCAGTCTTGACACGAAGTCCATCGATATGTGATCCCACTTCCACTCCGGGATGAATAACGGCTGCAACTGTCCTGCCGGTCTCTGGTGCTCAGCCTTTACCTGCTGGCATGTCAAACACTGCGCTACATGCTCGGCAATCTCTCTCTTCATACCACTCCACCAGTATGACTCTCGAAGATCTCTGTACATCTTCGTACTACCGGGATGAACTGTATACAAAGATCTGTGAGTCTCCTCTAGAATAGTCTTCCTGATCTCAGTATCGGCAGGAACACATAATCTGGAACGGAACCACAAAGCTTTGTCATCTACAATATTGAACTCCTCCCTGATGTAGGACGGGAAAGGTCGACCTATGTCCTACGATTCAACCCTCACACAAGCACATACACTTAAACACTTTAATTTAAGAATTTAATTATCCGAACATAAACACAATAAATCATGTTTTATTTCACATGTTCAAGGATTTTGAAAAGGTGTATGACTTGTCCAGCAATTAAGTCCCGATTGGTTCTTTCACAAAGGAATCAAGTTATATATTGAAAAGTTGTTATTTCAAAGATTCAAGAATTAAAGTTCTATGTTAGCAAACTAATATTCATACAATTGATTTTAACTAACAAGTACCAATATTGCAATCTATGGATCAAATGGGCTATTCAAAGATGTGATTTTAATCTACTAGCAAGGGTCCACAAGATATAACAAAAGATTCAAGCACAAGTATTGAAGTTACCAAGATATTGGTTTGGATGACTTGACATTGTTCCACACGTAGTTAGGTCACACCGTTGGTCCTTCGTACAAGCTTTGAATCACAAGATGAACGCAACAATGAAGTGTAGATGATAATCGTCGTATGGGTGTATGAAGGTGCTGGCCGTATGGTGTTGATGGGGGCCGTGAGAGTATTAGATGGAGGAGGGGTTGATGGAGTCGTTGGATAGTTTAGTGGTCTCTCACCACTTGATCTCCGGAGAGAACGCTGTAGCCTCACACTACTCACTCACAAGGAGAGGAACAAGCTTTACAAGCTCAAGCAAAGAGATGCTTCTTCAATATTCAACTTCAACTTTTTTTTTTTTACAATAAGAAAGCTATTTATAGGCATAGCCTAGGAGACATAGCTTTAAACACTCAACAACTCTCAACAATTTTCAATAACAACTCTCAATAACTTTCAACAACAACTCTCAACAACTTTCAACAACTATTAACCTAACACAATTAATACTTACTAAAAAACAAGGAACTCCAACTCATAAGCACACAAGTCAAGCTTGGTTGTCTTGCATTATTACAATTCAAATTTGAAATTTAAACACATTCCAAAAGGAAGGCTAAAACCGTGTGGGACCCATTGGAGCCATGTGGGGGCCACATGGGTTTTGAGTTGGACTTTGCTTCAATACTTCACTTGGGTCTTCAAGCATGGTCTTCAAGCACCTAGTAATCTTGAAATAACATATACACGAAAAATATAAATTAACACAATAGCAAAGTCTTCACATAAAAAAAATCTTCCATCAAAGAAGTAGATGATCTTCAATTAATCCCATGTGTTCCTGCAAAATAGATATAAACAATAGTGGACATCTGGAGGTCGTCCACGTGTCACCATGTCAGCAAAGGAGTGGAGATTGGGAGGTCGTCCATGTGTCATCATATCAGCAAAAGGGATACATAAGGCATGTTGATCCCCATCACTCCCCTTGCCCACTCTGTACTTTGTCTATCACCTCCACTAGCTCTAGATCTTCCTTCTGGGCAGCTTTAATTCTCTCCTGCAGGGTAGGCTGTACCACTAGGCTGGCAATACATACTGGGAGATCACTCTCCACCAACTCTATGTCGAGTCTCTCTAGATCCATTATGATCAGATGCTGGATCCCCGTAGCCGCCAACACTGGCTCCCTGGATTTCCTGCTCAACGCATCAGCTACCACGTTTGCTTTCCCTGGGTGATAACTGATGGTACAATCAAAATCCTTAATCAGTTCCAACCACCTTCTCTGCCTCATATTCAGTTCTTTCTGCGTAAAGAAATACTTCAAACTTTTATGGTTAGAGAAGATCTCACACTGCTCATCGTACAGGTAATGCTTCCAAATCTTCAGTGCGTGTACCACTGCAGCCAACTCAAGATCATGGGTAGGGTAGTTCTTCTCATATTCTTTCAACTGCCTTGATGCATATGCCACTACCCTGCCATGCTGCATCAATACACAGCCAAGTCCTTTCAAGGACGCATCACTGTAAATGGTATACCCCTCACCCCCAGACGGAATGATCAACACTGGTGCTGTGACTAGTCTCTGCTTCAGCTTCTGAAAACTTTGCTCACAGCTATCATCCCACTCAAATATGACATTTTTCCTCGTCAGTTGTGTTAAAGGCCCTGACAAAGCTGAGAATCCCTTAACAAAACGACGGTAATAGCCTGCTAGCCCCAAGAAACTCCTGATCTCGTGGACATTTCTCGGTCTAGCCCAATTCACTACAGCCTCAATCTTGCTAGGATCCACAGAAATACCGTCTCCAGATACAACATGCCCCAAGAACACGACCTTCTCCAGCCAAAATTCACATTTACTGAACTTGGCGTACAACTTCTTTTCTCGAAGTGTCTGCAAAACCTGCCTCAAGTGGGTCTCATGCTTCTCATAGTTCCTAGAATAGACCAGTACATCATCAATAAAAACAACAACAAACTGGTCTAGGTATTGGTGGAAAACTCTATTCATCAAGTCCATAAATACCGCAGGAGCATTCGTCAAACCAAATGGCGTCACTAGAAACTCGTAATGCCCATACCTAGTCCTGAAGGCCGTCTTTGAGACGTCTTCTGCTTTCACCTTCACCTGATGGTAGCCAGATCTGAGGTCAATCTTCGAATACACCCGTGTACCCTGGAGCTGGTCAAACAAATCATCGATACGGGATAGAGGATACCTATTATTGATTGTCACTTTATTTATCTCCCTATAGTCTATACACATCCTCATAGTCCCGTTTTTCTTTTTCACAAATAAAACTGGAGCTCCCCATGGAGATACACTGGGCCGTATGAAGCCCTTATCTAGCAGATCTTGCAACTGATTCTTCAATTCTGCTAACTGCACTGGCGCCATTCGATAAGAAACTTTAGAAATCGGCGCTGTACCAGGAGGTAGATCAATAGAGAAATCCACCTCACGGTCGGGTGGAGCGCTGGTAACTCATCTGGAAAAATATCCACAAACTCCTTCACTACAAGCGTGCTAGCAAGTTTCGACTCATTCTCTGAAATCTCTTTCACAATCGCCACAAACCCCTGACAACCACTCAACAGTAGTCTCCTGGCCTGAATAGCTGAAACTAGCTGAGGCGGGGATTGTACATGTGACCCTACAAACTTGAATTCTGCTTCCCCCGGGGGTCTAAATATCACCTCTCGTGCACGACAATCTATGCTGGCAAAATTAGCTGCTAGCCAATCCATGCGAAATATAACGTCAAACCCATCCATGTCTAACACTATCAAATCAGCAGACAATGTTTTCCCCTGAATCTCTACTGGGCAGTTACGGAGTACCCTACCACACCTCACTACCAACCCAGTCGGTGTAGATACCAACAGTTCAACATCTAATGATTGTGTTTCAGCCTCACACAATTTAATACACCCCAAGGACACAAACGAGTGTGTAGCTCCTGAATCAAATAATACAATAACTTTAAAAGAAAGCATAATGACCATACCTGTCACCACGTCAACTGACGCCTCAGCCTCACCCAGTGTCAGAGTAAACATCCTAGTTGGAGCCGTATTCCTTTGCTAGCCCCCCCGTGGTGCCTGATAACCTCCCCGGTATGGTCTAGGAGCTGGAACTGCATCTGGTGGAGTAGGGCAGTCTCGTACCATGTGCCCCGATCTACCGCAGCGATAGCACACCGGAGCTGCATCTGGCGGGGTAGGACAATCTCGCACTATATGTCCCGATCTACCGCAGCGGTAGCACACTACACCACCAGCTCGACACTCTCTCCAGTGCCTCCTACCACAAGTCTGACAAACTGGATGACCCTGCCCTGTCTGCACCTGGCGTCCTCCCATCTCTTGTCTCCGCCCTCTACCATGATTACCTCTCCTCCACTGACCCGGCCTGTGACCCTGTTGGTAGCTTGTAGATGCAGATCTCTTCCTATGTCTCGGCTCATCCGCATCAAGACGCTCACCAATCTCTGCCCAGGCCGCCTTGTCGACCAACTCAGCGAAATCCTGGATCCGCAGCACCACCACCTGCCTAAATATACTCCGCCTCAAGCCTCTCTCAAACTACCTCGCCTTCTTCACCTCATCAAGAACAATGTATGGGGCGAATCGAGAGAGCTCGGTAAAACGTGCTGCATACTGCTGGATGGATAGCTGTCCCTGCTTCAAACTCAGGAACTCTTCTACCTTAGCCTCCCTCACAGTAGCTGGAAAATATCTGTCAAAGAACAGATCTTTAAATCGGTCCCATGTCATAGCTATTGGAGTCACCCTCTGCTGCTCTAATAGTCTCACCGCAATCCACCACCTCTCAGCCTCTCCTGTCAATTTATAGGTGGCAAAGAGGACCCTCTGTTCCTCAGTACATTGCAGCACAGCCAAAATTTTCTCAATCTCCTGCATCCAGTTCTCAGCGGCTAAAGATCAACTCCACCTGAGAACGCCGGAGGATTCATCTTTGTAAATTTCTCTATAGTGCACCCATGGCCTATAGATGGACCACTCTGCTCCCTCGAGCTCCTAGCAATCTCAGCCATAACTTGCTGAGCCACGCTACGTAATACCGCATCAGAGTTGGTCCTAGCTGCACCTGATGGTCCTGCTCCATCACTGCCACTCGCATGGGCACTATTTCCTTCTGGATCCATCCTGGAAAATAGCAGTTGCAATTCAGTAATCCTATCCTCATAATTTACCCACCTATCCTCACCACTCATCTTAACATTTCTAACTCATTGTTAATCCCCAGTCCTACATTCTAGGAACACAACCCGACAATAGCTTACTATGGTTTTCCTGAAATCGTCACCCCAGGAAAAACACAGAAACTACCACGGAAGTCCTGCCTCTAGACTATAGAACAAAACCTCAAATCACTTCCTAAACTCTGATATTGTTCCTGCTGCACTCTAAAGTCTACAGAACCTAACAACCTAGGCTCTGATACCAACTGTAACGACCTGCTCCTTTTTCACATATATATATTTTTAATATAAATAAATTATCATTACATCATACATTCCAACTCAGCAGGTCACAATCCACCTGGGCCCGTGGGCACTAGGGATATAACAAAACATACAGCAGAAGCCTACGCAGCAGAAAGTATAAAATTATATACATCTCATCATAATGTGCATAACACATACCAGAGTCACTACAATTACTATCTCACAGTATATACATCTCAAAAATGAAATCTAGGGACAATCCCCACAAAACCTAACTGTCCCTACCAAAAACTTACCCTTCCAAAGAGGGCAAACAATTGATCTAGATCAACGGGGCTTTTCCCGCTCTCCTATTAGGGGCTCCTAAAAAATGTATAAGATTTAGGGGTGAGACACCTCTCAGTAAGGGAAATAAACTAATACCAGTGTGTGGCAACATGAGTATTCTGTGTTCTACATATACCATACATAACATATTCAATACTGTTTATCAAATCTGGGAAAACATATTCATATCAAAACATGGCAGAACATACTGCATTTTCATAAACATTTCTCATCTCATATCATAATAATAATAACATAAAAACAATCCTGGTAGGTTAGGTGGCCGTTGTCATGTATTACCCCCACATGACTGGGTTGTGTGGCCCGAAGGCGGGACCTGACAATGGTTGGCCGACCACTGCCAAGTCAAACAGTAGTCTGTAGGTCCGATGGGTCTACCTAGACTGGTTCGTACACCAGGAGCGATAACAGCACACTTCTTGAAAATAACCACATCGACCATCCAATCTCACACCACTCCGTACAGCGGCGTTAACACAGATATCATGATCACGAGGACCATGGATACATAGCAACGGTACCGTGCAAGTGCTAACCTAGACCAAGCCAACCAGGTTTCGATATCATATACATATACTAAAACAGTGATACATAAATATCTCATATCATTTATTTTCATATTAATCATATTATTTCACATATATATGTGTATCATGAAAATCATCGGCCCGTACGCCGGTATTACATATTTTATCATAGCTCGGCCCGTACGTCGGCAAATCACATAGCACAGCCCGTACACTGGCAAACCACATAGCACGGCCCGTACGCCGACAAATCACATAGCACAGCCCGTACGCTGGCAAATCACATAGCACGGCCCGTACGCCGGTAAATCTCATCCACATAGCACGGCCCATATACCGGAAAATCACATATACATATAAAAATATCTCGGCCCATACGCCGATTTTCCATCATAGAAATCCATATCATCCCCATTCCCAAAAAAATAGTATTTCACAACATTTTTATATTCATGCCACACTAAACAAATTTTCTACGTATTCAACATATCATCATTTAAACAGTATTTTCCAAATATAAATCATATATATAAATATATTTATTTTTCCTAAAACTAGATGCTACATATATATACATACATTTTCTCAAAACAAAACTAGCTTAGTTTATCCCCTTACCTGATTCCTGAAAAGCCCATAAGAAAATCTTCCCTGTACCCACAAGGTTCTCAACTCAACACCCTGAAAATGAAAACTTGCAGATTTAAAGTTTAGTATTTTCGTACGTACAACATTTTCTATAACTACCACTAAGTCAAATTTGACTTAAAAAGTCTTACCTCAACTTAGGGATGATTCCCAACGTTCTCAATCAACACCCTGGAACTGAAAATTTTCAGTATTAAAGTTCAGTATTTTTACGCGTATATCACTTTCTTCAACTGTCAAAAATTCAAATATTGAATATAAAGCCTTACCTTGGATTTGGGATGAAATCCAACTTCGTTTCCCTGACGATCCGCTCTGGCAGACTTGTAGAGAACTTCGCCAGGAGCGTCGTGGTGGCTTCGATTTGTCGATCCGGCGTAAAATTAGCCCGGAATCGAAGAGAGAGAGAGTCGTAGGAGAGAGAAGAGAGAGAGAGAGAGAGCACTTCCAAAAAAAAGATCTAAGCAAGCTTTGAAGAAGCTTGCACACCATTTTGTATATATATTAATATCATAATAATCATTAATTAAAGTAAAACTTCTTGAAGAAGCTTTCACACTTATATATATATGCCTTTAACCTATATATTAAATGTATATCATAATAACTTACTTATACATTAATATCATAATAATCATTAATTAATTTTATTTTATTATTATTTTTTTATTATTATTTTTTAAAATTTTATTTTTTTCCCGGTTACTACAACATAGATACGACCTCGTGCCGAAATCATAAATACATGACCTGGCGCCAAAATCGTAAATACGGCCTCGTGCCTATAATATAAATACATGGCCTCGCACCAAATATGTTTCAGGTATTTACATTCTGAAAATAACTCATTTATCATATATTCGTCAAACTCAGTATAGCATAACTCGTCTTTTCAAAATACCTGAAAATATGATTTGCTCGTAAAATCATTTGTATCATGGTTCACTTCACATAAAAATAATGTTCATGCCACACATATGCCGTTTAAAGTCATACTTCATATTCTAAAATCATCGTTTCTGGCATCTCATACATACATATACATTTTTAATCATAATAGCAATATTTTCCAAACATACATTTCATATGTGATAAACAAATATAACATATATTTTTTTGAAAATAAATGTCCTCATAATTAATCTTAACTTGCATGGAAAATAACTGTTTTAGTTTATTCCCTTACCTGACTACTGAGAAAGCCCATAAAATATCTTAGCCTGACCCCCATAGGATTTCCTACTAAATACCCTGAAACTCAAAACTCCCAGTATTAAACATCAGTATTTTCATACGTACATCAATTTTTATAACTACCATAAAGTCTAATTTGGCTTAAAAAGCCTTACCTCAACCGAGGGATGATTTCCAACTTCGTTTTCCCAACTATCCACTCCGGAAAACTTGTAGAGAACTTCGCTAGGAGCGTCGTGGTAGCCTCAGATCTTTGATCTGGTGACTGGCGGGGCCAAAATCGAAGAGAGAGAGTGAGAGGGCTGAAGGGGAGAGAGAGAGAGAGAGAGTGGAGAGGAAGCTTCAAATGAAATAAAAATCAGATTTTTAGTATTTATAGACAGCAAAATTCATCGACGAGCCCGACCTTCATCGACGAGCCCAACCTTCGTCGACGAGTTCTTCACAAATTTCGTCGACGAAATCCATTCTTTGTCGACAAAATTCAGTCAGCTCAAAACCCCCCTCTCGGTATTTTCTCGTCGACGAGGGCCTGTGTTCGTTGACGAAATCCTTAAAGCCTCCGTCGACGAAACGCTGTGTTCGTCGACGAAGCTTGGCAGCTTCCTTCTTTATTTTTGTTTCCATTCCCCTTTCTTTTATCATTTAAATTTCATTTAAAACTCGGGTCGTTACATTGGGTGTCAATTTGACCTTCGCTTGTTAGTGTTCCTTCGATGTTGACTTCTACGGTCATCCTATTCCTTTTCCAAGATGGAACTTTATCAACTTCATTGGCATGTTGGTTTGACAGTGATGGTTTGCCCATCCTTCGGAAAATCAACGTTCGCCTTATGCCTAAAAGTCATATGAACATAGATTTTTGAGGTCTGAGATTTGGTCCTCCGGTTCGTCCAAACACTGTGTCTTGAGGTTTTGGTGATTGGGGCCATTTCGTCTTATTGATTGCTTGATTTTGTGTGAGATTGGGATCTCTAATGTGATCAAACACCGAAACGTGAGATGCTGCTACATGGGAGTTCTCTTCTTCGTTAGCCACTCGAATCGCGATGATGCATGTGTTCACCGATTGCCTATAACTCCTCAATGTGATGCGAACAGGAGGATTTTGTTGATAACCCAAACCCGTCCGAATCTTGGGAGGTTGAGTGACAACGTCTTTGATGCACTTTGCTGCCAGTGGGCTTACTTGTGACGCCCCGATATTCGTACAATTTTTTTTTCAATAATAAATAAATAATCACACGTCACCCATAACATTCACAAATCGGTCACGTCAACAATCCTACTATCATTCGTACGACCCGACCTGACCCGCATTGGGTATCGGGTAAAAAGTCATTTTATTTATAAAACCTAACAGCGGAAGACAGTGTATTTATATCATTCAAAATATAATAACCAGAGTATCAACATACTCATTTACACAATACTATCTCATACCCAAAAACAATACAACTGTAGGAAATCACACCTCCCTAGTCCAAACTCACCCTGTATGTCAGGGTCCCGGCTCCTTATGATCACGGAGCTCTATCACCCGATCTATCCCTGTTCCCTGAAAAATTTAGTTAATTTGGGCGAGACACATCTTAGTAAGAAGGAATAAATTATTTACATTGTGTGACTATATAAGTTCAGTTATAATATGCTTTACTTTTCAAAATAACATTTCATATAAGAAAATACACTGGTAAATATATTCTCATAGTCATATAGATATACAATACAAGCTTTTATAAGTTTTAAAATCATTTCTCAAAATCAATCATTCCAACACATTTTCACCAGCAAAGTTTCTGAGAATAGGGAAGATTACCCGCCCATACAGGTAGCTTCCTTCTGCCCTAACACGTTATGCAACCGGGTATGACCACATCTGATACTTATCAGGGCACTCACCTTACTCAGTATGCCCTCAGGCGGAGAGTTTCACTTCGCCTCAATTATTTATGTTATTAACTCACATAATTCATTTCTCATATTTAACATTTTTTATTTCTCAATTTCCATTCTTTCTTTTATTTCTCATTTTAGTCAATTTTATCATTCTTTCACTTTCCATTTCCATTTTATTTTCCGGCTGATGAGTATCCTTGATATCAAATACCAACATCGCGTCTGTAACTTATGGCCACCCTGAGGATCTTTCTATCCACTCCATGCTTTCCCCCATGGTCAAGGTTGTGTGGTCCAAAGGCTGGACCTAACCGTGGTTGACTGACCCGGTTAGAACAAAGTATCATATCACATATCGCGTCTGTAGTACACTGGTCGACCTATAACCCTGATTCGGACTCAGGGGGCCTAACAACCCTACAAAATGGCTCAGTTGATTGTCACACCACACGCTCCAAGAGTTCGTGTGGTTGCACTAACACCACTAGCAACGGTACCATGCTCAATATCATTACCATCCATTAGGGTTCACTACCCCATACCCGCATTCATTATGCGGTATTGGCATTTCATCAGTCATATTCCAGTATATCACAACTCAGTTCAATATAAATATTCTCATCATTTTCTGTACACATTTCATCATCTCGTAATATCATATATCATATTTCACGTATTTTTCACATTTTCCCAAAATACTCATATCAACAATTTGTACAAACTCATTTTTCATGCAAATAATTTCCACTCACAAATAAATACCACATTTCATTATTTTCCAATATCATTAATTCACAAAATCACATCTTTTAGGCAAAATATTTCTACTCGCATATAAATACCATATTTCATTATTTTTCACTAATTACATCAATAATTCTCATTTCAATATTTTCTCAGAAATTACTCATCATTATATTTCACACTCCAAAATATCACAATTTAAAATTACTCAAATGCCACACAATTTATCTGATATTTATATCATAATAATTTTCAGACAAAATATCATAAGCACATTTTCACATATTAATTTAAACGGTAATTCTAAAAATACTGTTATAATTTATTCCCCTTACCCGGCTTACTGAGAGACTCGTTAACACCTAAATTCTACGCCCTTGGTGCCCGAAATTTAACTCTTGCAATTTGCATTTTTCTCAGATTAATTAACCTATTTTCCCAAAATAATACCCATCTAACCTTCCCTAGGCTCCATATACCTCAAATTAACATTTAAACTAATATTTAACACCCCCACTTAATTTTCTGAATTTTGCCTGCGAGTCCTAAAATTACACCCGTGACGCTCACCCAAGCCCTGATTTCCAAAAATCTTACTTCAACTCCAGATGCTCAATATTTTAGCATTTTTAAATTAATACTAATTAATTAAAAATAAGCCCCTTAATAACCCTCGTACTCCAAATTTGGGATTTTGCTCACGACAACCCCACGAGAATTCCGTTCCGCTAGACTTGTAGAGAATCATCCCTAGATTCTCATGGTAGTGTCTGTTCATCGATTGGGCTTATAATTTGTAAGAAATTAAAGAAAAAGAAAAAATTGGCTTACCCCAGGAGATACATCTATGCTGCTACTACCACCGATCCGCTCCAGTAGAAATGATGGCAACAAAAAATAATGTCCAGTGGTATCTTTTGATTTTCGATCGGGCAAAAATCCGCCATGAAATCAAGGAGAGAGGGAGAGAGAATGAGAGGAGAGAGAGAGTGTCTGTGCGTGCAGGAAAGGAGAAAGAAGAATAATAATAATAATAATAATAATAATAAATTTAATTAATAATAATATATTTTATTAATAAAAATAAAAATAAAAATAATTTTTTTTATTTTTTTCCTTATTTTTTTTCTTTTTTTTATAAATCCGATTAATTAATTAATTTTTTTTTTTTAGGAATCACTCCACTAATCTTCTATATATCTTTTTGGGGTTATTATATTACTGGTTTTGGATTCTTGAAATCATATCCAACCATGGCTAAAAGTTTGTAAGCATTAGGGTCAAACCTTCATTAGTTCTCTTATTCGGGAGTGCCCCATGTTCGATTGCCCCTTTTGTTGACCATACGAATCCTTTTATTGGTTTTGTGATCACCACTGGATCTATCTTTGATAGTGATAGGGATAGTCATCTCTCAGAATGTGAATGTCTTCGAGGTTTCTACTGCTATATCTTTTCTTTGGTCGGGGATCAATATGGCTACAAGAGGATTCCTGATTGTTGCATGGCTCATCTTTCTTTGAGCTGCTACCACCTGTCGGAACCTCTGATGTGATGACCTCACAGTTGCTTATGTCTTTGTAGAATAATACATCGGCTAGGTGGGCCTCAATTTCAGCGAATGGTTTCAAGTTGGCGTTGAATTTTTGGATATTGTTCTTGTAGTACTTGAAACAAAAATGTAGACTTGAAAAAATGATCCCATTTCCATGGATCCAGGGGCGTCCTAACAACATTTTGTATGTTGTTTGAGAGCCGATCATATGGAATAGAGTGCTGGATGTGAGGTCACTGATGGTAAGGTCTAGGCAGACCATGCCAATCGCTTGTTGGCCCCCTTGATTGAAGCCTTGAATCATCATTCAACTTTTGGATAGTTCGTCAATGTTGATGCCAAGCTCTTTCATGGTAGTCTTTGGGATGATATTGACTACGGATTCGTCATCAATGAGGATGCAACTAATCCTCTATTCTTTGGCATACCTTGAGACATACAAAAGCTGGTTGTGGGGCTTTGATCCCAACAAAAGATCTTCGTTTGAAAATGCGATCGTTGAGTAACGCGCTGCACAAACTTGTTGTGCCTGATTGTTGTGTACCGTCGTATCATCCTAGGTCAAAAGCCTTGCCAGCTCGTGAAAAGTTAAAATGGCTTGATTTTGCACCACTTTAGAGGATTGCATTAAGGAATGCCATTGGGAGTTGGTGAGGAGATCTTGGAGAGTTTTTGATACCTCATCTTCCATTGGGTGACCTTTGTTATGTTGTCAACCCTTAGGCTCCTCCTCGGTGACGTTTATGGACATCATATGGACCGCAACATTTTGGGTTTGTGTGAAGAAGTCCTTAGGAAAGAAATCCATTAGGGTGATAGGAGAGGGCCTTCCCTGCACCATTTCTTCCTCATCCTTAGTGTCAATGTTTCGCACGACTATGGTCACGTGAGACTTCTTTTTCAGTTGAGGTGCGCGAGACCTTCTTTTGTGCTGCTTCCTTCTTCATGGCAACAACACTGTTGATATCCTTTTTGTTTGCCGTGGCTTTCTAGCCTTTACCACAGTCCACCCCTCCTCGGATTCTGTGTGGATGGCCGAGTCTTTTGGCGAGTCTTGTTTGCCAAGCCTGACATTAGTGTTAGGCTTTGAAGAGTGGACTTCAGTGGGGTGCAGCAAGGCTTGACTTTTCCTACCCTTTTTACTTTTCCTTGATTTGGTGATGAATGTGGACCATCCATCTCCGATTTCATCCTCTGATTTTGATGAAGAGTCCCAAACCTCGAGGTCGTCGGTCATGAGTTCATACAGAGTCGAGATATTTGGGTTACCATCCCGAGGCATATCTAGATAAGCGAAGACCTTTTTGACATCTTGGTCTACTATGAACTGGACACGTAATGCCTCTTCAGGTAACTTAAGCCCTTCCTCTTTTGTCTCGAAGGATTGCTTGTCTTGAGGAGGTGGTGTTTCACGCGACTCCTCTTTCGTTGTCGAGGTCTATGTCTTTTTTTTTGCTGTGTGGTAGCGTATTGCGGCGGCGTTTCACAGGTGTGAGACGTTTATAGGTTCCAAGGTTTCGAATTGGATGAACCATGGATCCTCCTTAGTACTTTGTTGCGCAGACTGTTAGCTTTGGTGCAATCATAAGAGGGGGGGTGAATTGGTATTTTAAAATTTATTGCCACTAACAACAGTATTACACAAGTTTAAGGTCAATCTAGTGCATGTAAAATAAATCAATGTAAATATACAATGGAATTTTAAACTGCAATAAATGTTTAACCAAGCATGCACAATAAAGCAATAAAAGAGACGACACCCAGAAATGTTATCAAGGTTCGGCCAAATTGCCTACGTCCCCGCCTTGGCCAACAAGTACAAGGATTACCACTATAGGCTCACTTAACGGGTGGAGCGGCACCTAAACAACCAGGTCAATTAGCACAGGGCTGACCTCAACCTTAACCAGGTCAATTAGCGGGGCTGACCTCAAGCTACACGCCTTAACAGGACGATGCACCTAGCTTTCCTAACCGGGTCTAAGCCAATCCGAGACTATTCCAGGGCTAGTCTCCCTCTTCACGCCCGTGCCTGGAAATACAATAGATTTGAAATACAATCAAATGGTACAGTGATTGTGCTTTCGTGTAAAGCAGATATGTACCTAGTTATGCACAGTATAATCAATACACTACCAAAATATAGGATTTGATAAGCTCGATGTAGTCTAAATATTTACTCTCAAATATTTATGCAAATATAACAATCAGTGCGTGAGAGTGTAAATGGTATGATCTTTGTGTCAAAATAATATTTTAGTCACAATGCACAAACAAAGATCACAAGCACACTTCAAATATCTCAACAAATAATATTTCTCAATATAAACTACAAGAAATATTCAAAGATGGTTTGCAAAAATATTTATTTGATCTTTGTATCAAGAAGATATTCTCAATCAAAAAGTATAGTAACAAAGATCTTCAGCACGCAAGCAAATATCTCAGAATATTTTTCTCAAGATAAATCACAAGAGATATTTGAAAAACGATTTGTAAAATATTTTTCGCAACCAAAACTCAATATGAATTCTTGAGTATCGCAATGAAAATGCAAAACTCAGAAGCCCAAGGGAGTTTTCCTATGGAAGGCTTATTTATGAAGCCCCCTAAGAGAACTTGTAGCTTACTCTCTATGAAATATAGATCACAAATAAAACAACCGAAAGAGAGTTTAAGTTAGGTGAGATAAGAACAAAAGTACTCTTACAAGGAGGTTTTTGCAATATAAATGAGTAAGAGTAGGAGTTTAAAACTTGAGAGGATTGAGAGGATTTTGGCTAATTATATTTGCTAATCTCCTACTAATTATTCCAAATGAGGGGGTATATATAGACTACCTTTAAAATATAACCGTTAAGGACACATATGAGATTATTAGGAAAATTTTATTATATTTTAACCAAGTTAACCTTATTTAAAAATATTAACCACGGTAAAAATTAAGGGACAACCCGAGAGGTCCGGTCGACCAGAAATGTTTCGGTCGACCAGGGGGATTTTGAATTGAAGGCTCGGTCGACCGTATATATGTGTCAAGGGCAATTTTTCTAGGTTTGGTCGACCAGGAGAAAAATGAACTAAATGGTCGGTTGACCGGGATAGGCGATTTTTCAAATTAGCGCGGTTCGGTTGACCAGAAGATTTTGAACTAAATGGTTCGGTCGACCAGACCGTTGGGGCATCTCCCGAGGACCCTCCGGTCGACCAGGTAGTTGGAGTACCAAAGTGGTTGGTCGACCGGGATGTCAAAATGTTGACTCTCAGGTGGTTCGGTCGACTGGGGTCAAATGAACTGTAAGGGCTCGGTCGACCGGGGTCAAATGAACTGTAAGGGCTCGGTCGACCGGACCGTGGTCAACATGTTGACCCGGACCGATTTCGATCAACCAAGAGGAAATGACCTGTGTGGGTCGGTCAACCAAAAGTACAAAACTTGTACATTTTTGTCCTTTT
Source organism: Malania oleifera (assembly GCF_029873635.1). NCBI lineage: Eukaryota > Viridiplantae > Streptophyta > Magnoliopsida > Santalales > Ximeniaceae > Malania > Malania oleifera. Next base: position 106,164,020 of record NC_080423.1, on the reverse strand, counting down.
TCAAGCATGCAATTACCTAAGTCAAATATTCAAACATATGTATGCATGAGTGAGTGTCCTAGGGGCACTTGAAGTCCAATTTGAAGACACCGAAAAAAGTCCGGTGTCGGTCGACCGAAGGGTGTTCCCTAAGGTCCATCTATGGTCTTGAGCTTATCGATCCTACTATGTAGGTAAGGCATTAATTATTACAGACCATGTTCTCCTAATTACTATTACAGACCCAAATAAATGATTAAATTACAATACAACATAAATAGGGTCTTCAGGTCTTCACTTCATGTGTCGTGTGTGTGCACCATAGGATACGTTCGATCGGTCCTGCACACAAACTCATCAAACCATTAAATACTAGAGTATTTGTCATAATCAAAATAGGGTATGACCCATAGGGTTAACACAGGCTTAGAGGCCTCGGTGGTGATGGCGACATGATTTGCCTCGGCAACATCATCCTTGTCTAGGACAATCGTGTTTTGATTTTTCAATCTCTTGATCAACTCCTTCAGCACAAAGCATTTCTCTGTTGGATGGCTGACTATGCGATGATATTTGCAAAATTTTGGGTCTTCGACCTTGTGTTTTTCGTCGGGACGCTTAGGCTCTTCGAGCTCTATGAGTTTGGCCTTCAAGAACTGGTCCAAAATTTCTGGTACGTCAGAGTCTAGGAATGCATATTTTTTCTACTCCAAATCTCACAGCGTCGTCCTTGGCTTTTCTTGCCGTTTTTGTGGATCAGGCAAAATTGGAGTATTTGTCTTCATCTTTGCCCTGACCTTGACTGGTGTTGTAACACCCCAAACCCGCTAATTGGGGCCTAGGGTGTTATGTGTTCCATTCACCTATTTCTAATACCATAAATATCATTCATGCAGCAGAAAATTATTAAACTACCTCAAATAAAATACCATAGTATTATATTATACAACCAAAATGGTATATCCACATCTCCATATTACATTACCAGGGAAATATAAAAACATAACCTTACATATTTCAGTTCCTACGACTACTCGTAATTACAAAAACTAACCCTGACCTGGAGCTTGCTAAGCTCGATCACCTGAAGGACTTGAAAAGTTAATAATTCGCTAGGATGAGACACTTCTCAGTAAGGATGAAATAAATTGTAATAGTGTATGGCATATGAGTTTTAGTATATACAAAATATAGTCGTTTGTTAATCAACATCAACTGAGAAGACACATGTAGACCGTACTCACACATAGATAATCATTTATAAACGAAAGTTCCCGAGGATTGGGGAGATTAATACATGTAACGCCCCTTTGCTCTGATCCCATTTGTAACTTTGCACTTTAATTTGGGTGAGACTGCAACTAATACTTATCAGGGCACTCACCTTGCTCAGTAAGCCCTCATTGTGATTTATATTTGGGACAAAATAGCAAACTTCTTAGGCCTACCAACGTTATATTGTGATATACACGGATAACCACACAAAGCAAATCATACAAACATATCAATTCATTCACTATAGTATTCACAACCAGTTTATTATAAAGAGTTATTCTCATGCCACACAGTTTGAGTGTCTACCATACTGTTATATACTGTAAATAATTAAAATACCCCACTCACATTGGTTTTTTCCCAAATATGAATTCTAAAAAAAAAAAACCATCATTTTCAAATGCCTAACCTGTTCAAAAAACCATCCATGTATAAACAAGCTCATATACTCAAATTTAACCGGTTCAAACTTAATAAAAAGCTGGTATAATTTATTCCCCTTACCTGATCCTGAAAATATACCTAAGACGAACAAAAGATGGAGACCATAGCTTTACGAACTCGCCACCAAAACTGATTCGGCAACTTGAGAGAGGAGAGAAAGATGATTGGAGAATGAGAGTAATTTCGGATGAGCATAGAAGTGAGAGACAATCATGTGAGGGATGAGAGAGAGATAGAGAAGTTCGGAGCTGAGAGAGAGGAGAGATGAGTTTTCTAAAAAAAATGAACTTAAACCTATTTATAGGTTCTCAGCCCCTGTAGGAAACTGTCGACGATTTTTCTAAAAATGCCTCAAATCGTTGACGGTTTGGTGCTGTGCCAAACCATCTCTATCCTTTTCTTATTTTTTTTCTTTTATTTATTCTCTTTTATTTTTCTTGGTTCGGGTGTCTACAGGTGTGGCGTTGACGGTCATTGCTTCCTTGCCCTTAGCGGGCTTTTTGGTCCTTTTGACCTCCTTCTTTTCTCGATGTTGGTCCACATCGAGCACTAGGTCTTTGCCCCTAGAGGTGGAGGTTCTTATCTCCATGTCATGAGCTCGGGTTGCAAGTTCCTCAAAGGTATGAGGCTTGATACCTTGGAGAATGTAAAGCAACTCCCAGTGCATCCCTTGGATGCACATCTCCATAGCGAAAGTCTCTATTAGGCGATCTTCGCAGTCTAAGCTCAGCGTGCGCCATCTGCTGACGTACTCGACAACTGGCTCGCCTTTTATTTGCTTGGTGTTGGTGAGCTCCATCATGCTCACCGTGCATTGGGTGCTGAAGAATCTGTTGAGGAACTCTCTCTCAAGTTGTTCCCAACTGTCAAAGGATTCTAGTTCGAGATTAACGAACCATTCAAATGCATTGTCCTTTAGAGACCGAAAAAACTGTTTCACCAATTGATTGTCGTATGTCCCTGCATTGTTGCAGGTTTTGACGAAATGGGCTATGTGCTATTTTGGATTACCTCTTCTATCGAATTGTTGGAATTTGGGCGGTTGATAGCCTAATGGCATCCTCATCTGCTCGATCCTTTGCGAATAAGGCTTCGCATAGGTTGAAAGCCTTAGTTGGGCCCACCTTCTTGCAATCTGATGGTGTTAGCTATCATATCCAGTAGTTCTTGTATTGATAGAGAGGCGACGGAGGTGGATGGCGCAATATATACTGGTTCCGCTTGAGGTCTTTCTATTATAGAAGTGTTGGCTAGTACAACGTGTGGAGCAAAACCGGGAGGATACGGTTGCTCTTCGTCGGATTCAGGATCGATTTGGGCCTTCTCTTTTAAGAAAGCAATCTATCAGTCCTTGTCTTCGAGGGCTTTAGCTAGCATTGCTAGCTTATTTTCCAACTCAGCAATCCTTTCATCTATGTTTGCCGCATTTGTAGTCATTACTACTACTTTGGCATCAACAGATGATCCTTTGTGGAAGATTGGGGTAGATGGTTTTGTTGCGCCATATTTGCTTGACCCAATGGAGTGATCAAGGTTTTGCTATTGAGGAGAGATTAGAGGTAAGTAGTTGCTCCCAAGCTTGATGTCAATCGGTGTAGACGATCGGCTTCTCAATGCTTCGAGAGAGTCGGGTGACAACTTTGGATCTTGAGGGAACCGTATGTATTCTAGATTCAAAGGCCCTAGGGAGGCGAGAACTTGGGTTCGCTTGCGCGTCTCAGGGTCAGTGTAACCTGGTAAGGCTGTGGTGGCTGGCAATGGAGTATTGACCTTTCCTTTGTTGGCGCCAGTAGTGATATTCTTCCTTGGTGCCATGTGTTCACCAACTGCAATTTTGTTTGTTTGTTTTGTTTTTGATTTTTTTTAAAGGCCTTTTCTTTTCTTTTCTCTTTTTTATTGTCTCTTTTTTTTTAGGTTTTTTTTTTTAGGCTCTTTTTTTTAGCCTTTTTATTTTTTTATTATTTTTATTTTTTTTATAGAGAGGAAGAGATGAGAGGCGAAGTTGTCCCACCGGGTGTGCCAAGAATTTGTTCGCTATAAATCTCGCACCCTTTGGACTTCGTAGGGCGACGAAAAAAGCAAGAAGAAATAAAATAAAATACAAACTACAAAATTTTACAGTAAAATGTAAATTAAATTTTTGTAGGTACGACCTTCGGTTTTTCCTCTGATTAATCCTCATTTGAGATTCCGTCGAGGGCTATAGTAGCTTGATCTCTAGCGGAGCGAATTTGTTCGAGTCTTTACTTCAATGCCAAAGACGATCTTGTAGGCAAAGCTTTGATTGTGAAGTTGGACTCTTTTTTTTTCTTTTTTTTTTTGAGTGGGGTGTTTTTGACTTAACACTATTGTTCTTTATTTGGACATTGTGCTAAAGCAACACCAACTTTCATCATGCACGGTGATATTTTTTTTTTTTTGAAGACAAAAGCAATCCTTAAATTCTAACCATATTCCGCAAGGCAAATGTTACTTTAAGGAACAAGGCTGCCTGGGACCCTTCACCCACAACATTGAGGTTAAATGGCTACTTTCCAAACAAGGGCAAATTCCAAGTCTCTTACTTGACGAGATCTCATAGCATTTTCTTGTAAAAAGCTTCTAGTTTAGGCTTTAACACCACCACTTCTGTGTAACCGTCATTGAAAGAGCTCAAGTGGAAGCAAATTTGCTTGGTTGCTTTCTCTCTCTCTCTCTCTCTCTCTCTCTCTCTCTTGATGCTTGATGCTTGATCTTTTTTTTTTTTTTTGCTCATTGTCAGTTGTGATGCCTTGGCTTGGTGAGAGGCCCGAATATTTATAGGCAAGATCCGATCTCGTCATAGTCGCAGATCTGGAAAATTTTCAATTTGGCGACGACTTTCTCAACTTTAGCGGTGGTGCTTTTGGCGAAAGTGTTAGGTCTGGAAAATTTTCATTTTCGGCGACAGCTTTCTCAACTTCGACGGTGTTACTTTTGACGAAAGTTGCAAATCCGGCGAATTTTCAATTTTGGCGACGACTTTCTCAACTTCGGCGGTGGTGCTTTTGACGAAAGTTACATATGTATTTTCATCACTTGTACTCCTACAAAGTGTATATATATTCTTTCTTTTCTTCAATTTTTTTTTTCAAAATTTAGTGTTTACAGATGGATCTATCATTTTTAGTACGACTAACTTATTTCAATTTTGAATTTTACGAGTGGTTGTTCAGTTTTTTCATTATAACAATAAATCTCCATTTTCATTTATGAAAAGATCTATGGATGTGAATGCTAAAAATTTTCAATGTATGCTGGAATCTCATATCTTATAGGTCATTAAATTGTGGTCTTGTAATTAAGGAGTGGAACCATATGAAAGAATTCATGCACTTGACCTCAGATTGTTGGAATAAGACTTATGAGTCAATTTTTTATATATTAATGGAATAAATATTTTTTATTTTATTAGATTTGTTTTATTAATAACTCTTTAAAACTTTATTGTAGATTTATTTGCCCAAGTGCAAAATTTTTAATTACATTATTTATTTAGGCATGAAAATTGCCACTTGAAAAATATTCAACTCACTGTATTTTTGTTTTATAAATAACAATTGTGATTTAAACAATGTTCCAAAGCATATGGATTCAAATTCCAAGAAATTGTATTTGTAGTCTACTTTAATATTGAAGACATTATTTGTAACGCTCCAAACCCGCCAAGTGGGGCTTAAGGTGTTATGAGACCAATTACACGTCTCTGATACCATTCACGCAGCAGAATTATTTAAACAACCTCAAATGAAATACCAGAGTACTATATACATATATTCAACTCGTAAAAAAGTACAACTAAATTCTCCATATTACATATCTAGAAAAGAAATTAAACATAGAACTATACATATATATGTTCTTCTAACCACTCATAAAACTAAATCCCGCCCGGAGCTTTCTAAGCTCGATCACTTAAAGGACCTAAGAAAAATAATAAATCGCTGGGGTGAGACACCTCTCAGTAAGGAAGAAAAAACTATAAGAGTGTGTGGCAGAGAGTTTAATACATACAAAAATATAATCATCTGTTATTCAATATTATTAGCACCTAAGAATCCGCATCATCAATCACATCACTGACATCTGATAACATACACACAACATAAATATTTTTGGAGATAATTCCCGATAATAAGGAAGTTTACCCACCCATACAAATAGCTTCCCTCTGCTCTAACACTAATGCTAGGGCACTACCTTACTCAGTAAGCCCTCGTGTTATGTATCTAGGTAAAGTCTCCGAGAATAGGGAAGATTCCTGCCCATACAAGTAACTTCCCTCTGCTCTAGTACCACATAAAATTATCAAGGCACTCGCCTTTCTCAGCAAGCCCTCGGGTGGAGAATTCAATTTTACCATAAATACTTATGTAATTAAAGTTACACGCATCCAATGCTAACCATTTCACAAAGATCCATATATATACGCATATCACAACCACCAATCCACACAGGATACATACATGCTTCAATCAAACCTACACAGGGTCCATATCCACACTAGTAATACAGTCCACACAGGACTCACATCCACCAGAACTCACAACCACACAGGTTACTACACAAGATTCCCAACCACATAGGTTACAAATCCACACACATAACCTTGTTCATAGTAAATCGGTAAAACAAACTCCTCATTCCACTGTCAATGTTTTACCCTCTTAATATAAATGCCCATATAACGACCTCCTCATATCACTGCCAACGTTATATGGCGATTTATATTAGGTACGATATAACGACCTCCTTATACTACTGCCAATGCTATATCACAATTTACATGAACCTTAGAACAATACACATCCATAGCATAACCAATCATCCAGACACATCAACGCATTCACCATAGTATTTACAATCAAACAATATTCATAGTTGAACCGTATTCCCATCGAGGCAGAATTTACAACCCAAATAGTAACCATAAGCAAACAATAAATCATAATCATGCAGTACTCGCAACCCTTTAATTATGAAAGTTATTTTCATACCACACGATTTTTCTCAAATATGAAATATAATCAAAATCGTTATTTTTCAAATGCCTAACTAATCAGATAAATCAAATATAAATATATATATTTCTTGTATACTCGAATTTAACCAGTTTAAAATTAATAAAAAGCTGCGATAACGTTTTCCCCTTACCTGCTACTCGAGATTCTACCTAAACCGAACTGAAAACAAGACCTTGTATTCCAAAATCCTAACATTATTAATTTAACCCTAGGATAGTTATCATTTATCATCTCTGTAACGTCCCTCAATTTCTTAACATAAAATATCACATAATAAATAAAATGGTCAACCCGAACCCGTGGGCAGCGCGGACACCTGTCAAACACAGCGGAAAACCTAGCAGTAGTAAACATAAAATCTCAAACATCCAATCATAAAACATAATACCAGAGATTTCTATAACATCAAAATACTATTATGATATACAACCTCCAAAAGTCAAAATAACACTAGGATTAAATAACAAAAACTCCCGATCCTAGTTCAATGCTTACCCTTCTAGTAGGGAAGCTCCAATCACTCAATGGCGGCTCTAGCCTGCCGGTCTCACTGGATTTCCTGAAAATCATTTAATGTTTGGGGGTGAGACATTTCTCAGTAAGGGAAAATAAACTAAATACAGTTATGTGACAACATGAATATTTAATGCATTTATACGTATACTACATTTCATAATTCTATAAATATCATCATATCGTACTGGATAAACATATATTTTCACATCTATTAATAAATCATAACATACATAAAATCATCTGTTATAACTGTAGTACTAAAAACAAACCCAGGATGAATAGCTAGCTGGTGTCATGTATTACCCCCCATGACGGGTTGTGTAGCCCGAAGGAGGGACCCGACAATGGCTGGCCGACCACTGCCGAATCAAATATGTCTGTAAGTACGATGAGCCCGCCACACCCTGGTCTGGACTGTCAGGTGGACGTCCACACTCTACTGAAAGCCACATCGATTATCCATCTCCCATCCCCTCGTAGGATGGTTAGCACTAATCTGACGTAGATATCTGATCTACACATATAGCTATGGTACCGAGCCCCTGAACTGAATTAAACTAACATCCTGGTGGTGATAACATATAATACATGATCATATATATAACATCATTACGGCCTCATGCCAAAAATATAGTAATTACGGCCTCGTGCCGAAAACATAAATACATGGCCTCGCGCCAATAACATAAATAGTCCTCATGCCGATAATATAGTAATTACGGCCTCGTACCGAAAACATAAATACATGGCCTCGTGCCAATAACATAAATACGGCCTCGTGCCGATAACATATATATATGGCCTCGCGCCAAAATTGTTTCAGGTATATATATTCTGAAAATACATCATTTATCACATAATCGTCAAAACCATCACAACATAACTCATATTTTCATAATACCTGAGATCATGCTTTGTTCGTAAAATCTTTCATATCATAATACATTTCACATAAAATAATATTCATGCCACACATATGCTGTTAAAAGTCATACTTCATATTCTAAAATTGTGATTATCCGACACCTCATACATACATATATATTTTAATCATCATAGTAGTATTTTCCCAATCGTACATTTCATTCGTAATACACAATATAACATATGCTTTTCTGAAAATAAATTTACTCATAATCAATAATAATTTGTATGAAAAATTACTGCTTTAGTTTATTCCCTTACCTGGCTACTGAGAAATTCGTTAGGACCCAAAATTTCACGCCCTTAGTGCTCGAAATTCAACTCCTGAAATTTACATTTTCCCCAGATTAATTAATCTATTTCTCCAAAATAATACTCATCTAGTCTTCCCTAGGCTCCATATACCTCAAATTAATATTTAAACTATTATTTAACATTCCTACTTAATTTTCCAAATTTTGTTTGCGAGTCCCAAAATCACACCCACGGTGCTCACCCGGGCCCTAAATTTCAGAAATCCTACTTCAGTCCTTGATGCTTAATATTTTAGCATTTCTAAATTAATACTAATTAATTAAAAATAAGCCCCTTAATAATCGCCGCACCCCAAATTTGAGATTTTGGCCCGACACCCCCACAAGAATTCCGTCCCACTAGACTTGTAGCGAATCATCCCTAGATTCTCGTGGTGGTGTTCGTTCGTCAATTGGGCTTATATTTTGCAAGAAATTAAAGAAAAAGGAAAAAATGACTTACCCCAGGGAATATACCTACGCCGCTCTTACCACCGATCCGCTCCGGTAGAAATGATGGCAGCGGCGAATGGAGTTCAGTGGTATCTTCAGATTTCGATCGGGCGAAAATCCATCACGAAATAGAGAAGAGAGGGAGAGAGAACGTGAGGAGAGAAAGAGAGAGAGTTCACGTTGCAGAAGAATAAGAAAAGAAAAGAAAAGAAAAGAAAAGAATGAAGAAGAAGAAGAAGATAGGGGGGTGCAGGAGAACTTTTAATAAAAGTTTCATCCTGAAGCTTCTTTGAAGCTTCAGGATAATAATAATAATAAAAATAAATATATTTAATTAATATAATAACAATATATTTTATTAATAAAAATAAAAATAAATTTTAATTAATTTTTTTCTTTTTCTTTTAAATCCGATTAATTTTTTAGTTAATTAATTAAAATTTTAATTATTTATTTTTTATTTTTTTTAGTTAATTTTATTTATTTTTTATTTTTTTGAAATCAATCCACTAATTTTTTTATATCTCTGTTTTTGGGGTTTTTAAAATCTCCTAAGCCCACACACTCCTAATACTTTTTTTTTTAATATTAAAAATACCCTACTTACCCTAATTTTAGAGTGGTGCCCAACTACTCCAAACTGAAAATCTACTTTGCTTGTGTTGCAGAGAATCTTTCCAGGGACCTCATGGTGGTTCCTGATCGTTAATCCAGACTGAATTGGATTTGAAATCGAAGAGAGAAGGTGAGGGAGTCATAGGTAGAGGGAGAGTGGCGTGAGGAGAGAAAATTTCTTGCTTAAAATGAAAGCCTTCCTATTTATAGGCAGAGCTTTGTTGACAAGACACTTGGATTCGTCAATGAGCCCAAGAAGAACGTTCGTCGACGAAACCGTGAGTTCATTGGCGAATTTTAGAAACACCCAAAACCTCTCTCGGTAAATCTTCGTCGATTAGACACATATACTCATTGACGAAACCCAGAAGATCATTCATCGATGAGAAGATCAACTTCGTCGATGAGTCCCTGCTTGTTACCCTTTTAAATTCCTTGTCCCTTTCTTTTATTTTCCTTTTTTCCTTTTATTTATTTTCTTTTTTTTTTTCCTAAGTTCGGGTTATTACATTATCATTCTTCCTTCATATCCATATGTGCATGTATTGTATACCTCATCATTTTAAGCTTATTTTTCTTACATGAGACTTTTCCTTTAATTTATTTTTTGGGAATTCTTGCCTCTAACTTAAAATGAAATTCGAATTCTTGAAACACAATTTGTCGCCTTATTCACCATATGGCGTGTACGCACACATAGATATACAAAACTACTTTGAAATAGTAAAGGAAAAATTTTTCGTAGTTCTTAATGTAACAATAAGATAGGAAAATATTGTATATTAGAAAATGCTTCAAGGCATGTTAAAATATCGTTTTCCTTAAAATGCTATTTGCCCCACTAGATCGATGTGTATTGAGTCAGCAAATACGTTTCCAAGATACAATGAAGCTCAGAATATAATCTGATATCAATTTGCGTTATACACAAACGAAACTGATACAAACACCCTCAGAATAATTTGAACAAATTTTCTAGAATTCTATTTCTACAGAAAATAGAATTCAGATTTGAAAAAAATATAATTTGTTCAAGCTTTATGTAACAAAAAGAACGAAAGAATGATGAATTTTATGTATATTTCGTGGAGTTAATTATGTCTTTAAATAGACAGAATTATGCATTTTTTTGAAAGATTACATCTGTTCAAATCGTGAAGCAGATTCGACCTGGTCGCACCAGGCATTGATCTAGCTTCGTCCTGGTCGAGACATTCTAGAAAATCAATTATTCATTCATGTTAAGTCGATGGTACCATTGACCAGGTCACACCTGGTCTCCTGGTCGCGCCACTTGATCTTAAAAAATATAAGATTAATTTTAAACCATCTGATCATGATTAACGGTCACGATCTCATAAAGTACAAATGCTAAGTGCTTGTGCACCAACTAAATGCACCGCTAGCACCCTACAACCCACGCCGCGCACGAGTGCGTGTGCGGACAGTACTTTGGTGTATTAGAGTACATACTAGCACTTTCTCTTAACCAACTTTAAAAAATTATTCCACCTTATCATTTATTAATGACTTTTTCTTTTCCACTCTTTCCAATGTGGGACAAACTCAGATATATTTAAATGCTTATTTTAGAAAGTATTTCAACACTTAAAGTGATAAAAATTATAATGATAATTTTGCCCTTCATGAAAATTAAAATTGCATGTATGTTCCAAAATCCAAAATTGAATATACATTCCTTTCATCTTCATTCGTTACCTATTGAATTTAAGAAGATCTATAGTTCATTTTCTCTATACCTATTCAATGAAGGAAAATCCATGCTCCATTTTCACTGATTGTCTATTTAATGTAGAGAGACCTCTAATCTTTTCTCAACTCCCTTTATATACCATTCTTTTTACTTGTATCACAAACACCATGCCTTTCAATCTATTCTTGTAGCTATTTACATCGCTGCGTGAATATGACATCAAGAATTTAAGCAATTGATCAAAACGACTTTTGGCAAATTATTAATTAGGAGGATCATACAGAGAATGTGTCGCTTGGTTTTGATGGCCCAATCCATTGTAGCTTAGAACATTGTCATGTCGAAATCAAACTTGGACTTGAATGCGTGGAGAAAAATGACCCATAAAGTGTTTGAATGTTTTGAGGAGTCCAATTTGTGGGATAAAGTGCCTTATTTAAAAGTTTATGTATGTTTTGATTAATTATATTTTGGATTGTTAAAAGTATGAAAATTACCAATAAGGTGAAGGGGAAGAAACCTATATACAAGGGCATTTTAAAAACAAAAAAATAAAAAAAATTGTAGTTACTATAATTTCTTAATTTATTTATCTTTATGCATACTCTATTATCATTTATTGCGCAAATAGCTCACTTGAGGAGTTTTTTGGGCAATTGGCTAAATTAATTAGAAGATGTCACTTTTTCTTTTAGAAAATAATTTAATTTTTTACTTATTGAGATTATGTATAATTTTTTAGGTCACATAATTAGTTTTCGTGCGATTATTAAAATCAATACCGCTCGCGTGAGTTATCAATTAAGAAACAAATCAAGAGATTATAAGAATAAACCAACAATAGAGATTATAGGAATAATCATAACTGCAAAATCCCTTCCATCAAGGGATTAATCATGATTATGATTCCTAAAATCTATATCATGATTTTAGCATGATTATAACCATACAATCTGTATAGCCAAGGATAGGGCTTGTTGCTGGAGTTGGTTTTTTTTTTTGGGAGGGTTTTTCTGTACTCTCCCTTTTATTTTATCTTATAACCATGGTATTCCTCCACCAAAAGTGAGGGTATATTAATAAATAAATTGAGGTGCCGCTTTTTTTTTTTTTTTTTTAAAAAGGATAGGGTTGTTAATATCTCCATATATATTTGTACAATACGTCTATAAATAGATGGAAAAATAAAAAAGATAGAGAATTTGACATGAAATCAGAGCCACACGATATCTGGATTTTGGTTCACGTCGACCCCTAGCCCATATCCTCCTTCCGCTCGATACCTTCTCATTTGGGAAATGATGACGAAATTTCGACGAAGTATGGTGACTCGACCACCGACCCTAATACTTATACGCTCCTCTTTGAATTATTTACCACCAAGATGGCCGAGGCTCTGTCTAAAGCTCAGGCCTCGATCATGCCTCTTGAACTTGCAACTGTCCCGATTCGCATCTACAGCAAAATAGGTTAGTGATAATTCCATTGGACCTTATATTGACCCATTTCTTGTACGACCTATTCATTTGAATTCAAGTTTGCCACTCGATCGAGGTGACTCGGAGGCATGACACCTGGCCTTGTTCTCGGAATTGACCCTCCGGAACATAGTGACAATTATTATAACTAGTTAAATGAAATTTATTTAATGAAAAATTACTTACCTTACCTTTGCTAATAGTATATAACAAAGAGGGAAACACTTCGAGATACGTATTCGATAAACAAAACGTAAAGAAATTCATAATAATAACCATCACCATTAATTATTAACTACTTCACAATAAAGAGACAATAAGTGATAAAAACTCTAAGCAACGGCTAAACTCCACGTCGGGAGACGACTTACGAAGGTTGTTAAAGTCTTTGAGCAACTCTTAAAGGTAGAACCAAAAAGAAATACCCTAAATAAGAGGCGTAGGTGAAAGAGAAGAAACCCACTCCCATACATCAACCCCTTGTTTGTGCAAATTATATCTCAATGCTTAGATGTCAAGCCGGAAAAGATAATCTAGGAGTCCAAACAAGATTGTTTTATATAACTATTCCATGCACCAAACAAAAGATGATAATATGATCTCCTCAAAGTCCAAACAAAAGATGAACCAAATGCTAGAGCTTAAAAAATGACTACACAGCCAATCGAAAGACCCCCTCATGAGTTCTCTGTGTGTGTGGACTCACTTTCCTATGTGGGAAGTACAAAGATGATGTGAACAAATAATAATTTAACTAAGCACAAACTTAAACTAATCTCTGTTGAAAATTGTAACATTGTATATGCCACAACTCAAACTCATTTTGATTTAAATTAAATTACTCTTTAAATTTAGCATTGGGGCTAATCAAACTGTAGTTTAATATTGATATAACTTTTTATACTAAGAGTCCGATCGAGCAGTTAAAAATTAAGTCTTTCATGGTATTATTATAAATATTTATAATGTTTTGAAGGGTTTCCTATTTAATTTAAAGCATAGGAAATCTTGTATGTTTAAAATCCAACCAATCAGAGAGTGCTACGTCATCTCATGGTGACAATAGGATAGTTGCAAAAGACTTTCTACACTCATTTCTTAATGTTTTATTGTTTTGATGTGCAATAATTAAAGAAAGCAAATTCAATGTAGATCTAGAAAATCATAGTAAATTTCTTAAGCTAGGCATTAAATACTAAAAGATTCAGTGCATGTAGCTAGGGGCAGTACAAGTATTAATACCATTTCTTTTATATAGTATATATAAAATTGTACCTAGCACTTGCACCCTAAAAAAAAAATATTGTTGCAGCCAAGTAAAACACATACACAGATATATATAACTTTTTTCCTTTTTCACTTTGGCCCATTTGGAACTCAGAATATATTAGGAAAAGGAAAAAAAAGGAAAATATAAAATAATCCAGGTTTTCATGTTTGGTTATGAAGGAAAGTGAAAAAGAAAATAAAAAAAAGACTAAATTTATGAACAAAATTTTGATTTTATATATAGGTAATTTAATTTTTTGTAACTTTTTGTCATATTAAAACAAATATTTATTTTTTATAGTATTTAATAAAGAAGAAAAATATAAGAGAAAATGAATTTCTTTCTTATTTTCTTTTCTTTTCTTTTCCTTTCCTTTTCTCAAGTAAATTTTTTTATCCAAACAAATCCTTAAGATCGTTTGGACCAAGGATTTTGATGAAGGAAAGAAAAGGGAAGGAAAATCAGAAGAAAATTCATTTTCTATTATATTTTCCCACTACATCAAATACTATTTTATTTTAATATGATTAAATAAATGCAAATGATGCATAGAATCATAGTTTTATTTAGTAATTTGGTATATTTTTTATTTTATTTCTTACTTTTCTTGATAATTTAATCAAACATGAAAAAATGAATTCCTTCAAATTTTCTTTTTCTTTTTCTAAATTCCAAATGGAGCATTAATTTCTTCAAGTGCCCAACATAAAAAGGTAAATTCTTTTACATTTTTGAAAATATTTTTCAAATTCTAAACAGGGTATAGAAGATATCTTAATTAACAGCTAGAATATGAAACTTAACTTCATGTGGGAGATTTTGTGATCGAACTATATATGGTAGAGTGCAAAACATTTTAGTGGTTAATGTTTGAGATTTTTAGATTAAAGGTTTTATGTTCAAATTTTGAAAAAAAAATAAGAAAGGGTATGTAATAATAGATTTCTCTCTCTCCTAGACTTAGACCTCTAACACATTAAAAAAAAAACAAAAGTTATGAAATGTGAGATCTATTACCTTTCACGGTCCCAAACCCTAGAAGCCTCTAAAGATTTTAAAAAATATGAAAGAACATAATGGTTTCATTGTTAAGAAGGATTTAATGCAATTTAATACTGATATTAGTTTAATATTGATATAACTTTTTATATTTAGAGTCTGATCGAAGAGTTGAAAATTAAGTCTTTCATGGTACTATTGTAAATATTTTATAATATTTTAGAGGGTTATCATTACCACATGTCTTAGCTTCCTATTTAATTTAAAGCATAAAAAACCTTGTGCTTTAACTTCTCCCCCCTACCCCTTTTAAAAAAAAAGAAAATCAAATCCTTGTTCATCATGGACGATGCTACCTTGAGTAGATGATGATATGGCATCATGAGATTGGTTGGGCGACTCAATGTTTAAAATCCAACCAATCATAGAGTGCTACGTCATCTCATGGTGGCAATAGGATTAGCTATAAAACAAATAATGAGACTTTCTAAAATCATTTCTTAATGTTTTATTGTTTTTATGTGCAATAATTAAAGAAGCAAATTCAATATAAATCTAGAAAATCATAGTAAATTTCTTAAGATAGGCATTAAATACTAAAAGGTTCAATGCATGTAGGTTGGTGCAGTCAAGTATTAATTCCATTTCTTCTATATAATATGTATAAACTTGTACTTATGGTTGCACTTGCACCCCCCCTAAAAAAATATAGTTGTAGCAAAGTAATACGCGCGCGCGCACACATACACACATATAGAGGCTTTCGAGTTTAAATTTCAAGTTAGAGATTCTGCATTCCAATTCAACTCTCCTAACCTACTCAAAACCCTCTTACCCAATCACAATTGCAAAACCCAGCGCAAGCTACTCTGGACCCCAGCTTTGCCTAAAGCGTGCTACAGAACAAACCTTGTCTATGAAGCAAGTTCAGTCAGTGGGCACAGCACTCTATATGACTGGTAGCCGGTTGGGCCTTTGCTCTGCTTCCCCATCTGCTTGTTATGGAGCAAGCCAGAGTCGATTTCCGAACTTCCTCTTCCAGCCATTCTTGATCAAGGAATGGGGTAAGGGAAAGCTTATATATATATATCGCCCAAAGCGTGCTACAGAATGAACCTTGTCTATGAAGCAAGTGTAGTTAGTGGGTAGAGCACTCTATATGATTGGCAACGGGATGGGCCTTCACTCTGCTTCACTATCTGGTTGTTATGGAACAAGCTAGAGTCGATTTCCAAACTTCCTCTTCCAGCCATTCCTGATCAAGGAATGGGGTAAGCGAAGGCTTATATGTAGTGATTCCAACAAAAATAAATAAATAAATAAATAAAATTTAAAAAATTAAAATTAAAAATTTTAATTTAAAAAATTAAATAATAATTATTATAATATAAGATTTTATATATATAAGGATTGTAACTTGAAGGATCAAAAGATCCTTCAAGAAGGAAATTCTCCCAGAGAACCATGCCCCCCCCCCCCCCCAGTGTCTCTCCTCTGCCTCCGCCTCTCTTGTTCCTCATTTCTCGGCGAATATTCAGCCAATCGGGAAACGGAAGGTACCGTTGGGTTTTTAGCTCCGCCACCGACATTTCTATTAGAGCGAATTTGTCGTGGGAGCGGCGTAGGTACCATTCCTGAGATAAGGTAACCTCTCCCTATTTTCTCAATTTTTCCTTAAATCTGCCACTAAATCGACGATCAGGCACTACCACGGGGTCGTAGTTGCAATCATCCTCATTTTGGTCGGAGTAAATTTTCAATTTGGGTTTCCTAGGCACCACTCCAAAGTAAGAATGAGATTTGGGGAATTAAGTAAATTAGTTATATTTGAGGGTATACTTATTTATTTGAAATTTATGAGCTTAGGAAATATTAAAATAGTATCTTATTTAGAGTTGATTTAATGGAATTAAGATTTTTTATTCAAGACTCAGGTGAGCGTTGCAGGTATCTTTTCGGGGTCCTTGTTGGCGTAGTTCAAGAAACCAGGTAAGGGAGAATATATATTAAATTAAATTTTTATGAATTAATTGGGAAATGAAATATATTATGAATATATGTGTATATGTTTTTGTATAATTTTAAAATGTCAACTATTTAAATTATGTGTTCTGAGCCTAGGGCTGTTTTATTAGATACGTATATGTGAAATTGAACTAATGAAAGTGAAAGATATTTTCAAGATAATTATGTAAGAAATAAAAAGTATATTTTCAGCATATAAATATTAAATGTAGGTTGGTTTATTTTACAAGAAATATATATATATATATATATATATATATATATATATGAATTTTACTGCTAAATAGTGTGACGTGAGTAAATAGGAATTCTGTGTGGAAATATGTTATATGTATGAGATGCAGGATATACAGGAAATGAACTGAGTATTAAAATGTTATACGAAATATGTTACATGTGAGTGTTAATGCAACCATGTAAGACCGTACATGGTTCAGTGCGGTTCGATTTTGGCCAGAACCGAAATTTTCGATTTTGGGATTTCCGAACCGAAATTGAAACCGAACCAAAATTATGTTTTAATTGAAAACCAAAAACGTGGTGGTTCGGTTGCAGTTTTTCGGTTTTAAATAGATTTTTTTTACAAAAAAAATAACCTTTATATTTCATAAAGTTATTGAAAATTTATTGAACATTTTAATTTTTTATAGGGACTCATAATTTTAACAAAATAAAATTTGTTGGGCACATTTAACAAAAATAACCTTTATTTTTCATAAAGTTCTTAAAAATTTATTGAGGATTTTTATTTTCTTTAGTGGCTATATGGCTATATTGCATGCTATATTTTTACTAGCCATATTATATATATGGATTATATAAATCGATTTTTTGGTTTTTTTCGGTTCGGTTTCAACATAAAATCGAAACCAAAATCAAAATCAAACATTTTTATTTTTGAAAACTGAAATTGAAAATCGAAAAATCGAATCGTTTATGGTTTCAATTCGGTTTTAATCCGATTTTTGGTTTTTCGGTAATTTTTGTACACCCCCCTACAACCATATAAAACAACTAAGAGATGTTGGGTAAAATAATTGAAAGATGTTGGATAAAACAGTTGAAAGATGCTGGGTAAAACGGTTGAAAGATGTTGGGTAAAACAACTGAAAGATGCTGGGTATGTTATGAAATGAAATGAAAATAGAAATGAATGAAACGGAAATGAAATGTGAAATGTGAACAATGTAAAATAGGAAAGAACCACGTAAAGTGAAACACTACGAAATGACAAAGTTGAGAACATGAACAGATGAGAATTACAGAAAAATGACAGACAGAATAATGTATTATGGTATTATCAGTATTTATGCTAATAGAACATATTACGTTTGGGCGGGGCAGACTCTTCGTCTGAGGGCTTGCTAAGAAAGGCGAGTGCCCTAGTAAGTATTAGATGTAGCAGTGGGATGCATAATGTACTAGGGCAGAGGAAAACTATTTATATGGGTAGGTAGATTTCCTTATCCTTGGGGCCTTCGCTGGTAAACTTTTGTATGAACTATGTGAGTGCAAGATTAATCTATCACTTGAGAGCTTACTAAGTAAGGTGAGCGCCCTAGTATGCTTCAATTGTAATCTTTAGGTTACCTAATGTATCAGAGTAGAGGGCTGCTACTTGTATGGATAAGTAATCACTCCTATCCTTAGGTAACCTCGTGGGTAAAATACCTTACATGTGTTCGAATAAGATCAAAAAAAGATTTTAGAAATTATGTTAATGATTTGAAATGATGAATAATATGTTATATACAAACCTTATGTTGGTCACACACTGTTTTAATATATTGTTTCCTCCCTTGCTAAGATGTGTCTCACCCGAATATGAACTTATTTTTTTTAGGACCTCCACGAGATCGAGCTTAGAGAGCTCGAGCTATTATAGAATTTTTGAGAAAAATGGTATAATTTTGATTGTATTTTGGGATGTATATATTTTATGTTTTATGTTTTAAGTTTTCTAAGAAATGGATGGTTGTGAATACTTGATGTTGAAGATATGTAACTATGTGAACACAGGTGGATGAAAAGTTGAGTTTGGTATATAGATACAAGTAGAAAACTCTGGTATTATATTGTTGGAAGATTATATTTATGTATTCCGCTACATAAATGATATTAGAATGTTGGTTAGCACGTAAATGAATGGATTAGTAGCACTCCGGACCCACTTAGAGGGTTAGGGCGTTACATTATATATATATAAAACTTTTTTCCTTTTTCACTTAGGTCATGTTTGGAACTTAGAAAATATTAAGGAAAAGAAAGGAAAAAGTAAAATAATCCACATTTTCATGTTTGGTTATGAAGGACAGTGAAAAAGAAAATATATATACCAAATTTTATGAACATAATTTTAATTTCACACGTAATTAATATTTAGTTTTTCCAAATTTTTAGTCATATTAAAATAAACTTTCATTTTTTATCGTAGTTAATAAAGAAGGAAAATATAAGAGAAAATGAATATCATTCTTATTTTATTTTCTTTTCCTCAAGCAAAATCCTTGATCCAAACGAATCCTGAAGGTTAATTGGACCAATAAGGATTTTGGTGAAGGAAAGAAAATGGAAGGAAAACTAGAATAAAATTTATTTTCTATTATATTTTCCTACTGTAGACACCCCAATTCTAACCAAGCCTTTCCGAGGAGATCCCATGTGATAAGAAAGACGACTCTGTAAACCAGGAGTAGGGGGATCCGATCAAGTCCCGGTTTATTTCAAAATTAAGTTTCGGTTTATTTCAAAATTGAATCCCTTTTGACGCTAGCTCGGATTCCCACATCCAATGGACGTCATCTCCTAGTATGCAAGTTTGGATTCTTACATCTGGTGCACATTACCCCCTTTAGTACACTACCTCGAATTCCTACATCCGGTGCACGTTACCCCCTTTGGTACGCTAGTTTGGATTCCTACATACAGTGCACATTATCCTCTTTGATGTTAGCTCGGGTTCCTACAACCCTCATGCGGCTTGTAGGCCTCACATGGCTTGTGGGCCCTACACATCTTAATGGGCTCCATGCATCTTAGTGGGCCTCACGTTGTTTGTGGACGCCACGCATCTTTGTAGGTCCCACATGGCTTGTGGGCCCTACACATCTTAATAGGCTCCACTCATCTTAGTGGGCCCCATGCTACTTATGGACCCCACACATCTTTGTAGGTCTCACATGGCTTGTGGGCCCACACATCTTCATGGGCTCCATGCGGATTGAGCCATTCTTGACGTATATTTTTATTTATTTATTTATTTATTATTATTATTCTTATTATTATTTATTTATTTATTTAATTTGTAAAATGCAAGCATGTTTTGTTTCCCTCATTATCATTCACTCTATGCTTTGTTCCCCCCATTATCATTCACTCATGCTATATTCCCCTCATAATTATTCATCACATGCATTGTCCCATTCATTATCATTCACCTTGTACTTTGTTCCCCTCATAATTGTTCACCTTATGCATTGTTCCTATAAAGACCTGCTTAATTTACTACATAACCAACCATATTAAATACTCTAATACCAATAACTAATGATATAGCAAAGTCGACCTGAACCCGTGAGTAACGGGGACACACCTGTTATACACAGCGGACACCTAAGCAGCAGTAAATATAAATTTCATACAAAATATTCAAATACAAAGAAAATCTTACTATGTCTATAATGTATATATACAATCCTCACAACCTCAGAAGAAAAAACTAGAATCATACAACAAAAACCAGCTGATCCTAACTCAAAAACTCACCCTCCTAGTGAGGTAGTAAAAACTGCCTCTAATAGCGCAGACCTCAGTCCGTCTATCTGTCTGGGTTTCTTGAAATAATTTTGTACTGGGGGTGAGACACCTCTCAATAAGGGAAATAAACTAAATACAGTTGTGTGGCAACATGAATATTTGCGTACTGTAATAAATATACAGTACATATTACATACTTGAAAACACTGATAATATCATAACTGAATAAATATACAATTTCATAGTTATACTAAATCATACTATATCTTAATGTTCATAAAATTATTTGCTATAACTAGTAGTACTGAAATATACCCAGGATGAATAGCTAGCTGATGTCATGTATTACCTCCCATGACGGGTTGTGCAGTCCGAAGGCGAGACCCGACAATGGTTGGCCGATCACTGCCGAATCAAAAATGTCTGTAAGTACGATGGGCTCGCCACACCCTGGTACGGACTGCCAGGTGGACGTCTACAACTCTACACTAAAATCCACATCGATTATTCATCTCCCATCCCCTCCATTGGCAGTGGTGGTTAGCATAAGTCTGAACTGAAACAAACTGTATAGTTACGGTACCTTGCTTCTGAAAACTGATTTGAACTATCATCCGGGTTCTAATAACATATATTACATGATCATATACTGCTTTCACATAAATAGATTAATAGCATTTTCTGAATTCTGTCATAGCATAAATAATCACGACCTTGCACCGAATAATATACATAACTGCGGCCTTGCACCGGCTATCAATCACGGCCTTGCATTGAGCATATCATAGATACTGAACTGAGCATATGTATTGTTTATCATATATTATGATACCATAATTTCCTATATTATCCGTGTATTTCCTAAAAATAACTATAAACATGTCTTTTCTATAAATCTGACTTAACATAATACAATATATGTGAAATAGTATTCATACCACACAAACTGAATAAAAACATGAATTCTATTCTAGAATTACATTTTCTGATATTTTACACTAAAAACATATTCTTGTGTAACAGTAGTATTTTCCTAAATATATATATACTTTCCCAAATATACTTATACATAATACATGCTTTCTGAAAATTAATCTTCTATTAATTAATAATAATTTTTATGAAAAATTACTGCTTCTCAACACCCTAAAAACGACATTGCCCCAAACTAAACTTCAATATTTCTCCAAATGCTACCTTTTCTACAATTGTAGGAATGTCAAATACTCAATAAAAAGCCTTACCCTGAACCTGGGATGAAGTTCAAGTTAGTTCCACCAACGATCTACTCTAGCAGACTTGAAGAGAACTTTCCCAGGAGTAGCTTGGCGGCTTCAGATCGTCGATCCGGAAAAGAACGAACCCAAAATCTTAGAGAGAAGGAAGGAGAACCGAATATGAGAGAGAGAGAGAGAGAGAGAGAGAGAGAGAGAGAGAGAGAGAGAGAGAGAGAGAGTTTTTCGCGTGAATTTTGAGGTGAAAATCGAGTTCCGGCTATTTATACACCTGCACTCGTCGAAGAGACACATCATCTCGTCGACGAGGCCACAAAAGGAGTTCATTGACGAACACTTATTCCTCATCGACAAAATTCAGAACTGAAAATAGCCCCTCGGTAACTTCTCTTTGATGAGACGCGTGTCCATGTCAATGATCCCATCAAATGTGTTTGTCGACGAACGCAACGCGTTCGTCGACGAGACCCTGTTGAATTCCAAATTTACAATTTCTTTTTCTCTCCTCCTCCTATTATTTAATTAATATAATTCACCGAGTCTCTACAGTTCCCCTCATTATCATTCACCTCATGCTATATTCCCCTCATAATTGTTCACCCCATGCATTGTCCCTTCATTATTATTCACCCCATGCTTTGTTCCCCTTATAATTATTCACCCTATGCATTGTTCCCCTCATTATCATTCACCCCATGCTATATTCCCCTCTTAATTGTTCACCCCATGCATTGTCCCCTTCATTATCATTCAACCCATGTTATATTCCCCTCATAATTGTTTACCAAATGGTTTGTTCCCTTCATAATTATTCCCCTATGTCTTGTTTCCCATGCTTGCCCTAAGCTAAGTCTATAAATAGACTTCTCATTGTAAACACAAAATGAGGTTTTTGGAGATATTGAAGTCTTCCTTTGTTTAGTTTGTATCTCTCTTTGTGAGTGAGCGAGAAGGCTACGTTTCATTCTATCGGGAAATCTAGTGGTCGACCGCCAATTATGTTTCCTACTACTGCCGGGTCATCCCATTTGAAGAAAGTACTCCGTAGTGCCTCAACTCAGAGTTCAGGAACCATCCCTAGAAAGATGCTATAAACTAACCCTTGAAGACTAACCAATAAGAAAAGAATACTAGAGGAGAGGAAGACGGTAAAACTAATAGGTTTCTCCTTCCTGAGTTACATTCTAAAATGTGATAGAATAGGTAAAAAAATTGTGAATGCAGGAATTCAAGCTCAACGTTAGGTTCTACTCGGGATTTAAATCACGTTTGCTCCTCTGAGAATTATTAGATTCATTGAATCGGCTTGAACCAGTTACCTAGTATTTTCTTATTTATTTTTCTACTATGTTATCTATTTGAAAATTCAGACTAAATGTGGGGAAAAAAACTAGATAAAAAAAAAGTTTTTGAGACCTAGGAAATCATTTTGTAAACTTTTCATTCCGAATGAGTTTAAAAACCTCCTAGAAAATTTATAAAATACTGTTTGATATTTTGAAAAATTCTATAGAGTTTGTGAAACAATTCTAAGAGTTATTTTTATAAAATATTTTCTCAATTTTTATCCTGATGATCGCAATGGTAAGCATTGAGCTCTTCGGAGTATGGCATGCTTCAGTTCTGAGGGAATATTTATATAGTATTTATTTTATACCTTTCTTCACAATTTTTGAAAAGGAGTAATTTTCTAAGGCTTATGAAATTTATTTTGAGATAATTTTCGATTAATTAGGTATAGTTCGTAAGAGCGGGCGTGCAAGGGGTGCTAATACCTTCCTCTCGTGTAACCAAACTCCTGAACCCGACTTTGATAGCGCAAGCCGATTCTACCCTTAATTGGATTGTAATCAAGCGTTATAATCACACTTCAAAATGTTAGTGGTGACTCCATGTACATTGTTTTCCACAAAAATATCATTTTTAAAAACACACTCTTTTTAGTTGTCCCAAGATAAAGTCACGACACCTACTACATCAAATACAATTAAAAATGAAAATTTGTTTTCTTATGATTAAATTTAAAAAATAAATAAAATGCAAATGATGCATAGAATCATAGTTTTATTTATTAATTTAGTATAACTTTTATTTTCTTTCTTACTTTTCTTGATAATTAACCAAATATGAAAAATGGATTCCTTCATATTTTCCTTTTCTTTTTCTAAGTTCCGAATGGAGCCTTAATTCCTTCAAGTGCCAAGCATAAAAAGGTAAATTCTTTCACATTATTTTTTATTTTTAATATTTTTCAAATTCTAAACAGGGTAAAGAAGATATCTTAATTAACAACTAGAATATGAAACTTAACTTCATGTAGGAGGTTTTGTGCTCGAACTATATATGGTAGAGTGCAAAATATTTTAGTGGTTAACCATTGAGATTTTTATATTAAAGGTTTCGTATTCTAATTTTGAAAAAAATAAGAAAGGGTATGAAATAATAGATCTCTCTCTCTCTCTCTCTCCTAAACTTGGACCTCTAACACATTAAAAAAAAACTAAAGTTATGAAATGTGAGATCTATTACCTTTCACGGTCCCAAACCCCAGAAGCCTCTAAAGATTTAAAAAAATATGAAAGAACATAATAGATTCATTGTTAAGAAGGATTAATTCCAAATGTCTATATATGTTAATATAGAATCTCAAATGGCGAATTCCCAGGCAGGCCAACCCACCAAGCATGCTTGTGACTATATAGATTTGCTTCAGACCAATAAAGCTGGACATCTTATAAAAATGCCAGATTCCAAGTATATATATATATATATACTATCAATCAATCTTTTGTATTAAAATTGATTCAATACATTATGAAATCAAGAAAACCTAAAACAGGAAAAATACTAACAAGAAGAAGAAGAAGAAGAAAGAAAAGAATAATGATTGGTAATGATAAGAAAATCTAAAGGCCACCCCTTCATGATTTAAAGCCAACCAACCAACTACAATCTTGTCATCTATACCATACAATTACACTCCCCACTCTGTGTATTCATCTGGCAACCTCACCAAATACCCACAAATTATATTTTTATATGGACATGAGAGAGAGAGAGAGAGAGAGAGAGAGAGAGAGAGAGAGAGAGAGAGAGAGAGGTATGGGGCCTGGGCCAGGTAGACATGCATGGATAGGGTTGATTCAGATTCATTAGGCTTGGTTCAGTGCATATATGGTGGACCACTTTTTTTATTATTATTATTTTTAATAATAAATATGCCCTCTAAAATCCCACCTTCATTTTGGTAGAAGAAGCAAATATATAGGTGTAAAATAGTTAATTTTTAAATAAATTATTTTGTTATTTAATGGTAAATTGATGAACCAAAAATAAGGCTGCCTTTGCGATTTTGATTTTTAGAGTAATTTCGTATAATGTTTTATTTCAATCTATACAAATTTAAATTTACAATCTGATCCGAAATATAAATATTTCAAAAATCAAACATGTATCGAACAAAGCTCCTAAAATTTCAAAAATTTAAGTTTAGAAAGAAAACAAAGAATTAGTGAAGTTCAAATGAGTGAATTACATAGATCGTGAGACCGTATTAGGGTGACAATGAGTGAACAATTAACTATTCGAAAGCTTAAGATCATGAAAATGGGATTATGATTTTGTGAAATATGTTTTTTTTTAAAGTATATATAGTCATAATTAATTAATTAATTCACAGAGGCAGAAGGGCATGCAACTAAAGTGGGCTTATGTCTTGAAGAGCCGATGGTCTATAGGAGGACAAAAATCCAGTCTGTAAATCACTAAGCATATGAGGAGCCAGCTGTCATACTTTGAAAGGAGAATATATATTGAGCATCTAATAATAATAATAATAATAATAATAATAATAATTATTATTATTATTATTATGTTTGGTATATGAGAATTAATGTTCGAAAATAGAAAGGAATATATATATATATATATATATATATATATAGTTTTTATTAGCAAATCTTAGTAACCTAAATATCATCTTAATTTTCATTTAAAGTCTAAAAAAGACCTATTGTTTCTCATTAGAAAGTGTTCAATGCCACTGTACTTCTAACAGAGACTTACTAGGTACAACAATGTGGGGTCCACATTGCTATATTCAGTGAGCCTCTAGCATGTGAGCTTATGTCATTATAGGCTCATGTTGTAGTGATTCTAAAATAAATAAATAAATAAATAAATAATTATTAATTATTAATTAAATAATATATTATATATAAAGTAGATAACACTGAGATTGAACTCAGATTCAGATTCAGCTCTCTCTGCTTCGTCTCTCTCTCTCTCTCCTCAATCTCTCTCCCTCTCTCTATTTTCTCGACCAAACGTGCACCAATTGAAGAACATAAAAAACCATTGGATTCTCGACCACCAATATTTTAACCAGAGTGGATTTTTTGTAGGAGCATCGTAGACACCACTCCTGAGGTGAGGTAAAGAGAATAAATTATGTCAAGAATTTTTATAATTTAATCGATTAAATTGTAATATGAAATTACAAGAATTATATATATGTTTTTCTGAATATTTTGGTATATGGAAATTGGATTTTGGATTATTATTATTATTATTAGTTAATTAAATGAGTGTTTGTGAGCTTAGGGATTTTATAATAATAATTATTTTAAAGTTGAACCGATTAAATTAAAGTATTTAATTTTTGGATTATTGTAATAGTTTTTCTGAATAATTTGGTCGGTTGAAATTATTTGTTTGAATTGTTAAACATGTTTTGGTAAAGGATTAAAGTGAGTAGGGTTGGTTATCTCGGTTTTTTTTTTCCTTTAAATATATATCTTGAGTTAAATAAATGGTGGAGATAATTAAATCGGTATTTTTAGTAAAATAGATATTGGATATAAAATTGCTTGTTTTCCAAAAGTTTATATAATTATAATTATTAAATAAATTGTGTGGCATGATGTTTAATTATATTTTACTGCATAATTGAATCTAGGTATTTTTGCCGTATTATTGTGAAAATGTGATTTGGACCATTTGATGTAAGTACTGGAAATGTGTTGATATATATAAATTTCTAGAATGGTTGAAAATAATGCATGTATAGTAAATAATTATGGTGGCATATAGACCATGGGTAGTTTTATCAAATTGCAAAGTATGGTTTAAGAATTCCGATGAACCATAGATCGCTCGATATCATAGCTATAGTAATGAAGAGTTTAGTACAACCACACATATTGGGGAGAGTGTTGGTATTGAATAGTCGAGTGAACTAGTGAAGTGTAGAGTTCCCACCTGAAGTCTAGACTAGTTATGGGATGACCATTCGTATTAGCAGGCATACAGTATAGTTGACTTAGTTTGGTGGCAGGCCGGCCAGGGCTAAGTCCAGCCAATGCGTAGCACAACCCGTCATGGGGGGAAGCATATCGTTTATCCATTTGGAAGTGAGTTCTTGTATTCATATTTGTAGATTTAACTAGAGTAGAATAGAGTATATGAAAACAGAGCATATGAAAACAAAGTATAGTTGCAAAGTATTTTTAGTACACAATTTATGGCTACAAAAGTATTAACAGCTTATTGTTTAGAGTATTTATATAGGTGTGAGTTATAGTATGTATGTGAAAGTTATTTATAGTAAAGTATTAAATGTATTTTATACTATGGTATTACATATGGTTGGGGCAAGGTAAACTCTCTGCCCCAGGGCTTACTGAGTAAGGCGAGTGCCCTGAAAGATATCAGTTGTAACCACGCCTAAACTAAATAGGTAAGGTTACACAAGGTATCAGAGCAAAGGGGTGTTACATGTATGGAAGTGTAATCTCTACAATCCTCGAGAACTCTTACTTATAATAATGATGTATGTGTAAGTATGGTCTATAAATAATTTTACAATTGTTGTTGATTAACAAATGGTTATATTTTGTATGCACTAAACTCATTGGCCATACACTGACATTAATTTATTCCATCCTTACTGAGAAGTGTATCACCCCAATATATAACTCATCTTTTTTAAGACCTTCTAGTGGTCGATTTCAGAAAGCTCTGGAGCAAGGTTGATCGTATAACATAGCATGAGTTGCTGTAAAAACTCATGTATTTTGGTTATGTTTTATAGTTCTGGTTATGTAATATGGTGGAATAGATATGCCCTTTTTGATTGTATAGTATAGTACTCTGGTATTATAATTGAGGATGCATTATTAATTCCGTTGCGTGTTTGATGATTGATGTATCAGAGATAGGTGAATGGAACACATAACATCTCGGGCCCCACTTAGCGGGTTCGGGCCGTTACAAGTGGTATCGGAGCTTTAGGTTGTTAGGTTCTGCAGATTTTAGGGTGAATTAATTATAGAGTATAGGTTCGAGTTAGGATGATGATAGGAATTGGTATATTAGGATACAGATAGGAATTTTGAGTTTTGTTTCATAGCCTGGAGGCAGAAATCCCTTGACGGACTTCTTTGTTTTTCTGAATCAGTCGACAGGTTTAGAAAACCTCACTAAATCCATCGATGGTGATGTTTCCAAGCAGAGAGATTGGAACTTGAAATTCAAACTCCAAGGTTAGGTTGGTTGATTTATGGGGATAAGCCCCTAAAAGAGAATTTTAGTAATTTAGGTGTCGTGATTTGACGGTTGAGGTCAAGTTGGGTGTTTGATGTTTAAATTGAGGATTTGAATGTTAAACTGGTTTCTTTACTTCATAACTATATCAGTTATGTTAAGATATGGAAATTTCAAACTCGCCTCTATCCTATCTTTAGGATGGATCCCAGATGTAAGGACATGGACACTGGAGGGGAAAATGATTTAGGGGCTTCCAGTGGGGATGAGATTGAAACCACCATATTACTGTGAGGTTTAGTTCAGCAGGTCAAGAAAGAGATTAGGTGAGGCCCTGAGGGACAGAACTGCCCACCTGTAAACCAAGGCAGTTCGATTGAGTAATTCACCTGTTTGAAACCCTCTGCTTTTGCGGGTGACATCGACCCAATCATGACTGAGAATTGGGTGTAGGAGATGGAGAAGATATTGATTGTGCTAGGTTGCACTGAGGAGAAAAAGGTTCTTTACGCCACCTTTAAGCTGACAGGCGAGGCCAAGCGGTGGTGGCTAGCAGTGAAGCTGCTGGAAGAGTAGCGGGCGGTACCCACAATTATGACATGGAGTCGTTTCAAGGAGGTCTTCTATGACCGGTACTTCCCCGCCACCATCAGGGATGCGAAGGTTGAGGAATTTCTTAACCTGACTCAGGGGCACCGCACCGTTCAGCAGTACACTGTTAGGTTCGTGGAGTTGTCACGCTTCTCCCCGTTCATGGTCCCAAATGAATACTAAAAGGCGAGGAAGTTTGAAAGGGGCTTGAAATAGAGGATCCACAATAAGGTGGTAGTCCTGTAGGTACAAAACTTCTTGGAGCTTGTGGATAAAGTCACCGTTGCAAAGTTGAGCTTGCAGAGAGGTGTAGAGCTGTCAGAGCAAAAGAAAAGGCTCATGCCTTCTGGTTTCCGTACCGAAGCCAGTCAGGGTTTATGGAAGAGAGGTGAGGACAACGTGAGCCAGAGGTAGGAGATAGGGGATCAAGGCTATCGGGATAATTCTTCGCACCCTCTATGCCATAAATGTAACAAAAGGCATCGGGGTGACTGTCGGGTTGGGAGTGCGAGCTGTTATTGGTGCGGTAGGCCAGGACACATCTCATAATACTGTCATGCGCTGCCGATTAACGTACCTACTTCTGGTCAGTACCGAGGGAACAATTAGGCACCCCGAGGTGGCCCAGTGCGTGTGTATACACTGATCCCGACTGATGCGGATAATGCTCGTGGCGCAGGAGCAAGTAATATATTTATGTTATAAGGCAAACAATGGTTATTTTTGTTCTTGATTAATATATTTATTTATAGTTGTGGAGTATATTGGAATTTGTGGTATGATGATGATTAAGTAATTATAGAGTTAGGTTAAAGGATTGATTAGCGAATTTCGAGGACGAAATTTTTTTACGGAGGGGAGAATGTAGTGATCCCAAAAAAATAAAATAATAAATAAATAATTAATTATTAATTAAATAATATAATATAATATATTAATATAGTATATTATAATATAATAATATAATATTATAATATATTATATATAAAGTAGATAACACTAAGATTGAGATTCAATCTCAATCTCAGATTCAGATTGTAAGAACCCGAACCGTGGTGTATGGGTTAATTATGTAAAAGAGGGGTAAAAATGGAATTTGTACAGACTTCATCGACGAGGCTATATTTCGTCGACGAAGGTAGAAGGCTTTTCGTCTACGAAATTCAGAGGTTCGTCGATGAGGAAAAGCTGAGAGGTTCAGGAAAATTTAAATATCAGAGTTCTTCGACGAAATCGCGGTCTCGTCGATGAAATATCTGAAGACTTCGTTGACGAGGACACCAATTCGTCGACGATGCCCCTCGGGTCAAAGGCTTATAAAAGATCTTTGGGGGTTGCTTTGAGGATAAGTTTTCCCAAAAGCTCTCCCTCTCTCTCTAAAACTCTCCCTACACACTTTCTCTCTAATTTTGTTTGCTGATTGTTGCTCGGTTAGTAAATCCAGGGTTACTGCGAGGATCAGTGAAGGATTCTCTACGTTTCTAGCGGATTGGAATCTCGATTCGAGTGTTTTCGGGTTTCAGGCTAAAATCGAGGTAAGACTCAGTTTTCATTTCTGATTCTGTATATGTGCAGTAGTACGGATTGTAAGTATGTATTGTACTGTGGTTTGTAGGTTTTGGAGTCTCAGTTTGTAATTTTGAAGACCGTAGAGTTCGTAGCTGGAATTCGGGTTAAGGTAAGGGGATTCTGTTTATATCTGTTCATTTTCGAAATCAGGATCGGTAAGCCTGTAGGCTACGATCATATGTACGTTTTGGCTACTTATTTGGGGAAATCTATCGGGTAAAAACACGGGATTTTTGGGTTACAGTTTTCAGGAAAAATTGAGGATTTCGGGTATCATCTCTACTTTGTTTAGAAAACTATTAGTTGTATTAAAACTGTATTATTGAGGTGACCATAATCCATATTTGCATAAACTGTATACTTGAATTTGTAAACGATATGATTTGCCGTAAACCAAATAAGTGTGGTATGTTTGTATGTATGTATTTTGTTCCAGATATTTGTGAAATAACTATGTGGCAGCTAATTACCTTACGTTGAAATGTATAGGAACGTGAGTTCCAAAATGATTCAAGGAGTTTGTAAAACAGCCATGTATCGGTTAACTACCATGGGCGAGAGTGGCCGGCTCTATATCTGGGGTGTGAAATATCACCAGTATGTTCCGGTTGGTCACCGAAGGGTGTGTTCTACACCGTATATAGCAATGGAATCACTATGGGCCTAGGTCGTCGCAGCTTAGTTGTGCATGTGGCAATGTAATCGTGGTGAGACTAGGTGACCTTGTGTAGTTGCGTATGTAGCAATGTAATCACTATTGGGCTTGAGTCGTAGATCTTCGTAGTTGCATGTGTAGTAATGTAATCACTGTGAGAATAGGTGACCTTGTGTAGTTGCGTATGGAGCAATGTAATCACTATTAGGCCTTGATCGTCGCAGCGTAGTTGCGTAGGTAGCAATGTAATCGCTGTGAGACGAGGTGACCTTGTGTAGTTGCGAAACTGGTGTGACGACACTGACCGTATGTATGTATGTATGTGTGTTTTGGGTATTGTATGAACTAGAATGGTTTTTGTGAAAATACTGGAACTGTATGGAAATGTATGAAACTGTACGAATTGTTTCAAACTGTATCGTATGTATAGTGTTATGAAGTATGTAAAATGACACTGGTATGCCACACACTGATATAACCTGTTTTCTCCCTTACTGAGAGGTGTCTCACCCCAAATATATATAAATGTTTTTTAGGTCCTTCGGGTAGCCGAAACTAGCATCCTAGTGTCCGGAAGTGAGGGGTGTTGTTTAGCTACTGCTAGTACCTGTTAGGTATGAGTTTTGGTATCCAGGTTGTCGGGATGATTTTTGTAGACACCTGGGGTATGTTTTATAAATGGGAAGGTATATCCTAGCTTGTATAGACTCTGGTATGATACTGGTTATGTATAAAAGACCATATTCCGCTACGTATTTTGATGAGTATGGACGTATATATGTATGTATATAGGGCATCCATTCACCCCACGAGGTCGGACCCTCTTTGTATGTGGTATCATGTATGTTTTAATTGATACAGAGACAGGTTAGGTTACTAAATTCACACTTGGGACCCACTCGCGGGTTCGGGGCGTGACACAGATTCAGCTCTCTCTGTTTTGTCTTTCTCTCTCTCCTCAATCCCTCTCCCTCTCTCCTCAATTTTTTCGACCAAACGTACACCGATTGAAAAACGGAAAATACCACTGGATTCCATTCTCGGTCACCAACATTTTAACCGACGTGGATTTGTCATAGGAGCATCTTAGGCACCACTCTTGGGGTGAGGTAAGGGGAATAAATTATGTCAGGAATTTTTATAATTTAACCAATTAAATTGTAATATGAAATTATAAGAATTATATATACATTTTTCTGAATATTTTGGTATATGGAAATTGGATTTTGGATTATTATTATTATTATTATGAGTTAATTAAATGGGTGTTTGTGAGCTCAGGGATTTTATAATAATTGTTATTTTAAAGTTGAACCGATTGAATTAAAGTATTTGATTTTTGGATTATTGTCGTAGATTTTCTGAATGATTTGACGGGTTGAAATTATTAGTGTGAGTTGTTAAACATGTTTTGGTAAAGGATTAAGGTGAGTAGGGTTGGTTATCTCTGTTTTCTCTTTTAAATATATAGTTTGAGTTAAATAAATGGTGGAGATAATTAAACCGGTATTTTTGGTAAAACAGATATTGGGTATAAAATTTCCTGTTTTCCAATAGTTTATTTATTATAGTTATTGAATAAATTATGTGGCATGAGAGTGTTGGTATTAAATAGTCAAGTGGGCTAGTGAAGAGTAGAGTTCCTGTAATAACCCAAATAATTATTAGAATTAAATAATAAAGAAAAAAGAAGGGAAAAGAATTTTAAAAGGGGACATAGCAAGGCCTCGTCGACGAGAATTTACCGAGAGGCTATTTTTTAGGGCCTGAAATTCATCGATGAGAGCACTGTCTTCGTCGACGAACCACCTTCATGAACTTGTCGACGAGGCGATGTGGCTCGTCGATCGGCTCGTCGATGAGGTCATGTGGCCAGCCACCTATAAACATGCAAAAACGGGGTTTTCAATGAAAAACTTTTCTTTCCCTCATTTTCTCTCTCTAGAAAATGCACCCTCTCACTTCTCTCTAGATTCTAGCTCCGATTCTCCCCAGTTCGATGATCAGAAGCTACCATGATGATCCTGGGGAGATTCTCTACAACTTAATTTGAGTAGAAATTTGATTTGAGTAGTTTGGAAACCATCCTAAAATTAGGGTAAGTAGATTTTTAGGTATTTTCAGTATTACCAGTTTTATTTGAGCCCAAATTTTGTATACTTTGAGAATATGCTAGTGTTTTGTGAAATAAATTTGGGGTGTCATATTTTCAGGAATATGATGTTTTGGGCCCCTATAGTCATAGGTTGAAGACCCCAGCAAGTATCTGTTCGAGAACTTAGGTAAATTATGGTTTAAGAAATTTATGAATAGGCAATTTCAGGAATTATGGGTGTATTGATTTACTGGAGAATTTGTATATGTAAATACAGGTTTTGAGGTTGGTATACCGAGGGTGCGAGAGTGGAGTGAAGTGGAGGCCAACCTCCCAGCCAGGTGGGGTAAGGGAAATATATTATGCTGGGGATTTTAGAAAGTACATCAGAAGATTATGTGTATATATATATATATATATATATATATATATATATATATATATATATATATATATATATATATCAGCTTATTATTCAGTTTTTCCAGATTATTATTATTATTATTATTATTATTATTATTATTATTATTATTATTATTATTATTATTATTATAGTAAGAGTTACAGATTTTAGAGCATGAGAATCTAATTGCTTAATTGTGTGGCATGAGTTCATAACAGTTTAGTAAAGGATTAATACAGTTTTACAAATATCATGTTTTATAGTATACTAGCAGAAGATATCACTATGCAGTTTCCAGAAAATATGATTTATAGTATTTTTTTTCAGAATGCCATGACTATAGAACCATAACACTCAGTTACTCAGTTATTCAGTTATTCAACCAGATATTCATATTATGCGGATCAATTTTGAAATGTTATGGTTATTTCAATATCATGGTAAAAACCGTAAGATAATTATATATATCAGTACTAAATAGTACCAAACCCTGTGTGTAGTAACCGGGAAAAATAAAATTTAAAATAATAATAATAATAAAATAAAATAAAATAAAATAAAATAATTAAATTAACAAGTAAAATGAATTGTATGATAAGGAAAATATATATATATATATATATATATAAGTAAGTTATTATGATATATATGTAATATATATAAGTTAAAGGTATGTATATATATATAAAGTGTACAAGTTTCTTATATATATAAAGTGTACAAGTTTCTTCAAGAAGCTTTGCTTTAATTATCAAGTTAATATGATATATATATATATATATATATATATATATATATATATATATATATATAAATGTGCAAGCTTCTCCAGGAAGCTTGCTTTGATTTTGGTGTGTTCTCTCTCTCTCTCTCTCTCTCTCTCTCTCTCTCTCTCTCTCTCTCTCTCTCTTCGATTCCGGGCCAGTTTTACGCTGGATCGACAAACCGAAGCCACCACGACGCTCCTGGTGAAGTTCTCTACAAATCTGTCGGAGCGGATCGTTGGAGAAAACAATTTGGAAATCATCCCTAAGTTGAGGTAAGGTTTTTTAAGCCAAATTTGAAGTTGTGACACTTGAGAAAAGTATTATACGCGTTGAAATATTAAAGTTTAATACTGGAAGTTTTCGTTTCCAGG
The DNA here is from genome assembly GCF_029873635.1 of Malania oleifera. Taxonomy (NCBI): domain Eukaryota; kingdom Viridiplantae; phylum Streptophyta; class Magnoliopsida; order Santalales; family Ximeniaceae; genus Malania; species Malania oleifera. Next base: position 106,129,008 of record NC_080423.1, on the reverse strand, counting down.
GGTGTTGATTGGGAACGTTGGGAATCATCCCTAAGTTGAGGTAAGACTTTTTAAACCAAATTTGACTTTGTGGTTGTTATAGAAAATGTTGTACGTACGAAAATACTGAAGTTTAATACTGAGAATTTTCGGTTTCAGGGTATTGGTTAGGAAATCTTACGGGGGTTAGACTAGATTGTTTTGGGGGCTTTCTCAGTAGTTAGGTAAGGGGATAAACTAAGCTAGTTTTGTTTTGAGAAAATGCATGTATATATATGTAGCATCTGGTTTCAGAAAAAATAAATATATTTATATATATGATTTATATTTGGAAAATACTGTTTAAATGATGATATGTTGAATACGTGGAAAATTTGTTCAGTGTGGCGTGAGTATAAAAATGTTGTGAAATACTGTTTTCTGGGAATGGGGATGATATGGATTTCTATGATGGAAAACTGGCGTACGGGCTAAGATATTTATATATTTATATATATATATATATATATATGTGTGTGTGTGTGTGTGTGATTTGCCGGCGTACGGGCCGTGCCGTGCTATGTGGATATGTTTGCCAGCGTATAGGCTGTTCTATATGGATGAGATTTGCCAGCGTACGGGCTGTGCTATGTGATTTGTCGGCGTATGGGCCGAGCTATGTGATTTGCCAGCGTACGGGCTGTGCTATGTGATTTGCCGGCATACGAACCGAGCTATGATAAAATGTGAAATACCGGCGTACGGGCTGATAATTTTCATGATATATGTATATGTGAAAAATGATATGAATGATTTGATAATTAATGATATGAGTTATCCATCTATCACGATTTTAGTATATGTATATGATATCAGAACCTAGTTGGCTTGGTCTAGGCTAGCACTTGCACGGTACCGTTGCTATGTGTCTATGGCCTTCGTGATCATGATATGTGTGTTAACGCCACTGTACGCAGTGGTGTGAGATTGGATGGTCGATGTGGTTATTTTCAAGAAGTGTGCTGTTATCGCCCCTGGTGTACGGACCAGTCTGGGTAGACCCGTCGGACCTACAGACTACTATTTGACTTGGCAGTGGTCGGCCAACCATTGTCAGGTCCCGCCTTCAGGCCACACAATCCAGTCATGTGGGGGTAATACATGACAACAGCCAGTTAACCTACCAGGTCTATTTTATGTTATTATTATGATATGAGATGAGACATGCTTATGAAATGCAGTATGTTCTGCCATGTTTTGATATACATATGTTTTTGCAGATTTGATAAACGGTACTGAATATGATATGTGTGGTATATGTAGAACACGGTATACTCATGTTGCCACACACTAGTATTAATTTATTTCCCTTACTGAGAGGTATCTCACCCCTAAATCTTATTAACTTTTCAGAAGCCCTGGATAGGAGAGCAGGAAAAGCCCCGCTGATATAGTACGGTCTATTTGCCCTTTTTGAGGGGTAAGTTTTGTAGGGACAGTTGGATTTTGTGGGAAATGTCCCTAGGTTTTATTTTGGGATGTATATATGAAAACACAGTGATTGTAGTAACTCTGGTATATGGTATTGAGATGTACATGTTAGTATATTTTCTGCTGCTAGGACTTCTGTTTTATGTTCTGATATATCCCTGGTGCCCACGGGCCCAGGTGGATTGTGACCTACTGAGTTGGAATATGGGATATGTGATATTGATATTATATAAAAAAAAAATATGTGGAAAAATGAGCAGGTCGTGACACTGTGGAAATATTCAGAAAGATTCAGACAACAGAATATAGTACCGTTGCTATTTCAGATCAGATTGCAATAACATATCTCAAATAGTGTGTGGATTTTGTCTACCGTGTCAGGAGAAATTGTAGTCTCCCTAGAAAGCTAGGTTGAGGTGGCCGGTTTGATGAGATAGAGTAGTATCGTTCCCGGAGAGACTACAGTGGGTTAGATTGTTGATTGGTAAAGATTCAGATTGACTTACCTGGTAGGCCAACCAGAGTTTAGTCCCGCCTACGGGCCGCACAACCCTGTCATGAGAGGTTAAATCGTGACATTCAATTCCCAAGGTATTATCACAGTTGTTTCTATATATATATATATATAGATTTACAGTGCAACAACAGTTGTATTATAATATTACAATTATGTGTAACTAGAAAACTGAGATATACAGTTGTATTTTAAACTATAATAAATGTAATCTGTACGGTATAGTAGACTATCAATTTTATAGTTTCAGTTTTATATCAGTATATTAAATGTGTAACTCAATTGCCACACACTAGTGATAGCATACCTTCTCTTACTGAGCGTCGTCTCATCCCAGTGACTTAACATTTTTCAGGTGGTCCAGTTAGGCGAGCAGATCAGGCTCACAGGTAGAGAGGTTCTTGCGCTACCCTTTTCTTGAAGGGTGAGTGTTTCCTGGGTGTTGGTTGTTTGGGTAGATCCCAGGATTTTTGATGATGTCACTAGGTACTTTGTGATATATATTTTGGGACTTTCAGATTTCTATTGTAAATATTGTTTACAATTTTATGTTTACCGCTGCTTAGGAATGTAATGTGAATAAAGTTTCCTCAATGCTCCCTTAGGCCTAAGATGTTTTCAACAGATAATATAAGGAGATTTGCTATATATTTTATATGTGTTTAAGTAGAAAAAAAAAAACATGAAAAGCAGGTTGTTACAGTTCCCACGTGGAGTGTAGACCAGCTATGGGATGGTCACTCGTACTAGCAAACATACAGTATAGTTGACTTAGTTTGGTGGCAGGCCGGCCAGGGCTAAGTTTAGCCTACGGGCCGCACAACCCGTCATGGGCGAAAGTATATTGTTTATCCATTTGAGAGTGAGTTTTTATATTCATATTTGTAAATTTAACTAGAGTAGAATAGAGTATATGAAAATAGAGCATATAAAAACAGAGTATAGTTGTAAAGTATTTTCAGTACACAACTTATGGCTGCAAAAGTATTAACAACTTACCATTAATAGTATTTATATAAGTGTGAGTTATAGTATGTATGTGAAAGTTATTTATAGTAAAGTATTAAATGTATTTTATATTGTGGTATTACATGTGGTTGGGGTAAGGTTAACTCTCCGCCCGAGAGCTTGCTAAGTAAGGCAAGTGCGTTGATAGGTATCAATTGTAACCATGCCCAAACTAAATGGGTAAGGTTACATATGGTATCAGAGCAAAGAGGCGTTACATGTATGAGCGTGTAATCTGCCTAATTCTCGGGAATTCTCACTTATAATAATGATGTATGCATAAGTATGGTCTATAAATGATTTTACAATTGTTGTTGATTAACAAATGGTTATATTTTCTATGCACTAAACTCATTGACCATACACTGACGTTAATTTATTCCATCCTTACTGAGAAGTGTCTCACTCCAATATACAACTCATCTTTTTCAGGACCTTCTGGTGGTCGATCTTAGAAAGCTCTAGAGCAGGGTTGATAGTATAGCATAGCGCGAGTGGTAGTAGAAACTCATATGTATTTTGGTTATGTTTTATAGTTCTAGTTATGTAATATGGTGGAATAGATATGCCTTCTTTGGTTGTATAGTATAATACTCTGGTATTATTGTCGACACCCCAATTTTAACCAGGCCTTTCCGAGGAGACCTCATGTCAAAACCTTTCCACATGGTTTGTGGACCCCACTTCTCCTGGTACGCTAGCTCGGATTCCTACATCCGATGCACGTTACCTCTTTTGGCATGCTTGTGTCTACTGGCTCGGGTTCCTATAACCCTTAAATGGCTTGTGGACCCCACACATCTTTTTAGGTCCCACATGGCTTGTGGGCCCCACATATCTCAAATTGGGCCCCACACGGTTTGTGGACCCCACTTCTCCTGGTACGCTAGCTTGGATTCCTACATCCGATGCATGTTACCCTCTTTGGTACGCTAGCTCGGATTCCTACATCCGGTGCACGTTACCCCCTCTGGTACGCTAGCTCGGATTCCTACATCCGATGCACGTTACCTGCTCTGGTACGCTAGCTCGGATTCCTACATCCGATGCACGTTACCTCTTTCGGCATGCTTGTGTCTACTGGCTCGGGTTCCTATATCCCTTAAATGGCTTGTGGACCCCACACATCTTTTTAGGTCCCACATGGCTTGTGGGCCCCACATATCTCAAATTGGGCCCCACACGGTTTGTGGACCCCACTTCTCTTTGGTACGCTAGCTCGGATTCCTACATCCGGTGCACGTTACCCCCTCTGGTACGCTAGCTCGGATTCCTACATCCGATGCACGTTACCTGCTCTGGTACGCTAGCTCGGATTCCTACATCCGATGCACGTTACCTCTTTTGGCATGCTTGTGTCTACTGGCTCGGGTTCCTATAACCCTTAAATGGCTTGTGGACCCCACACATCTTTTTAGGTCCCACATGGCTTGTGGGCCCCACATATCTCAAATTGGGCCCCACACGGTTTGTGGACCCCACTTCTCCTGGTACCCTAGCTTGGATTCCTACATCCGATGCACGTTACCCTCTTTGGTACGCTAGCTCGGATTCCTACATCCGGTGCACGTTACCCCCTCTGGTACGCTAGCTCGGATTCCTACATCCGATGCACGTTACCTGCTCTGGTACGCTAGCTCGGATTCCTACATCCGATGCACGTTACCTCTTTCGGCATGCTTGTGTCTACTGGCTCGGGTTCCTATATCCCTTAAATGGCTTGTGGACCCCACACATCTTTTTAGGTCCCACATGGCTTGTGGGCCCCACATATCTCAAATTGGGCCCCACACGGTTTGTGGACCCCACTTCTCCTTGTACGCTAGCTTGGATTCCTACATCCGATGCACGTTACCCTCTTTGGTACGCTAGCTCGGATTCCTACATCCGGTGCACGTTACCCCCTCTGGTGCGCTAGCTCGGATTCCTACATCCGATGCACGTTACCTGCTCTGGTACGTTAGCTCGGATTCCTACATCCGATGCACGTTACCTCTTTTGGCATGCTTGTGTCTACTGGCTCGGGTTCCTATAACCCTTAAATGGCTTGTGGACCCCACACATCTTTTTAGGTCCCACATGGCTTGTGGGCCCCACATATCTCAATTGGGCCCCACACGGTTTGTGGGCCCCACTTCTCCTGGTACGCTAGCTCGGATTCCTACATCCGGTGCACGTTACCCCCTCTGGTATGCTAGTTCGGATCCACATATCCGGTGCCTTGCTAGCTCGGGCTTTTGTAACCCTCAAACGGCTTGTGGACCCCACATGGCGCGTGGGACCCACACATCTCCGATGTGCTCCACACAGCTTCTAGAACCATCATGTTATTATTATTATTATTATTATTATTATTATTATTATTATTATTATTATTATTATTTATTTATTTATTTTAATTTGTCAAATGCAAGCATACTTTGTTCCCCCATCATCACTCACCACATGTCATGTTTCTTCCCTTTACCAATCTTCCCATACTATATTCCCTTCATAATTCTTCATCCCATACTTTGTTCCCCCATCATCACTCACTACATGTCATGTTTCTTCCCTTTACCAATCTTCCCATACTATATTCCCTTCATAATTCTTCATCCCATACTTTGTTCCCCCATCATCACTCACCACATGTCATGTTTCCTCCCTTTATCAATCTTCCCATACTATATTCCCTTCATAATTCTTCATCCCATACTTTGTTCCCCCATCATCACTCACCACATGTCATGTTTCTTCCCTTTATCACCCCCCATCATCACTCACCACATGTCATGTTTCCTCCCTTTATCAATCTTCCCATGCTATATTCTCTTCATTATTTTTTAATCCATTATTTTGTTCCTCCATCATCACTCACCACATGTCATGTTTCTTCCCTTTACCAATCTTCCCATACTATATTCCCTTCATTATTCTTCATCCCATACTTTGTTCCCTCCATCATCACTCACCACATGTCATGTTTTCTCCTTTTATCATTCTTCCCATGCTAATTTCCCTTCATCATTCTTCCTCCCATACTTGGTTCCCCCCATCATAACTCCCCTATGTCTTCTTTCCTATGCTTGCCCCAAGCTAAGCCTATAAATAGCCCTCTCATTTCAAGCACAAGGAAAGAGCTCTTAGTGGTGGTAAGGAGAAGATTTCAAATATTGAAGTTTTCTATCACGAGTTTGTGAAGTTAGTCTTTTTTTTGAGTAAAAATCAAGAGGTCGACTAATCCCGTTTCCTATCGGTGTTGAGTCACCCCATTTGAAGAAGGCACCCCGTAGTGCCTCAAATCAGAGCGCAAGAACAACTCTCGGGAAGATGTTGTAGAGCGGCCCTAGTAGACTCATCAACAGGAAAAGAAGACCGGAGCAGAGGAAAACGAAAGAAGATCAAGCGATCGATTGATCCCTTTTCCTACCGGTACCGGGTCACTCCATTTGAAGAAGGTACTCCCTAGTGCCTCGAGTCGGAACTCAAGAACAACCCTCGGGAAGGCGCTGTAGACTAACCTTGCGGATTCACAGACAGGAGAAGAAGACCGAAGGAGAAAAAGACGATAGGTAAGACCAATGAACTTTCTCTTCCTATGTTACATTTCTGTCCCCCTTTCCCTAATCGGCCTCTGTTGGTTTATTTGACTTTATTTCACTTTTCTTTACTTTAAATAGCTTCCTTTTAACTCATAAAAAAACAAAAAACAAAAAAATTTCATAAAGACACAAAAATTCAGAAAAATTTCAAAGAAAATTCAAAAATTTTTTAAAGCTTTGAAACTTATTTACCTTTGAACATTTTGAAGAAAATCCAAGAAAGTTTCTAACATGTTGGCAAAGGTTAGATTTGTTTCCCTACATTCAAGATTTTCAAAAATACATTCTAAAGGCATATCTTTAAAACCATGACTTCGTGATTGTTGTCTAAAATTCTGTTGTATTCGGAAGGACATTGGAAAAATTCCGGAAAATCATTGGTCTCGACCAAGACCTTAAACTGGTTTTTCCCCCCCACACTGGTCAACGTTTGACCGGCTCACCATTCCCAAACTGGTTCACCCCAGTTTTCTCCATTTCGCTTGTATATTATTGTTGTATCCATAAAATTCACAAAAATCATGAAATTTTCAAAAATTCCCAAAGTATTTTCACATTTTGGTTTCAATTGATTTCATTTGTGTTATTTTGAAAATTCGGGAAAAATATCAAAAATCATTTTCACACTTAGGAAAAATCACAAAAATATCTTTTTAGGCACAAGAAAAATTCATTCCAATCCCGAACCAATCTCAAAAACCTCCCGAAATAGTATTTTTGATACTTAAAAAAAAAAAAAAAAAAACCTATAGATTTCAAAATCCTCGGGAGCGTATTTTGTATCCTATTTTCGATTTTCCTTCCCGATGATTGCCAACGAGAACATTGACTCTTCGGAGTACTAGATTGCCCCGGTTCTGAGGGAATACCTATATAGTATTTTCATTTGTTTTTGACTTTTGAAAGGGAGTGATCTTTAAAGGCTTATTACATTTATTTCGGGAAAACTCTTTATTAATCTGGTACCATTCGTAAGAACGGGCGTGTAGGGGGTGCTAATACCTTCCCCTTGCGTAACCATACTCCCGAGCCTAACTTTGGTGACGTAGACCGATTCTACCCCTAACGGGGTAGTAATCAAGTGTTCTAACCACACTTCAAAAGGTTAGTGGCGACTCCACCACACATCGTTTTTTCACGAAAATTCACATTTTCAAAATACACATTCATTTTTCCCAGTTCGCAAGCCGAACCCATTTTTAAACCAGAGATTGGTTCTCTGGGCCGGGTCCGGGACGTCGCGACAGCTTGGCGACTCCGCTGGGGACCGTTGAGAGTTAAGCCAATGATTAATTAAGAATTATCCCGATCTCAAATCTAAATAAGCCTTTTTGATTACTCGCTTTCATTTTTGTCCAAATTTGGTTACATATGCATGAATGTTCTGAATAATGGATGGATGCGGGGTAGGGGGTGTAGGTTGAAATGGTTAAACTCACACACTCCACAGTTCGAACACACCGGGCTTTACCAGTTAGGATTAGAAGGAGTGTAATAGTGCCAGTTCCCATGTGCATGGCCTATGGGAACCCCGCGAACCACTCCGCTCAGTGCAAGCGTTTTTTCGGACCTCTGGAGGGAGGATGAACGTTGCAATCTGGGGACCTTTTTCAATAAGGTTTAGAGCTTAACCACACATGATTTTCCATAATCCCTTGCCTAGGTAAAGATGCCCGCGGGACCTTATGTACATAATTACCCCGGGATTAAGACAGAGGCTCCATCCTTCTCCCTATGATTAATATGATATAACTGAGATTTTAAAACATGGTGCATCCTCCATTTCTTCTAAGGCAGTCCCATCTGCTTGGCCAAGGTTCTGTTTAAAATCCGGACTCATGGGGAGCACAGTAGTAGTACCATCATGAAAAACAGAACTAGTGGTACAATTGTAGGCCGAAGTCACAAAAGAAGTAGGGGCGACAGCACAAGTAAGGAATCGGTGGCTGACTACCAGAAAGGGGGGACATCAACGCTCGATCCAATTCCTTAAAGGAGCGGAGAGACATTTGGAAAGGGTGGACGCCTCAGAGACGATGGACTTTTTCTCATAGACGTACGGGCACACATCGTTTTCTATTGCCTGTTTCCGTAAAACTCCACATGATTGAAGCTTGGTGGCATTTTGAATCCGTCGTATTGCTGCTTTACTTTTGGATGGGGTAGACTTGCTCCCACCCATAGAAGAATACACTTCACTATTGAATCTGTGCTAAACTGTCAACGACTTACAGAAACGTACGCACCCACTCGAACCTCTGTGTCAAGATTTGTTCAGGGCCACCGAGCTTAAGGTCCAGAAACCTGGGAGGCCTCAAAGGTCACTTGGAAAGACTGTGTGAAAGGAGTTTTGGAAAGAGTTGATGAAGAAGGAAGGAAGGAAGAAGTCAACTGCATCTGCTAGCGTTAGCCATATACGGCCTAACTTATCTTCCCGAAGGAAATAGGCATAACGATCATGCACCAGCCGTCGTAGCCACACGTTATTAGGAAGGGGTGAACCCAGTCTACGGTTTTTTGATTCTTGCAAAACGTTCCGATCATTAAAGATGGAATTAGGAGACATGTCGTTTGAACCTGCTAGGCATTGCTGATGTTGTGGATGATGAGCAATTTGCCATGCATCCAGGGATTCTTCGCGCTGCTTCTCAACAATAAGAATAACTTTAGCCGAGTTCGAAGTAGTCGTTGGGAGGAAAATGACCAGACAGGATGAATGAAAGACAGACGTCACATCTAGTCAGCAGGGATGTATGGCGGCATCGTGGACGACCAGCCCAAGTGATATATAGATGTGGAAACCTTCCTGGGTCCCACTGCTAGGTCCCTGGGGTGGAATATCCTATGCACCACTCATGTTCCGAAGGCAAAGTAGGCGCAAACACGTTTGTGCCATGGACCCATGGACTGGAGGAAGCCGGTTAACATATGCGGATGATGATACGCCAAAGGCAGATCAAGAATTCTTTGTTCATGGCGGCTGTGTACATAGTCGAAGCAACAGTCAGAACCTCGGGAGTCCAGGAGAGTTATGAACTATGAAACGTGACAGGCTGGAACCCGGTTCCTGTGCAAGGAAAAAAAAAACTCGGACAGACAAGCAAACGGTCGAGGAGAGCTTAGGGTCCGTCTAAAAGACTGACCTCCCGAGAACAGTTCCAAACCAGGGTCCAGTATGTAGATCCTCAACTTGAACCAAGCAAGCGACAAAAGATTCAGGGTCGCCATCCAAAGAAAAGCACGGCAGTGTTTTGAGAAAAGAGAAGCAGAGACTTCAAAAGATGGCTTGATCAAAAAGTCCAACAATTGAGGGCGTCAAGAGCAGAAATTGAGGAAAAATCTCAGTACATACGGAGACATAGAGAAGACAGTATGAAAAACAGAGATTAGCTACATTTAAACAAAAGTACTTGAAAAAAGATGGCACCTTGTGTAAACAAGGCCAACTATTGGAAGCCAGTACAAGCACTGAAACAGAAGGTGGAAAGTGCAGCTCCACAAAGTCAGAACCAACCCCAGACGATTCAGGCTGCCTCGGTTAAGAGCGGACTATGGAAAATTAGGATTTGACACTGGTAGACTAGTTGGAAGTTTATATCTTTCTCACTAAAAGTGTGTATGAAAAATTGAAAATAAATGATAAGGATTTTTTTCAAAACCTTGGCTAAAGCAATAGGACGCATGATTGCACCTTTTCATACTTACCATAAACATACCTTACATGGATTTTTCTGAAAGGATGGGGTTTTCATGAACAGGGAGGCGAAACAAGTGGACGTGACTGAGATCCAGCAAGATTGAGCAAAGTACGCACCCATACAACACCCGCGGACAAGCTAAGGCCATGGCAGAACAGGTAGAGAGCCGATGTTCTGGGGATCGAGCAGGGGCAGGAGAGCGAGCAATCAAGTAAAGAAGATATTGGACCTAGTGCTGAACAAAGGGAAGATAGGCCAAGAACAGGAGCATGAAGAAGAAAATGACCATATCCACCCGCCGGTTTACTACACCAATTCAGGGGCAATATTCTTGGTACGCCCCCATTCACCTCACCGCCGACCATGCACGCCACCTTTTATTCCAGCAGTGACAGGGAATAGGGATGCCCTCATCAGCGGTTGCGGGTGTAGGGACAAGCAAACTGCGCCGGAACACGTTGGTGTGATGAATGGAAGAACGGCTAAGGGCCATAGAGGGGACTCTGACCAAAGTACGAAAGGACCCTTCAGGGAAGGGAGATTACGGCTAGTCCCTAATGTAGTCATTCCCCAAAGTTTAAGATGCCAGACTTCGGAGTTTGGGGACCACATGCCTCGACCCACCGTCCGGATGTATGTCAGTCGATGGCCGCCTATACCGATAATGACGAAGTGATGATGCATTGCTTCCAAGCAGTCTTACCGGGAACAGCGGCAGCTGGTATGTCCACAGAATAAGGGCCAGATCCGCAAGTGGGGTGACGTGGCGATGCCTTTGAAGAGCAATATCGTCATATCTGGAAGGCTCCAGATCAGGATGTTCTTCGGAAAGAGAAAAAAAGCCAACGGAACCTTTCAGGGGAGTATGAACACCGTTGGAGAGACGCGAGGGCCACTCAAGTGGCCCCTCAGGTCAACGACCGTGGGCAATATCGATGTTCGTAGGACGTTAAAGATCCCTACCGTTCAAAATCTAGAGGGTCCATCCTCATAACTTCAGGGAATTGTGTCGGCATGGGGGCCAGAGTGGAAGCCGAAGTCAAAAGCTGGACGGATTAAAGACTGGGCACTACGATAATGGCCCAGAAGAAGGTGGCGTCCGGTTAAAAAGGAAAAGAAGAATACCCCATGATACAGGGACCTTGAGAAGCATAAGCAGAGAACGCCGAAGTCAAAAACCTCGGGGAAGGAAATTTCTACAGGACCCAGTAGAAAAACCAAACACTGCATATGGGCCCCCAGACCCCAGTTTGTGGACCCCGGGTTGTGCCAACCCAGCCGAAAATACCAACTCGCCCGAGCCAGCAAACACACAAGAGGAATTACACCCAAGACAGGTTTTCGGAGATGTTGGACCGATTCCCAGTCAACGCAGACTTATTCCCCCAGATTTAGAACAGAGGATGATATCTACCATCCCCGGGATTCCTATCACAAATCCTCCCCCACCCTGGTATCATACGAGGACGAGCGCGTACCATTGCCAATTTCCCAGGGAACCCTAGGACCAATGTGGGCCTTTCAAACACAAGGGCACGATTTGAAGGATGAGGGTGTTTGTCATTCGGCGGAAGCCGGTGGTATTCAAGGAGAATCCTTGCTGACCATGGAAGGACAATGTCGGAATGAGACGAGACAAGATGGGAGGAAAAAAAATTCGAAAGAAGATGGGAAGCAAATGACGCTTAGCCTGGGTGTATAGGAAATGACACGGACGGCTAGCAGGGTTAAAGGCGATTTGCCCTAAAGGCGCCCCCCAGCAATGCCAGCATACTATGAAAAGTCAGTACAACAAGTGAGGACTTTCCGGATTTTTCTAAGTAGTTTGATTGACAGCAAAGAGTGGGGAAGTTAGCAGATTCAGAAAAACAAATGACGTCAGTCATAGGGGAATTGACATCCCCAACTTCACCAAAAAGACCATTTATCCCCATCAGGGAAAAACCCCACGGTCCCAGAGGCCCCAGTTCGGGTGAGTGATCTCAGCCTCCCCCTTTCGCATTACCACAGGACCAGGCAGTGCCATGGAGTACAATGTGAAGTACGCACCGAAGGAGAAACTAGCAGTGTGGATGTGAATGAAGCAAGAGGGATAACAGAAGTGGAAGGGTTTATACGCGCAGGTCGTGGGAGAAGTGCACACCTAGCCAAGGAACAGACTAGGAACCTGAAGAAGCCAGTTCAATATCAGAAGCCGAAGAAAGAATTCTTGAAGATTATTAACACAGTGAATACAAACTATTGATCAATGAGAGGATGCCAGCCCATATCTCTGTGTATCACTGTTGTTGAGCCTCGGAGCCCATCGGGAAGCCCTATTAAAGGCTTTAAATCAGGCCTATATTCCCCAAGACATCAGCATCGAAATTTTAACCATGTGATTGTGTCTTACGGTACAAAACCTTACATTTGACCTCGCTGCTGAGGAGATTCCCCGTGGAAGGACAGGGCACAATCAGGCGTTGCACGTTCCGCTAAATGTCTGGAGATCATATGATTTGCACGGAGGGGGATGATAATGGGTCATCTTTGAATGTTCATGCACATGACGACCCTACAACAATGCCTGTGACCCGTCCTACCTAAGGCAAAATAATTTGACTGTGAGTGGCATTCGATGGCAACCGCGGGGAATCGGTGGGGACTAATGGAAATTCCTGTGCAAATGGACCATTAACCTTCGACATTTACATTCAAGTCATGGCATAACCGTTCGATAGCTGCTTGGTGGGGAGGCGTGGATTAATAACACCGGGGCAGTTCCGTCTTCTCTGCACCAACGGGTCATCAATTTGTAGTAGATGGGAAACTGGTTTGTGTATATGGTGAAACCGATGGGTATGATAAACAACAAAGCCCACTTCCACTCCTGATGTGGAAGCACGGAGAGGCATTGGAGGACTCATTCCGAGCCTTTGAGATCAAAATGTCACAACCTATAGTAGAAAGGATCTCCAATCCCACACCCTCAGATCCCCGCCGAAGTGCATATGAGGCAGTCCGAAATGATTAGAACGGGGTACATCCAGAAAAGGCTCGGGGAAAATACCCTAAAGGGGAGATACGAAGCCGGTTAATGTTAAGGAGTCAAAGACAGATATGGCCTGGGGTACATTACCTACGGGTGGCAGACCGAAGGAGCAGAAAGCTGGAGAAGATAGAGCGGAGTGTGGGAGGAATCACTGGTGTGTGAAACAAGCTACAAGGACGGACTATACTTTCCGTCATCAGCCAAACCTTCGTAAAAAGCAGTCAATCCAACCTGGAGGAGATGCGGCAATTAAGTATATCAGATTGCGATACTTGAAGTCCCGTCGAACCTTCTACAGCGGGATCCATCTCTTCAACCAGGACGTACAGCTTCGAACTGGTAGAGTCTTTGATTTACCGATATCATATGTAATGATCGTTGTTTAGGATTTGTTTCTAGTTCTACTTTTCTTTGTATTCCCCCGGCCACTGAAAAATCGGGGCAGGGAGGAGGAGGGAAGCTCTTTAATGAAAAGAATAATGCCATTTTTGGTCATTTCTGGCAACTTTTGGAAGTCAACTGTCGAAAATTTGTTTGGTCTTCATGCACGGAATTAAAGAAAAATAAAAAACCGAACCCTCGCCAAGTAATTGACATGTAACTTTGAAAACTAACCAGTTGAAAACCGAAGTTGAAGATCAAGAAATTAAACTGTCCCCTGAAATGGAAAAAAGAATGTTAAGTCCGATTTGAAAAACCCACCTTGACCAGTAGCGATCCCACCGTCATGCTTAATCTTGGAAGAGGAAGATCCCAAGCAGGGAGAAAATCGGGGACATAACGGGTTGAGGAAAAAGACAAAGAATGATTGACTACTAAGGGAATACCGAGCCGTGTTTGCCTGGTCGTCACCAAGAGCATTGCCAGGTTAGAGATACAGATTAGTAACCCACAAGATCCCACGTCACCCTGATTTCAAAGCCAGTAGTAGGTAGTAAAGCAGAAACTGAGGAGGAATGCGGCCGGAGATGTTACTCAAGCTAAGGAGGACGGACAGAAACAGATTGAGGCAGGGATTCTTGGATGTATCAGTTACCCTGAATGGATCGCCAACGTGTCCCAATAATCAAGAAGAAGGGTAAAGTAAAGGTTGTGTCATACCGGGATCTAAATAACGCAAGCCCTTACGGACAACTTCCTATCCCACACATTGATGTGTTGGTGGACAATACTGCAGGGCATGTTATTTTATTCATGGATGGATCTCCTGATACAACAGATTAGGACGGAACCTTGGAGGACAAGGAAAAAAAAAACGAACATCATCAAAAAACTTTTATGGGGGACTTTCCTGCATACAGTCATGCCCCTTCGGACTATAAAAAATGCCGGAGCC